>NC_137180.1:66489776-66799776 GCF_951804945.1 Podarcis cretensis | reverse complement strand
AGCCCATACAGAGAAATATCAGTGGGCCTGATTTCTTTCAGATGAAATGAAAGAGTATAAGTATAAAACAGGCACGCATTGTTTGTATTGCTAGGCAAGACAGAATAAAGTAGCTGGCAGTGAAGGGAAAGTGGTTGGCCATCATACAACTAACTTGGAGGTATGTTTTTCTGGTTATTCTTTGTGTAGCACTTTCCAGCAGGGCATCCCTTAGGTGTCACAGCCTAAAGTGAGGCAACTTTGCCATCGTAAAGGTAAAGGGACCCCTGACCATTAGGTCCAGTCGTGACCGACTCTGGGGTTGTGGCACTCATCTCGCTTTATTGGCCGAGGGAGCCGGCGTACAGCTTCCGGGTCATGTGGCCAGCAGGACTAAGCCGCTTCTGGCGAACCAGAGCAGTGCACAGAAACACTGTTTACCTTCCTGCTGGAGAGGTACCTATTTCTCTACGTGCACTTTGACGTGCTTTCAAACTGCTAGGTTGGCAGGAGCAGGGACCGAGCAACGGGAGCTCACCCCGTCACGGGGATTCAAACCGCCAGCCCTCAGATTGGCAAGTCCTAGGCTCTGTGGTTTAACCCACAGTGCCACCCATGTCCCGTAACTTAAAGGAATGCTATTTCTGTTTATTCTTTCTGAAGCACATTCCAAAGAATCATATGATGGTGTATATATCTATATCTGGAAGGGACCCCAAGGGTCATCCAGTCCAACCCACTGCAAGGCAGGAATATGCAGGAGAACCACCACCAACCTTGGTTGTGCTGTCAATGTTGCCCTATTAAATGGCACTTTTAAGGCAATTTAAACTGCAGCTGCAAGTTACGCCATTAAGCACACCTTGCCATCCCCTTTTGCTGACTGAGAGCGGAGGAGGTGCTGCTTACAGTCTCCCCAGGAGCATTTCAACAGTCAGGAGGAGGCCTGAAACCTTTGGGATGATCGTACATATACTAAGAACATTTGTTGTTGTTGTTGTTTAGTTGTTTAGTCGTGTCCAACTCTTCATGACCCCATGGGACAAGAGCACGCCAGGCACTTCTGTCTTCCACTGCCTCCTGCAGTTTGGTCAAACTCATGCTGGTAGCTTCAAGAACACTGTGCAACCATCTTATCCTCTGTTCTCCCCTGTTGTCTCTGTTGTAACCCTAACCCTAAACCCTAAACCCTAAACCCTAACCCTAACCCTAACCCTAACCCAACCCCAACCCTAACCCTAACCCCTAACCCTAACCCTCTAACCCTAACCCCCTAACCCTAACCCTAACCCTAACCCTAACCCTTAACCCTAACCCTAACCCCTAACCCCTAACCCTAACCCCTAACCCCTAACCCTAACCCTGTCATGTGGGATAATCACTAAGCCGCTTCTGGTGAAACCAGAGCAGCGCACGAAACCGCCGTTTTACCTTCCTATCGGTACAGTACCTATTTATCTACTTCCACTTTCACATGTGTCAGGGCTCAGGAGCAGAGGCACAGGGAAGAGAGGAGATGGAGAGCGAAGGGGGAAGAATCCGAGTGGAGCGTCCCTGACAGTAGGAGAAGAGGACAGTGGACCGAGGGATTCCATGAGCCTCTCCAGCGAATCGGAAGATTCACAGAAGGGGGCGCCAGTGGCCAGGGGTAGGGGGTTCCCAAGGGGAATGCCCCAGGAGCAAGGGGGCAGCAGGGACTCCCAGAGCAGTAGTTGGAAATCAGGACCAGCTTCCCCACCAGAGCAGAAGTGGGGGGGAAGAGTCCCAAGGATCGGGGTCAGTGCATTCCCCACCAGGGAGAGAAGATAAGGCAGGGCTGACCCACGCCTCCATCAGAAAGTCGGACAACGGAGGAGAGGGTCAGATCCGGCCAGTGTCCGGAAGAGGGAAGCAGTGACCGAAGTACTGTAACGCTTAGGAGAAAGGTCACTGGGCTGGCGCGAGAGGCAAGTTCAAATGTACAGGAGCGTGGGACAGCAGAGAATGAGGATTGGGAACCGGGTCCTAAAGCCCGCCGGAGGGAGGGGGAGGAGCTAAGCGACTCAGCGTCGGAAGAGTCCAGAAAGGGCAATGCCCCAGCGGGCAGGAGGACCCAGAGGAGGAGAGAGCAGCGTTAAAAGGTGGAGCAGGGCTAGGATCTTAAACTGGTGTCATAGGGGAGGAGACTCAGACGGGACTTCGCCGATCTAGGGTTTAAGACGTACGGCTGCACGCTGTGGCTTTGAAATGGAAACTGAACTTCAATAAAGACTTTTGTACATTACTACAGCCTAGCGTTGGTCCTCTGTGAGCTGGGACCTAGAGGCAGCTCTGACAACATGCTTTCAAACTGCTAGGTTGGCAGGCAGGGACCCGGCAACAGGAGCTCACCCCGTTGCAGGGATTCAAACCGCCAACCTTCTGATGGTCAAGTCCTAGTCTCTTTGGTTTAACCCGCAGCGCCACCCGCATCCCTTCTTTCTGACCTTTGACCTCTAGTTAAAAACTAGACTTTCCGTAGCCTTCTTTTCTCCAACCCCAAATTGCCCAGGTTGTTCTACACCTATCTAGAAGTACAATTTTCATTAGGGAAAACATCTCATAAAGAGATTTTTCTGCACCTACGGCCTCAGGTGTGCATTGCAGGGCAGTCCCAAAACAAAACTGTCTTCTTGTCCCAGGGGTTAGGGGAATTAAGGTTAGAGGATAAAGACTATTGTCAGGGGTTCAGGAGCAGAGGCACAGGGGAGAGAGGAAGCGGAGAGCGAAGGGGAACAATCCGAGGGCAGCGTAGGGGAGTATGACAGTGGGCCGAGAGATTCCATGAGCTTCTCCAGCGATTCGGAAGACTCCCAGAAGGGGGCACCGATGGCCAGGGCAAGGGGGGGTCCCAGGAAGGACGCACCAGAAGCAAGGGGCCAGCGGCGACTCCCAAAGCAGCAGCTGGAGATCGGGACCAACTTCTCCACCAGGGCGTAGCGGGGGGGAAGAGTCCCATGTGTCAGGGCCGGCTTCCCCTCCAGTGGGGAGAGAAGATGAGGCAGGGCTGACCACGCCCCTATCGCTGAGTGAGGGAACGGAGGGGAAGTCAGACTCAGCCAACCCCCCCGAAGGGGGAAGCAGTGACAGGAGCAGTGTAACGGTCAGGAGGAAGGTTGCCGGCTGGGCGCGCGCGCCAAGTTCAAATGTACAGGAGCGCGGGACAGCAGGGAGGTCGGATTGGGAGCCAGGTCCTAAAGCACGCCGGAAGCAGGGGGAAGAATCCGGGGAATCAGCATCAGAAGAGTCCAGAAAGGGCGACACCCCAGAGGGCAGAAGGACCCAGAGGAGAAAGGAGCAGAGGAGGAGGTGGAGCAAGGCTAGGGTCTTGAACTGGTGTCGAGGTCTAGGATTGAGACGTAGAGCTGCACGCCGCGGCTTTGAAATGGAAACTGAACCTTAATAAAGACTTTTGTATATAGTAAGAACTGGCGTTGGTCCTTTGTGAGCTGGGACCTTGGGCAGCTCTGACAACTATACTTTTTTTGGAAGCCTGTTTATTCTGACTCATTTCTACAGTTGTGTATGTGTCAGAGCTGCCTCCAGGTCCCAGCTCACAGAGGACCAACGCTAGGCTGTAGTTATGTAGAAAAGTCTTTATTGAGGTTCAGTTTCCATTTTAAAGCCGCAGCGCGCAGCTCTACGTCTCGACCTTAGACCGGCGAAGTCCCGTCTGAGTCTCCGCCCCTTCCACACCAGTTTAAGACTCTCGCTTTGCTCCACCTCTTCCTAAGTTCCTTTCTCCTCTGGGCCCTCCTGCCCGCTAGGGTTTCATCCTTTCTGGACTCCTCTGACGCTGACCCTGATGATTCTTCCCCCTCCTTCCGGCGGGCTTTAGGACCTGGTTCCCTATCCGGGCTACCTTCTGTGCCGCTCGCCTGTACATTTGAACTTGGCGCGCGGGCCCAGCCTGCAACTTTCCTCTTGACCGTTCCCTCGCTCTCCGATGGAGGCGTGGCCACCCCTGACTCATCTTCTCTCGCTGGTGGTGAATATGTGGGCTCTGATACCTGGGACTCCTCCCCCCCCCCACTACGCTCTGGTGGGGAAGCTGGTCCTGATTTCCAACTGCTGCTCTGGGAGTCCCTGCTGGCCCCTTGCTTCTGGGGTGTCCCCCTTGGGTCCCCCCTTGCCCTGCCCATCGGCGCCCCCTTCTGTGAATCTTCCGATTCGCTGGAGAGGCTCATGGAATCTATCGGGCTGCTGTCATCTTCTCCTACGCTGCCCTCGGATTGCTCCCCCTCGCTCTCCATCTCCTCTCCTCCCTGCGCTCCCGCTGAGTCCCTGACAGTATGCATCTGCACAATGGTGTTGGTGAAGGAAACCACAGACTGATCCTGTTGAAAGCACACTGCTTTAGGAAACAGGGGTCCCATCCCAATGCTCACCCCCTCAAACCCAGAGGATCCCTGGACAATTTGGCTCCTACCATTCTCTGTATGGGTGCTGCTCCTCTTCCGGGTAGGCGCTGATGGTGGGATGAAGACCTTGTCCACCGTGATTTGGGGGGGGGACAGATTAGGGGGGAAATGCAGAGCGTTCCTCCATCTCCCCCTTCTGCCTGGAAGTATGTGCAGGGAAGCCCACTCACTTCAGGAACCCTCATTTTCCCCCACCCTTTCCTTTTCCATGAGTAAGTAGGCTTGTGCACGAAACATATGGGTGATAATAAATCCACAAAATCTTACGTTAAGAAACGAAGCACAGCCCATACAGAGAAATATCAGTGGGCCTGATTTCTTTCAGATGAAATGAAAGAGTATAAGTATAAAACAGGCACACATTGTTTGTATTGCTAGGCAAGACAGAATAAAGTAGCTGGCAGTGAAGGGAAAGTGGTTGGCCATCATACAACTAACTTGGAGGTATGTTTTTCTGGTTATTCTTTGTGTAGCACTTTCCAGCAGGGCATCCCTTAGGTGTCACAGCCTAAAGTGAGGCAACTTTGCCATCGTAAAGGTAAAGGGACCCCTGACCATTAGGTCCAGTCGTGACCGACTCTGGGGTTGTGGCACTCATCTCGCTTTATTGGCCGAGGGAGCCGGCGTACAGCTTCCGGGTCATGTGGCCAGCAGGACTAAGCCGCTTCTGGCGAACCAGAGCAGTGCACAGAAACACTGTTTACCTTCCTGCTGGAGAGGTACCTATTTCTCTACGTGCACTTTGACGTGCTTTCAAACTGCTAGGTTGGCAGGAGCAGGGACCGAGCAACGGGAGCTCACCCCGTCACGGGGATTCAAACCGCCAGCCCTCAGATTGGCAAGTCCTAGGCTCTGTGGTTTAACCCACAGTGCCACCCATGTCCCGTAACTTAAAGGAATGCTATTTCTGTTTATTCTTTCTGAAGCACATTCCAAAGAATCATATGATGGTGTATATATCTATATCTGGAAGGGACCCCAAGGGTCATCCAGTCCAACCCACTGCAAGGCAGGAATATGCAGGAGAACCACCACCAACCTTGGTTGTGCTGTCAATGTTGCCCTATTAAATGGCACTTTTAAGGCAATTTAAACTGCAGCTGCAAGTTACGCCATTAAGCACACCTTGCCATCCCCTTTTGCTGACTGAGAGCGGAGGAGGTGCTGCTTACAGTCTCCCCAGGAGCATTTCAACAGTCAGGAGGAGGCCTGAAACCTTTGGGATGATCGTACATATACTAAGAACATTTGTTGTTGTTGTTGTTTAGTTGTTTAGTCGTGTCCAACTCTTCATGACCCCATGGACAAGAGCACGCCAGGCACTTCTGTCTTCCACTGCCTCCTGCAGTTTGGTCAAACTCATGCTGGTAGCTTCAAGAACACTGTGCAACCATCTTATCCTCTGTTCTCCCCTGTTGTCTCTGTTGTAACCCTAACCCTAAACCCTAAACCCTAAACCCTAACCCTAACCCTAACCCTAACCCAACCCCAACCCTAACCCTAACCCCTAACCCTAACCCTCTAACCCTAACCCCCTAACCCTAACCCTAACCCTAACCCTAACCCTAACCCCTAACCCCTAACCCTAACCCCTAACCCCTAACCCTAACCCTGTCATGTGGGATAATCACTAAGCCGCTTCTGGTGAACCAGAGCAGCGCACGAAACCGCCGTTTACCTTCCTATCGGTACAGTACCTATTTATCTACTTCCACTTTCACATGTGTCAGGGGCTCAGGAGCAGAGGCACAGGGAAGAGAGGAGATGGAGAGCGAAGGGGAAGAATCCGAGTGGAGCGTCCCTGACAGTAGGAGAAGAGGACAGTGGACCGAGGGATTCCATGAGCCTCTCCAGCGAATCGGAAGATTCACAGAAGGGGGCGCCAGTGGCCAGGGGTAGGGGGTTCCCAAGGGGAATGCCCCAGGAGCAAGGGGGCAGCAGGGACTCCCAGAGCAGTAGTTGGAAATCAGGACCAGCTTCCCCACCAGAGCAGAGTGGGGGGGAAGAGTCCCAAGGATCGGGGTCAGTGCATTCCCCACCAGGGAGAGAAGATAAGGCAGGGCTGACCACGCCTCCATCAGAAAGTCGGACAACGGAGGAGAGGTCAGATCCGGCCAGTGTCCCGGAAGAGGGAAGCAGTGACCGAAGTACTGTAACGCTTAGGAGAAAGGTCACTGGGCTGGCGCGAGAGGCAAGTTCAAATGTACAGGAGCGTGGGACAGCAGAGAATGAGGATTGGGAACCGGGTCCTAAAGCCCGCCGGAGGGAGGGGGAGGAGCTAAGCGACTCAGCGTCGGAAGAGTCCAGAAAGGGCAATGCCCCAGCGGGCAGGAGGACCCAGAGGAGGAGAGAGCAGCGTAAAAGGTGGAGCAGGGCTAGGATCTTAAACTGGTGTCATAGGGGAGGAGACTCAGACGGGACTTCGCCGATCTAGGGTTTAAGACGTACGGCTGCACGCTGTGGCTTTGAAATGGAAACTGAACTTCAATAAAGACTTTTGTACATTACTACAGCCTAGCGTTGGTCCTCTGTGAGCTGGGACCTAGAGGCAGCTCTGACAACATGCTTTCAAACTGCTAGGTTGGCAGCAGGGACCCGGCAACAGGAGCTCACCCCGTTGCAGGGATTCAAACCGCCAACCTTCTGATGGTCAAGTCCTAGTCTCTTTGGTTTAACCCGCAGCGCCACCCGCATCCCTTCTTTCTGACCTTTGACCTCTAGTTAAAAACTAGACTTTCCGTAGCCTTCTTTTCTCCAACCCCAAATTGCCCAGGTTGTTCTACACCTATCTAGAAGTACAATTTTCATTAGGGAAAACATCTCATAAAGAGATTTTTCTGCACCTACGGCCTCAGGTGTGCATTGCAGGGCAGTCCCAAAACAAAACTGTCTTCTTGTCCCAGGGGTTAGGGGAATTAAGGTTAGAGGATAAAGACTATTGTCAGGGGTTCAGGAGCAGAGGCACAGGGGAGAGAGGAAGCGGAGAGCGAAGGGGAACAATCCGAGGGCAGCGTAGGGGAGTATGACAGTGGGCCGAGAGATTCCATGAGCTTCTCCAGCGATTCGGAAGACTCCCAGAAGGGGGCACCGATGGCCAGGGCAAGGGGGGTCCCAGGAAGGACGCACCAGAAGCAAGGGGCCAGCGGCGACTCCCAAAGCAGCAGCTGGAGATCGGGACCAACTTCTCCACCAGGGCGTAGCGGGGGGGAAGAGTCCCATGTGTCAGGGCCGGCTTCCCCTCCAGTGGGGAGAGAAGATGAGGCAGGGCTGACCACGCCCCTATCGCTGAGTGAGGGAACGGAGGGGAAGTCAGACTCAGCCAACCCCCCCGAAGGGGGAAGCAGTGACAGGAGCAGTGTAACGGTCAGGAGGAAGGTTGCCGGCTGGGCGCGCGCGCCAAGTTCAAATGTACAGGAGCGCGGGACAGCAGGGAGGTCGGATTGGGAGCCAGGTCCTAAAGCACGCCGGAAGCAGGGGGAAGAATCCGGGGAATCAGCATCAGAAGAGTCCAGAAAGGGCGACACCCCAGAGGGCAGAAGGACCCAGAGGAGAAAGGAGCAGAGGAGGAGGTGGAGCAAGGCTAGGGTCTTGAACTGGTGTCGAGGTCTAGGATTGAGACGTAGAGCTGCACGCCGCGGCTTTGAAATGGAAACTGAACCTTAATAAAGACTTTTGTATATAGTAAGAACTGGCGTTGGTCCTTTGTGAGCTGGGACCTTGGGCAGCTCTGACAACTATACTTTTTTTGGAAGCCTGTTTATTCTGACTCATTTCTACAGTTGTGTATGTGTCAGAGCTGCCTCCAGGTCCCAGCTCACAGAGGACCAACGCTAGGCTGTAGTTATGTAGAAAAGTCTTTATTGAGGTTCAGTTTCCATTTTAAAGCCGCAGCGCGCAGCTCTACGTCTCGACCTTAGACCGGCGAAGTCCCGTCTGAGTCTCCGCCCCTTCCACACCAGTTTAAGACTCTCGCTTTGCTCCACCTCTTCCTAAGTTCCTTTCTCCTCTGGGCCCTCCTGCCCGCTAGGGTTTCATCCTTTCTGGACTCCTCTGACGCTGACCCTGATGATTCTTCCCCCTCCTTCCGGCGGGCTTTAGGACCTGGTTCCCTATCCGGGCTACCTTCTGTGCCGCTCGCCTGTACATTTGAACTTGGCGCGCGGGCCCAGCCTGCAACTTTCCTCTTGACCGTTCCCTCGCTCTCCGATGGAGGCGTGGCCACCCCTGACTCATCTTCTCTCGCTGGTGGTGAATATGTGGGCTCTGATACCTGGGACTCCTCCCCCCCCCCACTACGCTCTGGTGGGGAAGCTGGTCCTGATTTCCAACTGCTGCTCTGGGAGTCCCTGCTGGCCCCTTGCTTCTGGGGTGTCCCCCTTGGGTCCCCCCTTGCCCTGCCCATCGGCACCCCCTTCTGTGAATCTTCCGATTCGCTGGAGAGGCTCATGGAATCTATCGGGCTGCTGTCATCTTCTCCTACGCTGCCCTCGGATTGCTCCCCCTCGCTCTCCATCTCCTCTCCTCCCTGCGCTCCCGCTGAGTCCCTGACAGTATGCATCTGCACAATGGTGTTGGTGAAGGAAACCACAGACTGATCCTGTTGAAAGCACACTGCTTTAGGAAACAGGGGTCCCATCCCAATGCTCACCCCCTCAAACCCAGAGGATCCCTGGACAATTTGGCTCCTACCATTCTCTGTATGGGTGCTGCTCCTCTTCCGGGTAGGCGCTGATGGTGGGATGAAGACCTTGTCCACCGTGATTTGGGGGGGGGACAGATTAGGGGGGAAATGCAGAGCGTTCCTCCATCTCCCCCTTCTGCCTGGAAGTATGTGCAGGGAAGCCCACTCACTTCAGGAACCCTCATTTTCCCCCACCCTTTCCTTTTCCATGAGTAAGTAGGCTTGTGCACGAAACATATGGGTGATAATAAATCCACAAAATCTTACGTTAAGAAACGAAGCACAGCCCATACAGAGAAATATCAGTGGGCCTGATTTCTTTCAGATGAAATGAAAGAGTATAAGTATAAAACAGGCACACATTGTTTGTATTGCTAGGCAAGACAGAATAAAGTAGCTGGCAGTGAAGGGAAAGTGGTTGGCCATCATACAACTAACTTGGAGGTATGTTTTTCTGGTTATTCTTTGTGTAGCACTTTCCAGCAGGGCATCCCTTAGGTGTCACAGCCTAAAGTGAGGCAACTTTGCCATCGTAAAGGTAAAGGGACCCCTGACCATTAGGTCCAGTCGTGACCGACTCTGGGGTTGTGGCACTCATCTCGCTTTATTGGCCGAGGGAGCCGGCGTACAGCTTCCGGGTCATGTGGCCAGCAGAACTAAGCCGCTTCTGGCGAACCAGAGCAGTGCACAGAAACACTGTTTACCTTCCTGCTGGAGAGGTACCTATTTCTCTACGTGCACTTTGACGTGCTTTCAAACTGCTAGGTTGGCAGGAGCAGGGACCGAGCAACGGGAGCTCACCCCGTCACGGGGATTCAAACCGCCAGCCCTCAGATTGGCAAGTCCTAGGCTCTGTGGTTTAACCCACAGTGCCACCCATGTCCCGTAACTTAAAGGAATGCTATTTCTGTTTATTCTTTCTGAAGCACATTCCAAAGAATCATATGATGGTGTATATATCTATATCTGGAAGGGACCCCAAGGGTCATCCAGTCCAACCCACTGCAAGGCAGGAATATGCAGGAGAACCACCACCAACCTTGGTTGTGCTGTCAATGTTGCCCTATTAAATGGCACTTTTAAGGCAATTTAAACTGCAGCTGCAAGTTACGCCATTAAGCACACCTTGCCATCCCCTTTTGCTGACTGAGAGCGGAGGAGGTGCTGCTTACAGTCTCCCCAGGAGCATTTCAACAGTCAGGAGGAGGCGTGAAACCTTTGGGATGATCGTACATATACTAAGAACATTTGTTGTTGTTGTTGTTTAGTTGTTTAGTCGTGTCCAACTCTTCATGACCCCATGGACAAGAGCACGCCAGGCACTTCTGTCTTCCACTGCCTCCTGCAGTTTGGTCAAACTCATGCTGGTAGCTTCAAGAACACTGTGCAACCATCTTATCCTCTGTTCTCCCCTGTTGTCTCTGTTGTAACCCTAACCCTAAACCCTAAACCCTAAACCCTAACCCTAACCCTAACCCTAACCCAACCCCAACCCTAACCCTAACCCCTAACCCTAACCCTCTAACCCTAACCCCCTAACCCTAACCCTAACCCTAACCCCTAACCCCTAACCCTAACCCTAACCCCTAACCCTAACCCTGTCATGTGGGATAATCACTAAGCCGCTTCTGGTGAACCAGAGCAGCGCACGAAACCGCCGTTTACCTTCCTATCGGTACAGTACCTATTTATCTACTTCCACTTTCACATGTGTCAGGGGCTCAGGAGCAGAGGCACAGGGAAGAGAGGAGATGGAGAGCGAAGGGGAAGAATCCGAGTGGAGCGTCCCTGACAGTAGGAGAAGAGGACAGTGGACCGAGGGATTCCATGAGCCTCTCCAGCGAATCGGAAGATTCACAGAAGGGGGCGCCAGTGGCCAGGGGTAGGGGGTTCCCAAGGGGAATGCCCCAGGAGCAAGGGGGCAGCAGGGACTCCCAGAGCAGTAGTTGGAAATCAGGACCAGCTTCCCCACCAGAGCAGAGTGGGGGGGAAGAGTCCCAAGGATCGGGGTCAGTGCATTCCCCACCAGGGAGAGAAGATAAGGCAGGGCTGACCACGCCTCCATCAGAAAGTCGGACAACGGAGGAGAGGTCAGATCCGGCCAGTGTCCCGGAAGAGGGAAGCAGTGACCGAAGTACTGTAACGCTTAGGAGAAAGGTCACTGGGCTGGCGCGAGAGGCAAGTTCAAATGTACAGGAGCGTGGGACAGCAGAGAATGAGGATTGGGAACCGGGTCCTAAAGCCCGCCGGAGGGAGGGGGAGGAGCTAAGCGACTCAGCGTCGGAAGAGTCCAGAAAGGGCAATGCCCCAGCGGGCAGGAGGACCCAGAGGAGGAGAGAGCAGCGTAAAAGGTGGAGCAGGGCTAGGATCTTAAACTGGTGTCATAGGGGAGGAGACTCAGACGGGACTTCGCCGATCTAGGGTTTAAGACGTACGGCTGCACGCTGTGGCTTTGAAATGGAAACTGAACTTCAATAAAGACTTTTGTACATTACTACAGCCTAGCGTTGGTCCTCTGTGAGCTGGGACCTAGAGGCAGCTCTGACAACATGCTTTCAAACTGCTAGGTTGGCAGCAGGGACCCGGCAACAGGAGCTCACCCCGTTGCAGGGATTCAAACCGCCAACCTTCTGATGGTCAAGTCCTAGTCTCTTTGGTTTAACCCGCAGCGCCACCCGCATCCCTTCTTTCTGACCTTTGACCTCTAGTTAAAAACTAGACTTTCCGTAGCCTTCTTTTCTCCAACCCCAAATTGCCCAGGTTGTTCTACACCTATCTAGAAGTACAATTTTCATTAGGGAAAACATCTCATAAAGAGATTTTTCTGCACCTACGGCCTCAGGTGTGCATTGCAGGGCAGTCCCAAAACAAAACTGTCTTCTTGTCCCAGGGGTTAGGGGAATTAAGGTTAGAGGATAAAGACTATTGTCAGGGGTTCAGGAGCAGAGGCACAGGGGAGAGAGGAAGCGGAGAGCGAAGGGGAACAATCCGAGGGCAGCGTAGGGGAGTATGACAGTGGGCCGAGAGATTCCATGAGCTTCTCCAGCGATTCGGAAGACTCCCAGAAGGGGGCACCGATGGCCAGGGCAAGGGGGGTCCCAGGAAGGACGCACCAGAAGCAAGGGGCCAGCGGCGACTCCCAAAGCAGCAGCTGGAGATCGGGACCAACTTCTCCACCAGGGCGTAGCGGGGGGGAAGAGTCCCATGTGTCAGGGCCGGCTTCCCCTCCAGTGGGGAGAGAAGATGAGGCAGGGCTGACCACGCCCCTATCGCTGAGTGAGGGAACGGAGGGGAAGTCAGACTCAGCCAACCCCCCCGAAGGGGGAAGCAGTGACAGGAGCAGTGTAACGGTCAGGAGGAAGGTTGCCGGCTGGGCGCGCGCGCCAAGTTCAAATGTACAGGAGCGCGGGACAGCAGGGAGGTCGGATTGGGAGCCAGGTCCTAAAGCACGCCGGAAGCAGGGGGAAGAATCCGGGGAATCAGCATCAGAAGAGTCCAGAAAGGGCGACACCCCAGAGGGCAGAAGGACCCAGAGGAGAAAGGAGCAGAGGAGGAGGTGGAGCAAGGCTAGGGTCTTGAACTGGTGTCGAGGTCTAGGATTGAGACGTAGAGCTGCACGCCGCGGCTTTGAAATGGAAACTGAACCTTAATAAAGACTTTTGTATATAGTAAGAACTGGCGTTGGTCCTTTGTGAGCTGGGACCTTGGGCAGCTCTGACAACTATACTTTTTTTGGAAGCCTGTTTATTCTGACTCATTTCTACAGTTGTGTATGTGTCAGAGCTGCCTCCAGGTCCCAGCTCACAGAGGACCAACGCTAGGCTGTAGTTATGTAGAAAAGTCTTTATTGAGGTTCAGTTTCCATTTTAAAGCCGCAGCGCGCAGCTCTACGTCTCGACCTTAGACCGGCGAAGTCCCGTCTGAGTCTCCGCCCCTTCCACACCAGTTTAAGACTCTCGCTTTGCTCCACCTCTTCCTAAGTTCCTTTCTCCTCTGGGCCCTCCTGCCCGCTAGGGTTTCATCCTTTCTGGACTCCTCTGACGCTGACCCTGATGATTCTTCCCCCTCCTTCCGGCGGGCTTTAGGACCTGGTTCCCTATCCGGGCTACCTTCTGTGCCGCTCGCCTGTACATTTGAACTTGGCGCGCGCGCCCAGCCTGCAACTTTCCTCTTGACCGTTCCCTCGCTCTCCGATGGAGGCGTGGCCACCCCTGACTCATCTTCTCTCGCTGGTGGTGAATATGTGGGTTCTGATACCTGGGACTCCTCCCCCCCCCACTACACTCTGGTGGGGAAGCTGGTCCTGATTTCCAACTGCTGCTCTGGGAGTCCCTGCTGGCCCCTTGCTTCTGGGGTGTCCCCCTTGGGTCCCCCCTTGCCCTGCCCATCGGCGCCCCCTTCTGTGAATCTTCCGATTCGCTGGAGAGGCTCATGGAATCTATCGGGCTGCTGTCATCTTCTCCTACGCTGCCCTCGGATTGCTCCCCCTCGCTCTCCATCTCCTCTCCTCCCTGCGCTCCCGCTGAGTCCCTGACAGTATGCATCTGCACAATGGTGTTGGTGAAGGAAACCACAGACTGATCCTGTTGAAAGCACACTGCTTTAGGAAACAGGGGTCCCATCCCAATGCTCACCCCCTCAAACCCAGAGGATCCCTGGACAATTTGGCTCCTACCATTCTCTGTATGGGTGCTGCTCCTCTTCCGGGTAGGCGCTGATGGTGGGATGAAGACCTTGTCCACCGTGATTTGGGGGGGGGGACAGATTAGGGGGGAAATGCAGAGCGTTCCTCCATCTCCCCCTTCTGCCTGGAAGTATGTGCAGGGAAGCCCACTCACTTCAGGAACCCTCATTTTCCCCCACCCTTTCCTTTTCCATGAGTAAGTAGGCTTGTGCACGAAACATATGGGTGATAATAAATCCACAAAATCTTACGTTAAGAAACGAAGCACAGCCCATACAGAGAAATATCAGTGGGCCTGATTTCTTTCAGATGAAATGAAAGAGTATAAGTATAAAACAGGCACACATTGTTTGTATTGCTAGGCAAGACAGAATAAAGTAGCTGGCAGTGAAGGGAAAGTGGTTGGCCATCATACAACTAACTTGGAGGTATGTTTTTCTGGTTATTCTTTGTGTAGCACTTTCCAGCAGGGCATCCCTTAGGTGTCACAGCCTAAAGTGAGGCAACTTTGCCATCGTAAAGGTAAAGGGACCCCTGACCATTAGGTCCAGTCGTGACCGACTCTGGGGTTGTGGCACTCATCTCGCTTTATTGGCCGAGGGAGCCGGCGTACAGCTTCCGGGTCATGTGGCCAGCAGGACTAAGCCGCTTCTGGCGAACCAGAGCAGTGCACAGAAACACTGTTTACCTTCCTGCTGGAGAGGTACCTATTTCTCTACGTGCACTTTGACGTGCTTTCAAACTGCTAGGTTGGCAGGAGCAGGGACCGAGCAACGGGAGCTCACCCCGTCACGGGGATTCAAACCGCCAGCCCTCAGATTGGCAAGTCCTAGGCTCTGTGGTTTAACCCACAGTGCCACCCATGTCCCGTAACTTAAAGGAATGCTATTTCTGTTTATTCTTTCTGAAGCACATTCCAAAGAATCATATGATGGTGTATATATCTATATCTGGAAGGGACCCCAAGGGTCATCCAGTCCAACCCACTGCAAGGCAGGAATATGCAGGAGAACCACCACCAACCTTGGTTGTGCTGTCAATGTTGCCCTATTAAATGGCACTTTTAAGGCAATTTAAACTGCAGCTGCAAGTTACGCCATTAAGCACACCTTGCCATCCCCTTTTGCTGACTGAGAGCGGAGGAGGTGCTGCTTACAGTCTCCCCAGGAGCATTTCAACAGTCAGGAGGAGGCCTGAAACCTTTGGGATGATCGTACATATACTAAGAACATTTGTTGTTGTTGTTGTTTAGTTGTTTAGTCGTGTCCAACTCTTCATGACCCCATGGACAAGAGCACGCCAGGCACTTCTGTCTTCCACTGCCTCCTGCAGTTTGGTCAAACTCATGCTGGTAGCTTCAAGAACACTGTGCAACCATCTTATCCTCTGTTCTCCCCTGTTGTCTCTGTTGTAACCCTAACCCTAAACCCTAAACCCTAAACCCTAACCCTAACCCTAACCCTAACCCTAACCCAACCCCAACCCTAACCCTAACCCCTAACCCTAACCCTCTAACCCTAACCCCCTAACCCTAACCCTAACCCTAACCCCTAACCCCTAACCCTAACCCTAACCCTAACCCCTAACCCTAACCCTGTCATGTGGGATAATCACTAAGCCGCTTCTGGTGAACCAGAGCAGCGCACGAAACCGCCGTTTACCTTCCTATCGGTACAGTACCTATTTATCTACTTCCACTTTCACATGTGTCAGGGGCTCAGGAGCAGAGGCACAGGGAAGAGAGGAGATGGAGAGCGAAGGGGAAGAATCCGAGTGGAGCGTCCCTGACAGTAGGAGAAGAGGACAGTGGACCGAGGGATTCCATGAGCCTCTCCAGCGAATCGGAAGATTCACAGAAGGGGGCGCCAGTGGCCAGGGGTAGGGGGTTCCCAAGGGGAATGCCCCAGGAGCAAGGGGGCAGCAGGGACTCCCAGAGCAGTAGTTGGAAATCAGGACCAGCTTCCCCACCAGAGCAGAGTGGGGGGGAAGAGTCCCAAGGATCGGGGTCAGTGCATTCCCCACCAGGGAGAGAAGATAAGGCAGGGCTGACCACGCCTCCATCAGAAAGTCGGACAACGGAGGAGAGGTCAGATCCGGCCAGTGTCCCGGAAGAGGGAAGCAGTGACCGAAGTACTGTAACGCTTAGGAGAAAGGTCACTGGGCTGGCGCGAGAGGCAAGTTCAAATGTACAGGAGCGTGGGACAGCAGAGAATGAGGATTGGGAACCGGGTCCTAAAGCCCGCCGGAGGGAGGGGGAGGAGCTAAGCGACTCAGCGTCGGAAGAGTCCAGAAAGGGCAATGCCCCAGCGGGCAGGAGGACCCAGAGGAGGAGAGAGCAGCGTAAAAGGTGGAGCAGGGCTAGGATCTTAAACTGGTGTCATAGGGGAGGAGACTCAGACGGGACTTCGCCGATCTAGGGTTTAAGACGTACGGCTGCACGCTGTGGCTTTGAAATGGAAACTGAACTTCAATAAAGACTTTTGTACATTACTACAGCCTAGCGTTGGTCCTCTGTGAGCTGGGACCTAGAGGCAGCTCTGACAACATGCTTTCAAACTGCTAGGTTGGCAGCAGGGACCCGGCAACAGGAGCTCACCCCGTTGCAGGGATTCAAACCGCCAACCTTCTGATGGTCAAGTCCTAGTCTCTTTGGTTTAACCCGCAGCGCCACCCGCATCCCTTCTTTCTGACCTTTGACCTCTAGTTAAAAACTAGACTTTCCGTAGCCTTCTTTTCTCCAACCCCAAATTGCCCAGGTTGTTCTACACCTATCTAGAAGTACAATTTTCATTAGGGAAAACATCTCATAAAGAGATTTTTCTGCACCTACGGCCTCAGGTGTGCATTGCAGGGCAGTCCCAAAACAAAACTGTCTTCTTGTCCCAGGGGTTAGGGGAATTAAGGTTAGAGGATAAAGACTATTGTCAGGGGTTCAGGAGCAGAGGCACAGGGGAGAGAGGAAGCGGAGAGCGAAGGGGAACAATCCGAGGGCAGCGTAGGGGAGTATGACAGTGGGCCGAGAGATTCCATGAGCTTCTCCAGCGATTCGGAAGACTCCCAGAAGGGGGCACCGATGGCCAGGGCAAGGGGGGTCCCAGGAAGGACGCACCAGAAGCAAGGGGCCAGCGGCGACTCCCAAAGCAGCAGCTGGAGATCGGGACCAACTTCTCCACCAGGGCGTAGCGGGGGGGAAGAGTCCCATGTGTCAGGGCCGGCTTCCCCTCCAGTGGGGAGAGAAGATGAGGCAGGGCTGACCACGCCCCTATCGCTGAGTGAGGGAACGGAGGGGAAGTCAGACTCAGCCAACCCCCCCGAAGGGGGAAGCAGTGACAGGAGCAGTGTAACGGTCAGGAGGAAGGTTGCCGGCTGGGCGCGCGCGCCAAGTTCAAATGTACAGGAGCGCGGGACAGCAGGGAGGTCGGATTGGGAGCCAGGTCCTAAAGCACGCCGGAAGCAGGGGGAAGAATCCGGGGAATCAGCATCAGAAGAGTCCAGAAAGGGCGACACCCCAGAGGGCAGAAGGACCCAGAGGAGAAAGGAGCAGAGGAGGAGGTGGAGCAAGGCTAGGGTCTTGAACTGGTGTCGAGGTCTAGGATTGAGACGTAGAGCTGCACGCCGCGGCTTTGAAATGGAAACTGAACCTTAATAAAGACTTTTGTATATAGTAAGAACTGGCGTTGGTCCTTTGTGAGCTGGGACCTTGGGCAGCTCTGACAACTATACTTTTTTTGGAAGCCTGTTTATTCTGACTCATTTCTACAGTTGTGTATGTGTCAGAGCTGCCTCCAGGTCCCAGCTCACAGAGGACCAACGCTAGGCTGTAGTTATGTAGAAAAGTCTTTATTGAGGTTCAGTTTCCATTTTAAAGCCGCAGCGCGCAGCTCTACGTCTCGACCTTAGACCGGCGAAGTCCCGTCTGAGTCTCCGCCCCTTCCACACCAGTTTAAGACTCTCGCTTTGCTCCACCTCTTCCTAAGTTCCTTTCTCCTCTGGGCCCTCCTGCCCGCTAGGGTTTCATCCTTTCTGGACTCCTCTGACGCTGACCCTGATGATTCTTCCCCCTCCTTCCGGCGGGCTTTAGGACCTGGTTCCCTATCTGGGCTACCTTCTGTGCCGCTCGCCTGTACATTTGAACTTGGCGCGCGCGCCCAGCCTGCAACTTTCCTCTTGACCGTTCCCTCGCTCTCCGATGGAGGCGTGGCCACCCCTGACTCATCTTCTCTCGCTGGTGGTGAATATGTGGGCTCTGATACCTGGGACTCCTCCCCCCCCCCACTACGCTCTGGTGGGGAAGCTGGTCCTGATTTCCAACTGCTGCTCTGGGAGTCCCCGCTGGCCCCTTGCTTCTGGGGTGTCCCCCTTGGGTCCCCCCTTGCCCTGCCCATCGGCGCCCCCTTCTGTGAATCTTCCGATTCGCTGGAGAGGCTCATGGAATCTATCGGGCTGCTGTCATCTTCTCCTACGCTGCCCTCGGATTGCTCCCCCTCGCTCTCCATCTCCTCTCCTCCCTGCGCTCCCGCTGAGTCCCTGACAGTATGCATCTGCACAATGGTGTTGGTGAAGGAAACCACAGACTGATCCTGTTGAAAGCACACTGCTTTAGGAAACAGGGGTCCCATCCCAATGCTCACCCCCTCAAACCCAGAGGATCCCTGGACAATTTGGCTCCTACCATTCTCTGTATGGGTGCTGCTCCTCTTCCGGGTAGGCGCTGATGGTGGGATGAAGACCTTGTCCACCGTGATTTGGGGGGGGGGACAGATTAGGGGGGAAATGCAGAGCGTTCCTCCATCTCCCCCTTCTGCCTGGAAGTATGTGCAGAGAAGCCCACTCACTTCAGGAACCCTCATTTTCCCCCACCCTTTCCTTTTCCATGAGTAAGTAGGCTTGTGCACGAAACATATGGGTGATAATAAATCCACAAAATCTTACGTTAAGAAACGAAGCACAGCCCATACAGAGAAATATCAGTGGGCCTGATTTCTTTCAGATGAAATGAAAGAGTATAAGTATAAAACAGGCACACATTGTTTGTATTGCTAGGCAAGACAGAATAAAGTAGCTGGCAGTGAAGGGAAAGTGGTTGGCCATCATACAACTAACTTGGAGGTATGTTTTTCTGGTTATTCTTTGTGTAGCACTTTCCAGCAGGGCATCCCTTAGGTGTCACAGCCTAAAGTGAGGCAACTTTGCCATCGTAAAGGTAAAGGGACCCCTGACCATTAGGTCCAGTCGTGACCGACTCTGGGGTTGTGGCACTCATCTCGCTTTATTGGCCGAGGGAGCCGGCGTACAGCTTCCGGGTCATGTGGCCAGCAGGACTAAGCCGCTTCTGGCGAACCAGAGCAGTGCACAGAAACACTGTTTACCTTCCTGCTGGAGAGGTACCTATTTCTCTACGTGCACTTTGACGTGCTTTCAAACTGCTAGGTTGGCAGGAGCAGGGACCGAGCAACGGGAGCTCACCCCGTCACGGGGATTCAAACCGCCAGCCCTCAGATTGGCAAGTCCTAGGCTCTGTGGTTTAACCCACAGTGCCACCCATGTCCCGTAACTTAAAGGAATGCTATTTCTGTTTATTCTTTCTGAAGCACATTCCAAAGAATCATATGATGGTGTATATATCTATATCTGGAAGGGACCCCAAGGGTCATCCAGTCCAACCCACTGCAAGGCAGGAATATGCAGGAGAACCACCACCAACCTTGGTTGTGCTGTCAATGTTGCCCTATTAAATGGCACTTTTAAGGCAATTTAAACTGCAGCTGCAAGTTACGCCATTAAGCACACCTTGCCATCCCCTTTTGCTGACTGAGAGCGGAGGAGGTGCTGCTTACAGTCTCCCCAGGAGCATTTCAACAGTCAGGAGGAGGCCTGAAACCTTTGGGATGATCGTACATATACTAAGAACATTTGTTGTTGTTGTTGTTTAGTTGTTTAGTCGTGTCCAACTCTTCATGACCCCATGGACAAGAGCACGCCAGGCACTTCTGTCTTCCACTGCCTCCTGCAGTTTGGTCAAACTCATGCTGGTAGCTTCAAGAACACTGTGCAACCATCTTATCCTCTGTTCTCCCCTGTTGTCTCTGTTGTAACCCTAACCCTAAACCCTAAACCCTAACCCTAACCCTAACCCTAACCCTAACCCAACCCCAACCCTAACCCTAACCCCTAACCCTAACCCTCTAACCCTAACCCCCTAACCCTAACCCTAACCCTAACCCCTAACCCTAACCCTAAACCCTAACCCCTAACCCTAACCCTGTCATGTGGGATAATCACTAAGCCGCTTCTGGTGAACCAGAGCAGCGCACGAAACCGCCGTTTACCTTCCTATCGGTACAGTACCTATTTATCTACTTCCACTTTCACATGTGTCAGGGGCTCAGGAGCAGAGGCACAGGGAAGAGAGGAGATGGAGAGCGAAGGGGAAGAATCTGAGTGGAGCGTCCCTGACAGTAGGAGAAGAGGACAGTGGACCGAGGGATTCCATGAGCCTCTCCAGCGAATCGGAAGATTCACAGAAGGGGGCGCCAGTGGCCAGGGGTAGGGGGTTCCCAAGGGGAATGCCCCAGGAGCAAGGGGGCAGCAGGGACTCCCAGAGCAGTAGTTGGAAATCAGGACCAGCTTCCCCACCAGAGCAGAGTGGGGGGGAAGAGTCCCAAGGATCGGGGTCAGTGCATTCCCCACCAGGGAGAGAAGATAAGGCAGGGCTGACCACGCCTCCATCAGAAAGTCGGACAACGGAGGAGAGGTCAGATCCGGCCAGTGTCCCGGAAGAGGGAAGCAGTGACCGAAGTACTGTAACGCTTAGGAGAAAGGTCACTGGGCTGGCGCGAGAGGCAAGTTCAAATGTACAGGAGCGTGGGACAGCAGAGAATGAGGATTGGGAACCGGGTCCTAAAGCCCGCCGGAGGGAGGGGGAGGAGCTAAGCGACTCAGCGTCGGAAGAGTCCAGAAAGGGCAATGCCCCAGCGGGCAGGAGGACCCAGAGGAGGAGAGAGCAGCGTAAAAGGTGGAGCAGGGCTAGGATCTTAAACTGGTGTCATAGGGGAGGAGACTCAGACGGGACTTCGCCGATCTAGGGTTTAAGACGTACGGCTGCACGCTGTGGCTTTGAAATGGAAACTGAACTTCAATAAAGACTTTTGTACATTACTACAGCCTAGCGTTGGTCCTCTGTGAGCTGGGACCTAGAGGCAGCTCTGACAACATGCTTTCAAACTGCTAGGTTGGCAGGCAGGGACCCGGCAACAGGAGCTCACCCCGTTGCAGGGATTCAAACCGCCAACCTTCTGATGGTCAAGTCCTAGTCTCTTTGGTTTAACCCGCAGCGCCACCCGCATCCCTTCTTTCTGACCTTTGACCTCTAGTTAAAAACTAGACTTTCCGTAGCCTTCTTTTCTCCAACCCCAAATTGCCCAGGTTGTTCTACACCTATCTAGAAGTACAATTTTCATTAGGGAAAACATCTCATAAAGATGTCCCCTTCTCCTTGTGCCCGCCATATTTCCCAACATCAGGGTCTTTTCCAGGGAGTCTTCTCATGAGGTGGCCAAAGTATTGGAGCCTCAGCTTCAGGATCTGTCCTTCCAGTGAGCACTCAGGGCTGATTTCCTTAAGAATGGATAGGTTGGATCTTCTTGCAGTCCATGGGACTCTCAAGAGTCTCCTCCAGCACCACAATTCAAAAGCATCAATTCTTCAGCGATCAGCCTTCTTTATGGTCCAGCTCTCTTCCATACATCACTACTGGGAAAACCATAGCTTTTACTATACAGACTGTCAGGGACTCAGCGGGAGCGCAGGGAGGAGAGGAGATGGAGAGCGAGGGGGAGCAATCCGAGGGCAGCGTAGGAGAATATGACAGCAGCCCGATAGATTCCATGAGCCTCTCCAGCGAATCGGAAGATTCACAGAAGGGGGCGCCGATGGGCAGGGCAAGGGGCGACCCAAGGGGGACACCCCAGAAGCAAGGGGCCAGCGGGGACTCCCAGAGCAGCAGTTGGAAATCAGGACCAGCTTCCCCACCAGAGCGCAGTGGGGGGGAGGAGTCCCAGGTGTCAGAGCCCACATATGCACCACCAGCGAGAGAAGATGAGTCAGGGTTGACCACGCCTCCATCGGAGAGCGAGTTAACGGTCAAGAGGAAAGTTGCAGGCTGGGCGCGCGCACCAAGTTCAAAGGTACAGGCGAGCGGCACAGAAGGTAGCCCGGATAGGGAACCAGGTCCTAAAGCCCGCCGGAAGGAGGGGCAAGAATCGTCAGGGTCAGCGTCAGAGGAGTCCAGGAAGGATGAGACCCTAGCGGGCAGGAGGGCCCAGAGGAGAAAGGAACTTAGGAAGAGGTGGAGCAAGGCGAGAGTCTTAAACTGGTGTGGAAGGGGAGGAGACTCAGACGGGACTTCGCCGGTCTAAGGTCGAGACGTAGAGCTGCACGCTGCGGCTTTAAAATGGAAACCGAATCTCAATAAAGACTTTTGTACATAACTACAGCCTAGCGTTGGTCCTCTGTGAGCTGGGACCTGGAGTCAGCTCTGACACAGACCTTTGTTGGTAAGGTGATGTCTCTGCTTTTTAAGATGCTGTCTAGGTTTGTCATTGCTTTTCTCCCAAGAAGCAGGCATCTTTTAATTTTGTGGCTGCTATCACCATCTGCAGTGATCATGGAGCCCAAGAAAATAAAATCTCTCACTGCCTCCATTTCTTCCCCTTCTATTTGCCAGGAGGTGATGGGACCAGTGGCCTTGATCTTCGTTTTTTTGATGTTGAGCTTCAGATCATATTTTGCGCTCTCCTCTTTCACCCTCAATAAAAGGTTCTTTAATTCCTCCTCACTTTCTGCCATCAAGGTTGTGTCATCTGCATATCTGAGGTTGTTGATATTTCTTCCGGCGATCTTAAGTCCGGCTAGGGATTCATCCAGCCCAGCCTTTCGCATGATGAATTCTGCATATAAATTAAATAAGCAGGGAGACAATATTCAGCCTTGTCGTACTCCTTGCCCAATTTTGAACCAATCAGTTGTTCCATATCCAGTTCTAACTGTAGCTTCTTGTCACACATACAGATTTCTCAGGAGACAGATGAGGTGATCAGGCACTCCCATTTCTTTAAGAACTTGCCATAGTTTGCTGTGGTCGGCACAGTCAAAGGCTTTTGCATAGTCAATGAAGCAGAAGTAGATGTCTTTCTGGAACTCTCTGGCTTTCTTCATAATCCAGCACATGTTTGCAATTTGATCTCTGGTTTCTCTGCCTCTTCTAAATCCAGCTTGTACTTCTGGGAGTTCTCGATCCACATACTGCTTGAGCCTTCCTTGTAGAATTTTAAGCATAACCTTGCTAGCGTGTGAAATGATTGCAATTGTGCAGTAGTTGGAGCATTCTTTGGCACTGCCCTTCTTTAGGATTGGGATGTAGACTGATCTTCTCCAAACCTCTGGCCAATGCTGAGTTTTCCAAACTTGCTGGCATATTGAATGTAGCACCTTAACAGCATCATCTTTTAAAATTTTAAATAGTTCAGCTGGAATACCATCACTTCCACTGGCTTTGTTATTTGCAGTGCTTTCTAAGGCCCATTTGACTTCACTCTCCAGGATGTCTGGCTCAAGGTCAGCAACCACACTACCTGGGGTGTACGAGCCATCCATATCTTTCTGGTATAATTCCTCGGTGTATTCTTGCCACCTCTTCTTGATGTCTTCTGCTTCTGTTAGGTCCTTACAACTTTTGTCCTTTATTATGGTAATCTTTGTATGAAATGTTCCTGTCAGGGGCTCAGGAGCAGAGGCACAGGGGAGAGAGGAAATGGAGAGCAAAGGGGAAGAATCTGAGGGCAGCGTAGGGGAGTATGACAGTGGCCCGAGAGATTCCATGAGCTTCTCCAGCGAATCAGAAGATTCCCAGAGGGGGGCACCGACGGCCAGGGCAAGGGGGGTCCCAGGGGGGACACACCAGAAGCAAGGGGCCAGCGGCGACTCCCAAAGCAGCAGCGAGAGATCAGGACCAGCTCCTCCACCAGAGCGTAGTGGGGGGGAAGAGTCCCATGTATCAGGACCAGCTTCTCCTCCAGCAGGGAGAGAAGATGAATCAGGGCTGGCCACGCCTCCATCGCAGAGTGAGGGAACGGAGGGGAGGTCAGGTCCAGCTAGCCTCTCCGAAGGGGGAAGCAGTGACAGGAGCAGTGTAACGGTCAGGAGGAAGGTTGCCGGCTGGGCGCGCGCGCCAAGTTCGAATGTACAGGCGCGTGGCACAGCAGGTAACCCGGATTGGGAACCAGGTCCTAAAGCCCGCCGGAGGGAGGGGGAAGACTCAGGGGACTCAGCGTCAGAAGAGTCTAGAAAGGGCAAGGCCCCAGCGGACAGGCGGACCCAGAGGAGGAAAGAGCAAAGGAAGAGGTGGAGCAAGGCTAGAGTCTTAAACTGGTGTCTGGGGGGAGGAGATTCAGACGGAGCTTCAGCGGTCTAGGGTTTAAGACATAGGGCTGCACGCCGCGGCTTTGAAATCGAAACTGCGTTTCAGTAAAGACTTTTGTACATAACAACGGACTGGCGTTGGTCCTTTGTGAGCTGGGACCTCGGGCAGCTCTGACAGTTCCTTTCATATCTCCAATTTTCTTGAACAGATCTCTGGTTCTTCCCATTCTGTTGCTTTCCTCTATTTCTTTGCATTACTCATTTAAGAAGGCCTTCTTGTCTCTCCTTGCTATTTTTTGGAAATCTGCATTCAATTTCCTGTATCTTTCACTATCTCCCTCGCATTTTGCTTGCCTTCTCTCTCCTGCTATTTGTAAGGCCTCGTTGGACAGCCACTTTGCTTTCTTGCATTTCTTTTTCATTGGGATGCTTTTTGTTGCTGCCTCCTGTATAATGTTGCGAGCCTCCACCCATAGTTTTCAGGCACTCTGTCCAGCAAATCTAAATCCTTAAACCTGTTCCTCACTTCCACTGTGTATTCATAAGGGATTTGGTTTAGATTATATCTTACCGGCCCAGTGGTTTTTCCTACTTTCTTCAGTTTAAGCTTGAATTTTGCTATAAGAAGCTGATGATCTGAGACACAGTCAGCTCCAGGTCTTGTTTTTGCTGACTGTATATAGCTTCTCCATGTTTGGCTGCAGAGAATATAATCAATCTGATTTCGATGCTGCCCATCTGGTGATGTCCATGTGTAGAGTCGTCTCTTGTGTTGTTGGAAAAGCGTGTTTGTGATGACCAGCTCTTGACAGAACTCTATTAGTCTTTGCCCTGCTTCGTTTTGATCTCCAAGGCCAAACTTGCCAGTTGATCCTTTTATCTCTTGATTCCCTACTTTAGCATTCCAATCCCCTATAATGAGAAGAACATCCTTCTTTGGTGTCTCTTCTATAAGGTGTTGTAAGTCTTCATAGAATTGGTCAATTTCAGTTTCTTCAGCACCAGTAATTGGTGCATAAACTTGGATTACTGTTACATTAAAAGGTCTGCCTTGGATTCGTATCGAGATCATTCTATCATTTTTGAGATTGCATCCCAGTACAGCTTTCGCCATTCTTTTGTTGACTATGAGGGAGGATTATTTTGACGAATATCTTTTCACCCCCACACTCTCAGCCAGTACGTTTCAGGGGTTCTCCTCGGCTGAGGAGACGGCTCCAGAGACTACCTCGCCGGAGGGGTCGATCTCAGACTTGGGTACGGAACGCTCTTATTGGTGGGACACTCAACCCGAGGAGGAGTGGCGCAGGAGACTGCTAAGAAGGCCCTGGCACGCAGACTCCCCAAAGGAAATGGGGGGACAGGAGGGCATGGACGGGTTGGGGGAGGACCCTGGGTTCGAGCACACCAGCAAAGAGATGGAAGCGGAGGAGATCGACGTCGATGTACCCGTCACGGACTGGCAGCATGCCAGGGGGGAAGAACTGTATCCGGCATGCACCCCCACAGCATTGGAGCACCCGGAACCCACGCCAGAAGAGAGGGAGGGGGGAAGGGGGGGCTTCGAGGGGGGGGATGTCAGGGACTCAGCGGGAGCGCAGGGAGGAGAGGAGATGGAGAGCGAGGGGGAGCAATCCGAGGGCAGCGTAGGAGAGGATGACAGCAGCCCGATAGATTCCGTGAGCCTCTCCAGCGAATCGGAAGACTCACAGAAGGGAGCGCCGATGGGCCGGGCAAGGGGGGACCCAAGGGGGACACCCCAGAAACAAGGGGCCAGCGGGGACTCCCAGAGCAGCAGTTGGAAATCAGGACCAGCTTCCCCACCAGAGCGTAGTGGGGGGGGGAGTCCCAGGTATCAGAGCCCACATATTCACCACCAGCGAGAGAAGATGAGTCAGGGGTGGCCACGCCTCCATCGGAGAGCGAGGGAACGGTCAAGAGGAAAGTTGCAGGCTGGGCGCGCGCGCCAAGTTCAAATGTACAGGCGAGCGGCACAGAAGGTAGCCCGGATAGGGAACCAGGTCCTAAAGCCCGCCGGAAGGAGGGGGAAGAATCATCAGGGTCAGCGTCAGAGGAGTCCAGAAAGGATGAAACCCTAGCGGGCAGGAGGGCCCAGAGGAGAAAGGAACTTAGGAAGAGGTGGAGCAAAGCGAGAGTCTTAAACTGGTGTGGAAGGGGCGGAGACTCAGACGGGACTTCGCCGGTCTAGGGTTGAGACGTAGAGCTGCGCGCTGCGGCTTTAAAATGGAAACTGAACCTCAATAAAGACTTTTGTACATAACTACAGCCTAGCGTTGGTCCTCTGTGAGCTGGGACCTAGAGGCAGCTTTGACACTATGCAATATTTTTCTTTACAGCATTGGACTTTCCTTTCGCTTCCAGGCATATCCGCAACTGAGCGTCCTTTCGGCTTTGGCCCAGCCGCTTCATCAGCTCTGGATCTACTTGTACTCATCCTCCGCTCTTCCCCAGTAGCATGTTGGATGCCTTCCGACCTGAGGGGCTCATCTTCCAGCGTCATAACTTTTATATGCCTGTTGTCTGTGTGCATGGAGTTTTCTTGGCAGGGATACTGGAGTGGCTTGCCGGTTCCTCCTCCAGGTGGATCACGTTTGGTCAAAACACTCCACTATGACCTGTTCATCTTGTGTGCCCTGCTCGGCATAGTTCATAGCTTCTCTATGCCATGGCATAGGCAGTGATCCATGAAGGGGCTAAGAACATTTATACCTCCACAAAAGGAAAAAACCATGAGCCTACTCTAAGGGAATGCTCATGAGTGTATAAAGTGTTTTTCTTTAGAACACCTCTCTTAACATTACAAACAGCTGCTAATTTCCAAAACGCATACATATATGCCAGTATTTGTAAATGTAAATGATTCAATCAGCTTTTGGTTTTGGCCCCTGTTGCAGGGGCTCAGCCCACTTAGTCTTGTGGCATTGGAGCAGCTGTGGGGCTGCTGTGGGGCAAATTGCACAGTTGATTTTTAAGGGGTGACACCCCCCAAACTTTATTTAGACATTACTAAATGCTAAGATTTCAATTTTTTGAGAGACTGTGGGAAAATGCAATCTCCCTGACCATCGAGGAATAGAGACTGTTATCTGGGTGGTTGCCAGGGTTACTGGTGTGAGGATAGGAAAAGAGACTTTTCGACCAGCTGTTTGAGCTGAAATCCACCTTTGGAGAAGGCAGGCTGCACCTCTGGAAAGGACCAGGCCTTGTGGAAGTGTAGGGACTGTGCGGTCTTACCGATTTAGAGAGATAGATAGGTATTTCCCACCGTTCCCTTTACTCCTTGCTGCTAAGAAGCTTTTCCAGTGGATGGAAGTGGACTTAGGCAGATGTAGCATTCGACATTAAGGAATAAAGCAGAGCCCATACAGGCAACCCACCTTTTGCAACTGCATGGAGATGTCTGGGAGTTGCCTCTGCCACATTTTCTTTTCTTTGGCTGCCACGCTGATGGGCAAATCAGATGTTTGGAAAAGCAACTTAAAGGAGTTGTTTGAGGCACTGGCATCTTGTCTCAAAAGATCCCCTTTCTCTCTCTCAACCCTCTTCTCAATCCCTCCGTCAGGCGAGGCCTCCCCTTCTCCTTCCCCTTTTTTTGGATCAGGAATTCAGCAGAGCCCATAGAGACCTGAGAAATATCACTGGGGCAGATTTTTTTCAGAACTGAAAGAGGGGGTCTGTGTAAAAACAGGCATAGGAACTCCCAAGCTCAAATTAATGTGTAAGGAATAATAAGGTAGCTCACAGGAAGTGAGGCTATCTACTGTTGGAAAATTCCATTCCACCTTTAGTTGCAGACATGGAACTGTTGCAAGTCACATATCTGTTTACATACCAGCACAGCTTGCTGGGAACTTCCGTTGTGTATACAGTGGTACCTCAGGTTTATTATTATTATTATTATTATTTATTATTTATACCCTGCCCATCTGGCTGGGTTTCCCCAGCCACTCTGGGCGGCTTCCAACAAAACACTAAAATACAATAACCTAGTAAACATTAAAAGCTACCCTAAACAGGGCTGCCTTCAGATGTTAAGAACTTAATTCGTTCTGGAGGTCCGTTCTTAACCTGAAACTGTTCTTAACCTGAGGTACCACTTTAGCTAATGGGGCCCTTGGCTGCCGCCGAGCGATTTCTGTTCTCATCCTGAAGCAAAGTTCTTAACCCGAGGTACTATTTCTGAGTTAGTGGAGTCTGTAACCTGAAGCGTCTATAACCCTACGTACCACTGTATAGCTTTTGCTTCTCTCTGTCTCTCTGAGCAGACAAAGAGAGAGATGACATGTTTCTTTGTCTTGATTTATGATCAATAAATCCATAGTTGTAGTATGCTTCCACAAGCCTCACGCCTATTCTGTGTACGCAATTCGCTTGGCTGATATAGTGTGCCCTGGCTTTGAAGCCTGGGTCGCTGATTTATGTCGGAGCAGAGGCAGATGGGTCTTCGCAGCGGGACGGCTGGAAGAACATGATCCAGCTGGGGCTAGCCAGCTGGCCTTGTGACCTTCTGCATACCGACAACTACAACTAACTTAAAGGAATGCTATTTCTCTTTATTCTTTCTGAAGCACTTTCCAAAGAATCATATGATGGTGGTTGAGTGGGTGAGTATATATCGGGAAGGGACCCCAAGGGTCATCCAGTCCAACCTGCTACAAGGCAGGGATTTGTGTATGGCTGAGGGATCCACACTTCTCCTGCAGCTGCAAGTTAAGTTACGCCATGAAGCATATCTTGCCATCCCCTTTTGCTGACTGAGAGCAGAGGAAGTGCTGCTTACAGCCTCTCCAAGAGCATTTCGACAGTCAGGAGCAGGCCTGAAGTTCTTGGGGTGTTTGCACATATGCTAACAACATTTATACCTCCAGGCAAAGGAAAAAACCATGAGCCTACTCTGAAGGCTCATAAATGTAGAAAGTGCTTTCCTTTAGAGCACCTCTCTTAACATTGCAAGCTGCTGCAAGTGTCCAAAACTGGTGTGAAGTTGCTGGTTTGTAAATATTAATTATTCCTACTTTATTGATCTGAATTACTCAAATTGCTTTTAGTGCTGGTCACTACAGCAGGGGCTGATCCCCATTTATTCTTGTGGTGTTCAATTCAGAGTATCTGTTAAAAAAATCAAACAGAAAGCAATGGAGGGTTGCCATTAAGGCTGGGGGGAGGGGGCAAACTGGGTCTTATAGACCCAAACTGGGTTTTGGATGCTCCATTAGACAAATCAGCCAGCTCACTGCCTATCTAATTCACTGGGCATTCAAGTATTTGCTTGCAAATTAATTATCTTTTTAAATTTATGCCTTTTCCAAAACATTTATCTAAAGATGTAATGTGCAAGTGTACCACTTTTGGATGCTAATTAATCTCCGCTTGGATTATGTGGATAAATCGATAGGTGAAAGAATCAGTGCCTTGAGTAATACCTGGTTAAAGCAATGGTTCATTTGAAGAAATTAAGTTTTCAACACATTCCTTGGTCACCTTTAGATAGCCTAACAAGAACAAGAGGAAGGAGACAAACCACACCAACATGGGTGAAGCCAGGAGGTGCTGCCCTACCCCAATCAAATAAATAATAATACTTTACTGTATTTTTACTGTACTGTACTGTGCTGGTTAGGGGGGATGAGGTCAAGCCCCACTTGGGTGGGTGTGATATATCAGGAGTGGGGTTGTTTAAAAATGTTCTTAAGTGTTATATGTTAATTTGTATTTCTATTTTTTCCCCTTTTACCTTCATGCCTGCAGCTGACTTTTCCTCAACCTCCTCTTCTCCCTTCGTCAGGCAAAGCTTCCTCCTCCTCTTCAGAGCAGGAATTCAGCAGAGCCCATACAGACCTAAGAAATATCAGTAGGATCGATTATTTTCCCAAGAAGGGAAAGAGGGGGTCTACGTAAAAGCAGATATATAATATGTCAAGCACAGATTGCAGTGGAAGAAATAATAAAGTGGGAAATAAGCCTCCCTTCCCTATGAGCCATCATACGACTAACTGGAAGAAATGTGTTTTTTCCCTGGTTTATTCTTTCTGAAGCACTTTCCCAAGAATCATATAATGGTGCATATAGCTGGAAGGGACCCCAAGGGTCTTCCAGTCCAATCCGCTGCAAGGCAGGAATATGCGAATGAACCACAAGGTGATTGCATTTAATAATAAGTCAAGGAATTGGGAATTACCTGGTTACAAAAACACTGCTTACAGCAGTGGTTCATCTGAACAATACATTGTTCAGATACAGTTTCCAATACATTAAAGGCGGCCTGAGGGGGAAAGCAATGGAGATCTGAACTCACTGCCAGTCACTCTGGAGTTGCTGTAGCCAAGGGGAGCTTCCCCGCCCCAATTCAAATAAATAAAAATACTATACTGTTAAGGCTTAGGGGGGAAGAGGCCATGTCCCACTTGGGTGGATGTGATTTATTAAAATAATAATAATTTAACGTTCAATGATAATAATAATTTATTACTATTTCCCAGCCACCAACAGGATATTTAAACAAAACGATAAAATATACGGTAACATACTACAAATTTCCCTAACAGCCTCTCGGGCTCCCAAGTCCCCATTTCATTGGCTGCGAAGCCCCCGCGCGGCACAACGCCGCTTCCATCCGCCAGAGCTTCGTCGCCCCTCCCTGCCTGACCCGGATATATAACCCCCGGGCGGCGGAAGTGCTCTCCTTTTGCGTCGAGAACCCGCAGCCATGGTGAGTGCTCGGGCTTTGGGTCGGTGGAGCGATCCGTAGCCATCCGCGGCGGCGGCTCCGCCGAGCGCGGCGCTTTCGGGGCCGGGGGCGCGGGAGACGCCGCTCTTCCGTGGGGCGGGGAAATGGGGCGCGGAGGCGCCGCGGCGGGGCTCGCTCGGTCTTGGGGGGGGGGGGCGCCAGCATGCGCAGTGCGGGCCGCAGGGAAAAGGCCGCCGGTCAGACATGCTCTCTAAAGCGATGGCTTGGGAAGGGGCCGGGGGAACTGCCTGCCACTGAACTAGGGCGCAGCAGCGGGGCTGGATCCTGCTGGGGGGGTTGCCCAAACGGAGAAGGGAGCCCAAGGATGCTCGCCTAGAAACTAAATGGGAATCAATTAATACGGGAATAACTGAAGAGCTGGGTGTGGGTTCATGGAACAGGGGCGGCTGGAAGGGGTCCGAGGGTCATCTAGTCGAGCCCGCCGCCTTGCGAGAATGATCCGCTTAAACATCCGGGCAAATTCGAACCCACGCCCTTTGCCTGCTTCCCCCCCCCCCCCCAGGCTCGAGGACCCAAGAAGCACCTGAAACGGGTGGCAGCCCCCAAGCACTGGATGCTGGACAAGCTGACGGGAGTCTTTGCAAGTATCTTTTTTCCAACTTTGTATAAAAGGAGATAGGAAAAAGCATATTTATATTAATTTTTACAACCCTTTTTAAAAGGGGAGCCTTGCACTTCAGGCATTAGTTTGCACCTGGGCTTCTTCATTAAATGCCTTACCCTTAGTTTTGTTTCCTTATTTACATATGGTGGTTTATTAAATCTGTATTAAATCTATAAATTCCTTATGATGGTTTATTGAATTTCTAATCTATAAATTCCTTGTGGTTTCTTATTAAATCCCACCGTTCATCCCTGGATAGTTTATAGCAGAAAAATGCAAAATTAAACACAGTGCATAACAACAAGAACTGATAGCCAGTAACAGAGAAACTAACACAACATTATACTTCAAAGTAACGGAAAAGTAGAAAATAAAGGATCTTGAGGAAGGATAAGTTGGGGAGTCTGTTGAACATTGTGACAAAACAACAAAGGGATGTAAAATATCTGAGAAAATGCATGCCGCCCTGTAACCTTCCCTTTCTCTTTTGGGGTTCTAGGCACCACGCCCGTCAACGGGACCCCACAAGTTGCGTGAGTGCCTCCCGCTTGTGATTTTCCTCCGCAACCGACTCAAATACGCCCTGACAGGTGACGAGGTCAAGAAGATCTGCATGCAGCGCTTTGTCAAGATTGACGGCAAGGTTCGCACCGACGTCACCTACCCGGCGGGCTTCATGGGTAAGGCCCTAGATTTCTAGCAGCGGGGTTTGAAATGCCAGATTTCCAGCGGTGGGGCATTCTGCACAGCGGAAAACGGGTTTATGCAGCGGTTGCACCACATTGGCATCCCGTCGTAACTCCCGCCCTTTCTCCCTGCAGACGTCATCAGCATCGAGAAGACTGGCGAGCACTTCCGCCTGGTGTACGACACCAAGGGGCGCTTTGCCGTGCACCGCATCAGCCCTGAGGAGGCCAAGGTGAGAATTGATTTGAATCCTTTTCTTACCAAAAGACTCAGCCTTGCTGGCATCTTAAGATGGACAACCAGAGGAAGGAACGATAAATGCTCGGAGTGGTTTCGTGATTTAAGTCACGATTTAAATCCCTCGTGAGTTAGACTGGGTTCAAATCCCTTTTTTACAGAAATACTTGACCTTGCTGGCATTCTCTTAATATTGACAAAATGACTGATTTCTCCATTCCTTTTGGCAGTACAAGCTGTGCAAGGTGCGCCGCATCCTGGTGGGCACCAAGGGCACCCCCCGCCTGGTGACTCACGACGCCCGCACCATCCGCTACCCAGACCCCCTGGTCAAGGTCAACGACACTGTCCAGGTCGACCTGCAGACTGGCAAGATCACCGACTTCATCAAGTTTGACACAGGTGACGGTTCCTCTGAGCGTGTCAGGAGCGCCAGAATCCTTCCCCAATGGGGGGAGATGGGGAGACTTCCTCTGGCCCTGGAAGCTCCCTTCCGGAGCACCCCCATTTTTGGAAGCATATATATATATTTCTGTCCCCCCTGCCCAGTCCCAATTCCACCTTCTGACCCTTTCCCTCCCTCTTCTCCCCAACAGGCAACCTCTGCATGGTGACGGGGGGCGCCAACTTGGGGCGCATCGGGGTGATCACCAACCGCGAGAGGCACCCTGGCTCCTTTGACGTGGTCCACGTCAAGGACACCAACGGCAACAGCTTTGCCACCAGGCTCTCCAACATCTTTGTCATTGGCAAGGTGGGTGCTTTTTATTTAATATTATTTCAAATTTTCCTGGAATTTATTAAGACCTTTTCGCCCCCCAAGATGCATAGAATACCACCATGTAGGAATGCCTAAATGGGGAACCTTTTCCATGGTTTTGAACGTTGGGTGGTATTCTATGCCTTGCGGCTTGCTCCTATATATTTTTTTTTTTTTTACTAAAGCAATAATCCATTCAAATCTGATAGGAAAGATGTGAAATTAAACACCAGCAAATAATAATTAAACAGTTTGCGCTTATCGATTATAAGGAAGAATAGGAGTTTATGGCATCATCTCCAGAATGTGAGATCCATGTCGATTGAGGGCTTCCTAGACAGGAACCCCACCAGTCGTCCAGTCTGATCCCATGCAAGGCAGGAAGAAAACCTATTTTATGTCATAAACAAAAAATCTGACCCCCTTGCCTATTTCCCTCTTTGCAGAAGTTCCTTGCCCAACCTCCATTTCAGCCCCTCGTGTCCTAGTTTTATATTATTGCAAACAAGACATTAGTTGTGCGACACTGTGTGGATGGATTGAGGGTGCTGACTTCCTTGAATATTTCTGGTGGATCTCGTAGATAGAAAGCTTTGAAATTTTGGGAGGTTGCAGAGGTTACCATGGAATGTTTTTTTTTTAAAGTTATTGTTATGTGAAGAAATTTTGATGAGATCTTTTGTGGTTTATATTTTGCTTTTGTAATAAATCCAGGGGAACAAGCCGTGGATCTCTCTGCCTCGTGGGAAGGGCATCCGCCTCACCATTGCTGAGGAGCGAGACAAGCGGCTGGCAGCCAAGCAGAGCAGCGGGTGAAGATGCACATGGAAACCCGATTGGGACTAGACACTCTCGGTTTTATAGTCTTGCATCTAGTCAACTCCCCTGAGGTTTCAAGGGTTTGTTTTCCATCAAGTGGCTTATGCCTTTTAGGAACCAAATAAAGAAATTACAAAAATAGTCATTTGGAGGGATTCATTACTTAATTTCCTGAGATTTGTAGCCTGCTGGATTGTCAAAAGCGATTCGCAAGGAGGTAATATGGGGAAAAGGAGGAAAACCCATCCCTATGAAAGTTAAAAGGCCTCAAAAGGAATTAAAATTAATCTCAGGGTTAGGCTTCTCCGAAGGGGAATCTTTGGCGCAGGTGCTGAAAAGAAGGATCTCCAGAGCTGGTGAGCCACCTGCCCTAAATATGAGGCAGGGAGTTCCAAAGGGCAGATGACCAGGTACAAATGCCTCAATTGTATAAACAGAAGCAACATACACAAGTTAATACATTGGCAGGGTTATAAGAATACTTGTTGTCAGGGGCTTTTGATTATTGATTATGAATGGACAATAAGTATTTCAAATGGTTAAAACTTTATAATGGACATAGAACCAAGGAAGGGTTTTTATTTTGTGTTACTGTTGGAAAATTAATAAAATGTTATGGGGGGGGGGGAAATGCCTCAAATAGATTGTGGGCAGCACTGCAGCTAGCCTGGAAAAACAGGCCAGAAAAAGGATGGCAAAAGTGTTCGGGGACAGGGGGCTCGGGAGGAAGCCAGGAGAACTTGGCAATGCTGGTGCGATAAATCCTTTTTTAAAAAATCCCCTGTAAGCAACAATAAGCTTTCAAATATGGGTTGGGAAAGTGAACCGCTGGAAGGGTTGTTTTTCCATATATGGTGGTCCTTTGCAAAGGCCAAGGATTTTTGGGAAATGAATGAAAAAAGATGTTGAAATGGAGAGATCCCAAAGCCTTTTTGCGAGGGATAATTGGGACGGAGGTTCCGCAGAAGAGGACTCAACTGGCAACAACCTGATAGGCAAATCACAATCGTAGCATTGGAAGGGAGGGGTCCCAACAGTCATCTAGTCCAGCCCCAGACAAGACGGGTATCTTGGCTCAAGCATCCAGGATAGATGGCTTATAAAATAATGGATTATGCTGACATGGTGAGGTCCAAACGGGGAACTGTCTATGGGCATTTGGGCTATCCATCAGAATATATTCACGCTAAGGAAAATAGGGTTTGAGAGATGAGCAGTGAAGAAAAAGGAAGTTTCGGGAGTTGAGTGACAAAAGTATCATACAGCAAGTGTGAGGATACAAAACACCAGCCAGAAAAAGTGAATGACTATATGTCAGAGCTGCCCCTAGGTCCCAGCTCACAGAGGACCAACGCAAGGCTGTCGTTATGTACAAAAGTCTTTATTGAGGTTCAGTTTCCATTTCAAAGCCGCAGCGCGCAGCTCTACGTCTTAAACCCTAGACCGGCGAAGTCCCGTCTGAGTCTCCTCCCCTATGACACCAGTTTAAGATCCTAGCCCTGCTCCACCTTTTACGCTGCTCTCTCCTCCTCTGGGTCCTCCTGCCCGCTGGGGCATTGCCCTTTCTGGACTCTTCCGACGCTGAGTCGCTTAGCTCCTCCCCCTCCCTCCGGCGGGCTTTAGGACCCGGTTCCCAATCCTCATTCTCTGCTGTCCCGCGCTCCTGTACATTTGAACTTGCCTCTCGCGCCAACCCAGTGACCTTCCTCCTGACCGTTACACTACTTCTGCCACTGCTTCCCTCTTCCGGAACACTGGCCGGATCTGACCTCTCCTCCGTTGTCCGACTTTCTGATGGCGGCGTGGTCAGCCCTGCCTTATCTTCTCTCCCTGGTGGGGAATGCACTGGCCCCGATCCTTGGGACTCTTCCCCCCCACTCTGCTCTGGTGGGGAAGCTGGTCCTGATTTCCAACTACTGCTCTGGGAGTCCCTGCTCCCCCCTTGCTCCTGGGGCGTTCCCCTTGGGAACCCCCTACCCCTGGCCACTGGCGCCCCCTTCTGTGAATCTTCCGATTCGCTGGAGAGGCTCATGGAATCCCTCGGTCCACTGTCCTCTTCTCCTACGCTCCCCTCGGATTCCTTCCCCTCACTCTCCATCTCCTCTCCTCCCTGTGCCTCTGCTCCTGAACCCCTGACATCCATCCCCCCCTCGAAGCCCCCCCTTCCCCCCTCCCCCTCTTCTGGCGTGGGTTCTGGGTGCTCCAATGTTTTGGGGGTGAGTGCAGGATACAGTTCTTCCCCCGTGGTGTGCCTCCAGCCGGGTAGATCCGGCCAGTCCTCAACGGGCTCGTCGACGTCGATCTCCTCAGCTTCCATCTCTCTGCCGGTGTGTTCAAACCCCGGATCCTCCCCCAACACATCCATGACCTCCTCTCCCCCTGTCGCCTGGGGTGACGCTGCGTGAGCGGGCCCGCTCGGCAGTTCACTGCGCCACCCCACCACAGGTTGATCTTCCCACCAATAAGAGCCGCCTGTGCCAAACCCTGAGAGGGACCCCTCTGGGGAGCTAGTCTCCGGCGCCGTGTCCTCCTCTGAAGAGAAACCCCGGAACGTGCTGGCTGAAAGTGTGGGTGTGAAAAGATATTCGTCGAAATAATCCTCCGGCATGGGCCTGTGTGGGAAGAGTGCGTGGAACTCGTCTTTGAGGTAGTGCTCCTCCACCGCATAGTACGGTACCCAGCTGTTGGTGCTGGCCGGGGTACCTTCCCTGGCGAGGAGATATTCAACCCCCTCTTCCCCCCATCTCGAGTCCAAAATCTCTGTGACCTCGTTAAGCGGCCCCGCCCTCAGCGACACCCCTGTCGTGGGTGCGTCTCTAAGTGGGCTAGGAGCTGTCCCTGGCACCTGAAACCTGTGAGGTGCCTTGTAGGGCGTGAGCACCGATCTATGAAAGAACGGGTGCATTCTGGATCCCTCCGGTAGTGTCAACCGGAAGGCCACTGGGTTGATCTGTGCCTCGACTTGGTAAGGGCCTAGCTGCTTGTGTCCGAGCTTCTTCTTAGCTAAGGATCTGGCCGGCACTGCCTGGGCTGCTAACCAGACCCAGTTGCTGGCCAGAGAATTGCTGGCCATTCATGCAGCCTTCAAGGCGTGGCGGAACTTCCTCATCGGAGCCAAACACACGGTGCAAGTTCGCACGGACCATAAGAACCTGGAATACTGGCGCACGGCGTGGTTCCTGAACCAGATAGATCACAATTTAAAGCGGGGCTTCATCCGAGAATCCAAAGCAGTGGGGGGCAGTCCTGTGTTCTTTGTGAAGGAGGCTCACGAGAGAGATGTCAAGGAAGTCCTGCAAAGACTACGGGAGCACAGGCTTTACGCCAAACTGGAGAAGCGCCAGTTCGACATGACGGAGGTGGATTTCCTGGGCTACAAGCTGTCTGACAAGGGAATCGCCATGGACAGCGCCAAGGTACGATCGGTACTGGACTGGAAAAGCCCGCGCAATCGGAAGGAGGTCCAGAGGTTTGTCGGCTTTGCCAACTTTTATCGCAAGTTTATCAAGGGTTTCGCTATGCAGACGGCGGCCATCACGGACACCCTCAGCTCCAAGAAGAAGAAGTTCATCTGGACGGAGCAGGCGGAGCAGTCCTTTCAGAAACTCAAGCGTCTCTTCGCTTCCGAAGAACAACTGCTACATGTGAACCCCAGCAGACCCATGAGGGTTGAGACGGATGCCTCCGACAGAGCCGTGGGGGCAGTCCTGTTGCAGCAAGACCCGCAAGGGGATTGGAGGCCGTGCGCTTTCTACTCCAGGAAACTCAGCAAGTCGGAGCAGAACTACACCATCTGGGACAGAGAGTTGCTAGCCATTCATGCAGCCTTCAAGGCGTGCGGCACTTCCTCATCGGAGCCAAACACACGGTGCAAGTTCGCACGGACCATAAGAACCTGGAATACTGGCGCACGGCGCGGTTCCTGAACCAGAGACACATCCGCTGGGCGGAGTTCTTTGCGGATTTCGACTTCAGGATAGAATATATCCCCGGAGACAACAACATCATGGCTGATGCGCTATCCAGGAAGCCGCAGTATCTGGAGGAAGCAGCACCGGTAGCAGCCAAACACATTTTCGCACCTAAGGCGTGGGCATGCGCTTAGGCCACCGTGGACCTGGAAGCGATACGGCGCAAGCTTCGAAAGGATTCCTTCGCACGATCCAAGATGGAGGAGGTGCGCAGTGGCACAGCGAAGGACGACGAGTTCCAGATACGCGACTGTCAGGGCTGCCTCCAGGTCCCAGCTCACAGAGGACCAACGCTAGGCTGTAATTATGTACAAAAGTCTTTATTGAGATTCAGTTTCCATTTTAAAGCCGCAGCGTGCAGCTCTACGTCTCGACCTTAGACCGGCGAAGTCCCGTCTGAGTCTCCTCCCCTTCCACACCAGTTTAAGACCCTCGCCTTGCTCCACCTCTTCCTAAGTTCCTTTCTCCTCTGGGCCCTCCTGCCCGCTAGGGTCTCATCCTTCCTGGACTCCTCTGACGCTGACCCTGACGATTCTTCCCCCTCCTTCCGGCGGGCTTTAGGACCTGGTTCCCTATCCGGGCTACCTGCTGTGCCGCTCGCCTGTACCTTTGAACTTGGCACGCGCGCCCAGCCTGCAACTTTCCTCTTGACCGTTAACTCGCTCTCCGATGGAGGCGTGGTCAACCCTGACTCATCTTCTCTCGCTGGTGGTGCATATGTGGGCTCTGACACCTGGGACTCCTCCCCCCCACTACGCTCTGGTGGGGAAGCTGGTCCTGATTTCCAACTGCTGCTCTGGGAGTCCCCGCTGGCCCCTTGCTTCTGGGTTGTCCCCCTTGGGTCGCCCCTTGCCCTGCCCATCGGCGCCCCCTTCTGTGAATCTTCCGATTCGCTGGAGAGGCTCATGGAATCTCTCGGGCTGCTGTCATATTCTCCTACGCTGCCCTCGGATTGCTCCCCCTCGCTCTCCATCTCCTCTCCTCCCTGCGCTCCCGCTGAGTCCCTGACATCCATCCCCCCCTCGAATCCCCCCCTTCCCCCTCCCCCTCTTCTGGCGTGGGTTCCGGGTGCTCCAATGCTGTGGGGCTGCATGCCGGATACAGGTCTTCCCCCCTGGCATGCTGCCAGTCCGTGACGGGTACATCGACGTCGCTCTCCTCCGCTTCCATCTCGTTGCCTGCGTGCTCGAACCCAGGATCCTCCCCCAACCCGTCCATGCCCCCTTGTTCCCCCATTTCCTCTGGGGAGTCTGCGTGCCAGGGCCCTCTGAGCAGTCTCCTGCGCCACTCCTCCTCGGGTTGAGTGTCCCACCAATAAGAGCGTTCCGCACCCAAGTCTGAGCCCGACCCCTCCGGCGAGGTAGTCTCTGGAGCCGTCTCCTCAGCCGAGGAGAACCCCTGAAACGTACTGGCTGAGAGTGTGGGGGTGAAAAGATATTCGTCAAAATAATCCTCCGGCATGGGCCTGTGTGGGAAGAGTGCGTGGAACTCGTCTTTGAGGTAGTGCTCCTCCACCGCATAGTACGGCACCCAGCTGTTGGCGCTGGCCGGGGCACCTTCCCTTGCGATGAGATATTCGACTCCCTCTTCCCCCCATCTCGAGTCCAAAATCTCCGTCACCTCGTTGAGTGGCCCCGCCCTCGGCGACCCCCCGTCACGGGTGTGTCTCTAAGCGGACTGGGAGCCGTCCCTTGCTCCTGAAACCTGTGAGGTGCCTTGTAGGGCGTTAGCACCGATCTATGAAAGACCGGGTGCATTCTGGAACCCTCCGGTAGTGTCAAACGGAAAGCCACTGGGTTGATCTGTGCCTCGACTAGGTAAGGGCGCAGCTGCTTGTGTCCTAGCTTCTTCTTAGCTAAGGATCTGGCTGGCACTGCCTGGGCCGCTAACCAGACCCAGTCCCTTACCCGTATGTCCTCCCCCACTCTTCTGTGTTTGTCTGCTTGCATCTTGTATACGTGTTTTGCTAGGTCTGTCTACGGAGCTGTTCATGGACCTCCTGTAACTCCTCTGCCAATGCCTCTGCTCCCTGTGGCTCCCCCTCCCCCTCTTTCTCTAAGCCCGGGAAGGTCCTGGGATGTCGCCCGTGGTTGGCGAAAAACGGTGTCACCCCCAGGGACACGTGTTGTGTGTTGTTGTAGGCAAACTCGGCCAGGGGCAGGTAGTCCACCCAGGTCGAGGGCTGCTGGTTGGCGTAACATCTCAGGTACTGCTGCATGACGGCGTTGACCCTCTCCGCTTGTCCGTTGGTCTGCGGGTGTCTTGCCAACGCTAGGTTGACCTTGACGTTCAGGATGCCCATCAGCTTCCGCCAGAAACTCGAGATGAACTGGCACCCCCGGTCGGACAGGATAGACCGTGGCAGGCCGTGCACCTTGAACACGTGGTCTATGAACAGCTTGGCTGTCTGTTCCGCTGTGGCCACCTTCGCGCAAGGAATGAAGTGCGCCATCTTGGTGAACATGTCGACTACCACGAGTACTGCTGTTTTGCCCCTCGAGCTGGGCAGGTCAGTGACAAAGTCCAAGGCCACCCTCTCCCACGGTTCGGACGGGGTCTGTAGCGGTTCTAACAGTCCCGCCGGCGGTCTGTGTACTGGCTTGGCCCTTTGGCAGGTGTCGCACCTCGTGACGTAATCCGCGACTTCTCCCCGCATCTTGGGCCACCAAAAGTCTCTGGCTACTAATTCCACCATCTTTTCCTTGCCGAAATGTCCGGCGCTGGGTGCGTCGTGTAGCTGTTGCAGTACTGTCGCGCGGAGTTCATCTCCCGGTACGTAAATGGCCACCTCGCGGAGGAGCAGTCCTTCGCGTATCTGGAACTCGTCGTCCTTTGCCGTGCCGCTGCGCACCTCCTCCATCTTGGATCGCGCGAAGGAATCTGTTTGCAGCTCGCGCCGTATCGCTTCCAGGTCTACTGTGGCAGAAGCGCATGCCCACGCCTTGGGTGCGAAAATGTGTTTGGCCGCTACCGGTGCTGCTTCCTCCAGATACTGCGGCTTCCTGGATAGCGCATCAGCCATGATGTTGTTGTCTCTGGGGATATATTCTATCCTGAAGTCGAAATCCGCAAAGAACTCCGCCCAGCGGATGTGTCTCTGGTTCAGGAACCGCGCCGTGCGCCAGTACTCCAGGTTCTTATGGTCCGTGCGAACTTGCACCGTGTGTTTGGCTCCGATGAGGAAGTGCCGCCACGCCTTGAATGCTGCATGAATGGCCAGCAACTCTCTGTCCCAGATGGTGTAGTTCTGCTCCGACTTGCTGAGTTTCCTGGAGTAGAAAGCACACAGCCTCCAATCCCCTTGCGGGTCTTTCTGCAACAGGACTGCCCCCACGGCTCTGTCGGAGGCATCCGTCTCCACCCTCATGGGTTTGCTGGGGTTCACATGCAGCAGTTGTTCCTCGGAGGCGAAAAGACGCTTGAGTTTCTGAAAGGACTGCTCCGCCTGCTCCGTCCAGATGAACTTCTTCTTCTTGGAGCTGAGGGTGTCCGTGATGGCCGCCGTCTGCATAGCGAAACCCTTGATGAACTTGCGATAAAAGTTAGCAAAGCCGACAAACCTCTGGACCTCCTTCCGATTGCGCGGGCTCTTCCAGTCCAGTACTGATCGTACCTTGGCGCTGTCCATGGTGATTCCCTTGTCGGACAGCTTGTAGCCCAGGAAATCCACCTCCGTCATGTCGAACTGGCATTTCTCCAGTTTGGCGTAAAGCCTGTGCTCCCGTAGTCTTTGCAGGACTTCCTTGACATCTCTCTCGTGAGCCTCCTGCGATTCCGAGAAGATCAGAATGTCGTCCAGGAAGCAGACGCACTTCTTGTAGAGGAGCCCCGCTAACACGTGATGCATGAAGGCTTGGAAGCAGTGGGAGCCATTTTGTAAACCGAAGGGCATAACCCTATACTCATAGGTGCCCAAGGGCGTGAACATGGCCGTCTTCCACTCGTCGCCCTCCCGCATGCGTATAAGATTGTACGCCCCTCGTAGATCCAACTTGGTGAAGATGCGTCCCTTCCTCACCGTCGCGAGCAAGTCGTCGATCTTGGGCATCGGGAAAGCCGTGGGCTTGGTTTTCGAGTTCAAGATTCTGAAATCAACTACCAACCTCTTTTGGGGCGTGTCTTTTTTCTTCACAAAGAACACAGGACTGCCCCCCACTGCTTTGGATTCCCGGATGAATCCCCGCTTCAAGTTGTGATCTATGAACTCCCTGAGCTCTTGCAGTTCGTCTTCAGACATGGAATACAGTTTTCCCGTCGGCAGCGTCGCCCCCGGCAGGAGGTCAATCTTGCAGTCGTAGGGTCTGTGGGGAGGCAGCTTGTCCGCTTCCTTCTCGCAGAAGACCTCCAAAAACGCCTTGTACTTGTCGAGTACCGCTTGCAGCATGCCCAGTTGTAGCTGTGGGTCATCCTCTTGCCCCTCGTCCTCCTGGTTAGTCATGATGCAATGTTCTGCGCAGTAGGAGGAACAGAAGGTCAATTTACGCTGGTACCATGCCAATGCCGGGCTGTGCCTGTCCAACCAGCTCATGCCCAATACTATGGGCGTGTCTGACAGGTGGGTGACATTGAAGCTGATGACTTCGCGGTGATTTCCAATTCGCATCACCATTGGCGGCCTTTGCTGTACCACCTGTCCCCCCCAGCAATTCTCTTCCATCGACTGTCACTACTTTCAGGGGCATCGTGGCAGGCAGGAGTGCTATGCTATGTTGCTTGATGAAATCCACTCCTATAAAGTCTGCATTGCTACCAGAGTCAATGGTAATAGGGACTTCCATGGTGAACCCATTGGGAAGCTGGAGTGCTGCGGTGAGCTGCACCACTGGTTTGGGCGGGAGGGGGTCTGTGGGCTGTAAGATTCCTGGGGACTGCTTCACTGACTCGTCTGGCTGGGCCCCAGTGGCTCTGCTTCTAGCCAGACTTCGTCGTTTCCCTGCTGCGGTTCTCTCTGCTGAACTGCTTCTGTTACTGTTGCTGAGGCTGCAGTGTGCTTGCGGAGCCTCTGGGGGCACTCTTTTGCCATGTGCTGAGCACTGTCGCAGATGTAACACTTCCTGTTCCCTCTAGGAGGCTTCACTTTGGTTGCTCCCGGTGTTAGGGCTCTGGTTGCTGACTGAGCCTTGGCACCACCTATCTCCATCGGCTCCTCTCCCCCTCCCAGTGGAGGCGTGGATTGAGCGCGCGCTGAGTCCCTGGGAAAGAAAGGAGGTGCTCTCGCTGGTGTGCGTCCCCAACGCCCTTCGTCTTTGCTCCAGGGACGTTCCTCCAGACGCACCCCAATCGTCAGCGCTTTCTGGACCACTTCTTGAGTGCTCTGGGGTCTCTCCCCCCTTGCGATTTCGTCTTTCACAGCCCCGTTCAGCCCCTCCCAGAACAGGTCCCTGACGGCCGCTGAATCTTTTTCCCATCCCAGCGCGTTGACCAATGCAAAAAAGCGGGAGTGATATTGCCTCACAGTGGCTCTGCCTTGTTTCAAACCATGAATCTCTCTTCTAGCGACATCTACATCTATCGCTGATAAAAAACAAGCATCCATTGCCTTAATGAAGGCTTTTGCGTTTTGGAGGGTTGGATCATTATCTCTCCACAGATTGCGCAACCACGCTTTAGCTTCTCCATGGAGATGCGTTAGTATGAAGCCTACTTTCTCCTGCTCATCTCTAAAGTCCTTCTCCAGTAACTTTAGCGCAAAAACCACGTCTGCTCTGAAGTTAGGATATTGCTGCAGACTCCCATCGAAATGAGACACAAGGCTCCCTCCTCTCTTCCCGAGCCCAATCCCCTCTGGTCTGGCTCCCGGTAGCCCCTGTTTAGTCAACATTTCCAACCTGTTTTGCAGATCCTTGCAGACAGCATCTGATTCCTCTTCTCTCCTCCTTGCCGCTCGTATTTCTGCGTTAAGTTGTCCCACGGCATCTTGCAAAGCTGCCAGTCGTTCTTCTGTAGTCATCTTGTGCTGCTTTTGTGAGCTCGCGAAGCACCAATCTTCGCCCCTCGCTGCGTCCTCTCACGTTGCGAGGTTCTTTGAAAGAGGAGACGGGACTTACTGTCAGAGCTGCCTCCAGGTCCCAGCTCACAGAGGACCAACGCTAGGCTGTAGTTATGTACAAAAGTCTTTATTGAGATTCAGTTTCCATTTTAAAGCCGCAGCGTGCAGCTCTACGTCCCGACCTTAGACCGGCGAAGTCCCGTCTGAGTCTCCTCCCCTTCCACACCAGTTTAAGACTCTCGCCTTGCTCCACCTCTTCCTAAGTTCCTTTCTCCTCTGGGCCCTCCTGCCCGCTAGGGTCTCATCTTTCCTGGACTCCTCTGACGCTGACCCTGACGATTCTTGCCCCTCCTTCCGGCGGGCTTTAGGACCTGGTTCCCTATCCGGGCTACCTTCTGTGCCGCTCGCCTGTACCTTTGAACTTGGCGCGCGCGCCCAGCCTGCAACTTTCCTCTTGACCGTTAACTCGCTCTCCGATGGAGGCGTGGTCAACCCTGACTCATCTTCTCTCGCTGGTGGTGCATATGTGGGCTCTGACACCTGGAACTCCTCCCCCCCACTGCGCTCTGGTGGGGAAGCTGGTCCTGATTTCCAACTGCTGCTCTGGGAGTCCCCGCTGGCCCCTTGCTTCTGGGGTGTCCCCCTTGGGTCGCCCCTTGCCCTGCCCATCGGCGCCCCCTTCTGTGAATCTTCCGATTCACTGGAGAGGCTCATGGAATCTCTCGGGCTGCTGTCATATTCTCCTACGCTGCCCTCGGATTGCTCCCCCTCGCTCTCCATCTCTTCTCCTCCCTGCGCTCCCGCTGAGTCCCTGACATTGTGGAAAAAATTGGATGGAAAAACTTTGGAGTAATAATAATATGCAGTTGAAAAGGAAGACCAAGGAACTAGGGGAGTCATGGGAATGGAGAATCCCTAATTTAGGATTTGAAATTATTTTTGTATATAGTTGTATGTGTGTTTGTTATTATTATTTTGTACGGTTGTTTTTATGGTTGTATGCTTAGAATGAATGAATAAATAAATAAATAAATAAATAAATAAATAAGTTCTCCATTTTTCTGCCTTAATTTTTTTGTTGCAATGCTTGAAACAAAAACAGCATTTTTGGCAATACATTCATCTTTATAGCTGCAATTCAACCCAACAAGGAAAGCTTCAAATTTGACCAAATTTCTAAGTCCTTTTTCACTTCTGTCCAGCATTTCTCATAGTTTTTAAAAGCGTAGCACATTCAATTGCATTCTATGCTGTATTTCTCCCAATATACATACATTTGTATGCAACTGTAACTTATGTAATGCATTTTTCTATGTTGTTCTCATTAATATGTGGATTTTGCCCTAACATACATATTATTTGGCTGGAGAACTGTATTGCAAGATTAGGAATTATAACTGTATTTAGAGGTTTTGAAACTGTATTTTGAAAGATAACTGTCTTTGGGATTGCATATTTCAGGAAGTGCAAACAAGATAATTGGGTGAAACAAACTGAAGTTCACCCCCTGTTCCTTGCCAACAACTGTGTGTTGCTGGAGAAGCAAATAAAAACTGTTACCTGTGCCTCTCTGTTGAATAGTTCTGAAGAATTGCTTCCTCTTCGCCCCCAGATCAAGTTATTGAACTTAGATGGGAAAGCATAATCAACACAATGGCTTCTTCTGCTCCTCTTTCTACAAGCTTCAGTCAAGGATGGAAGGGGAGGCAGTGCATCTTGAACATTCTCCCCCCTCCAGCCCCCCCCCACTCCACATTCCCAGACACACTCTTTAACCCTCCATGATTCTAGTATAAGAAAATGCATTTTCAGGCTTTCACCCATCCATGAGGACAGCCAGAATGCCTTGAATAAGGTGAATTAATTGTGTGACTAAGTAGCGCTGTTATGATTCCTACAGCTGTTACTAAGTAGCTAGTGCAGGATGGAATCCAACACAGCCCTAAATTAATGTTCCATAAGCCAAGGATTTCTGTTTCCACATTGAAACATTATGCCGCTCTCCTCTCCCAGCACGACTCCTCAATCTGTTCTAAGGTAAGGTTACCAGAATTTTTCCAATGAATCCAGGGACACTTTTCAACTTCAATGGATTTTATATGGGGACTGATTTGTAAATCCGGGGACTGTCCCTGGGAAACAAGGACACCTGGGAACCTTATTCTAAGAGTCCCCCCGACCCTCTGAAGCAGATTTGGCAAGGGCATGGGGCACGCATGATGAGGGGAGAGGGGAAACTTTTCTCTGAACTTGTAGTCACTATAATTAACACACAAACACATAACCCCCACACAGGGAGGGAGAACTTCAGGGCAAATGTGGCCTTCCAGACATATCTGTCCACCTTGCATGACTTTCCCTTGACCATGCCCTCTCTCATGGCCCTGTTCTGTGTGCAGCCCAAGCGCTTCACCTGAATGTGCCCTTGAACTGTGATGAGACCCCCTTGCTTGCCTGCCTGGAGGATAAAGAGACAAGATGGGGGTTGAAAACTCTGACTGTTCTGTGGCTACTGTAGCTGGCTGCATAGAGAGTCCTATCCTTTGACCCACCCACTTTTGCCTCTGCACTAGCATGTGGCCCCCATAAGACTTCCCAAGAGGAATTGTGGCCCTCAGGCTGAAACATACTCTCCAGCCCTGCCCCAATATCTGAAGGCCAGTTCAAAGGGGAAATGCTCTAAATGCTCCCCCAAAGTATTCCGGCTTTGAGTCTGAAGGGAAAAGCACTTCCACAATTCTGAGGCAACCCAATGTATCCTTCATGAGTGCAAAGGCAGGATGTGCTTTATGGGGTTGGAAAAAAGCTCTTTAGAAAACCAAACACCCTCCTTTCCTTTCTGCTAATTTTTTCAACAGCTTTCACAGATGACGACATCACAGATGACATTGAGTGTGCTAAGACAGTTGTTCGTGACCCCCAAGGGATGGATGCCTGGTGAGTCTTGCTAACTTCTCACTGCTGGCAAGACTCAAAGCAGCTGAGATTTCAATTGTTGTGACTGCTTAGAGACGTGTCTTTCACTGGGCTTTGTTGCAGCTAGCAGCTAAAGATGCTTCCTCACTAGGCACTGGTGACGCCTCCAAGATGCTTCCTTAAACATACAGCAATGGCTTTAGGTGGCTCTTGCCTCTTGGGAGCTGTAAGAGGTGTGAGTTTAAGGGAACAGTCTAACAACTGAGCCACTGTACAGCAGTGGTTAAAAGTGATGGACCTGGGAGGCCTGAGTTCAAATCCCAGCTTACAGTGGTGTAGCATGGGTTGCCAGCACCCTGGCTGTGCAGAGGGGTCAGTGGGAGGGAGGGAAACAGATGAAGTACACATGCGAACTGCCTAACAGTGTTGGTGTCACGCAGGAGATCACAGCTGCAGAGATTAGAAAAGAAGAGTTGTTCCGTTGTCTGGAGAGGTCACTTCCTGGTTCACATGGAAAAAACATTTTCAAGAGAGCCCAGCAACAGAAGGGCACAGCTGTATTGAGGCAGCACTTGGTATTGAAATTTTGCGCCCCTAACAATTTTGCAAAGGGATGCGGGTGGCACTGTGGGTAAAACCTCAGTGCCTAGGACTTGCCGATCGTATGGTCAGCGGTTCGAATCCCTGCGGCGGGGTGAGCTCCTGTCTTTCGGTCCCAGCTCCTGCCCACCTAGCAGTTTGAAAGCATCCCTAAGTGCAAGTAGATAAATAGGTACCTCTTTATAGCAGGAGGTTAAACAGCGTTTCTGTGTGCTGCGCTGGTGCCGGCTTGCCAGAGCAGCTTCGTCATCCTGGCCACGTGACCTGGAAGTGTCTCCGGACACTTCTTCAGATATACTGAAACAGAAGTCACCAGACCCTTCTATATAGTGAGAAGGTGGGGAGGGGTATTACTCAGGTCTTCCTCCCAGAGCTTGAGAAAGAGAACTGTCATTGTCCAGGAGAGGTTGTAGATCTCTGATGATGCGTTGTACTGTTTTAACTTGGGAGCTGTATGTGATGACTAGAGACATTGGATTCTTATCTCATTATACATGACAAAGCCATTTTTCACCTTCTCACCCCTTGCTTTTTCCTGTAAGACCTATTGCAGTCGTTAAGAGTCGTCAACAGGCTCATCACATTAAGAGTCGTCAACAGGCTCATCACAGCTATCTGCCAATCACCCAATCCCACCACCCTTCTGAGTAATACCCCTCCCCACCTTCTCACTATATAGAAGGGTCTGGTGACTTCTGTTTCAGTGTATCTGAAGAAGTGTGCATGCACACGAAAGCTCATACCAAGAACTAACTTAGTTGGTCTTTAAGGTGCTACTGGAAGGAATTTTTTTATTTTGTTTCCATAAACTTGGTTTTAACAGCGAGTCTGTAAGTGACTGTGGAGGCCAGTTCTGGATCCACACATCCTTCCACAATGAGGACATAGCTTTCTGGATGGGAGTAGATCATGGTGAGGGTTTGCCAAGCGTGCCTTCCTCTTAGCACCTTTCTTCCTTTCGTCCTCGGTTTGACCATCTTCAAAGCCCATGACACCTTTGGTAAAGGCTGTTCTCCAATTGGAGCGCTCACAGGCCAGTGTTTCTCAGTTGTCAGGAGGCGTAACCTGGCATTATCTTTTAAACTAACTCTCAGTTGATGGAAGGAGAGTGTCTGGTTTGGTAGTCTCTCCCACACAAGACACAGTCTCTGACAGTTTTATTACTTCAGAGACTGTGTCATGCGCTTTTCTGTTACGGCTTTTTGGGGACTCTGGTCCTCTGAGCAGTGGCGTAGCGTGGGTTGTCAGCACCCAGGGCAAGGCAAGTAATTTGTGCCCCCTAACCCGTGGATTTTAGCACTCGAGTCTCTTCCATTAGATTAGTTAAAGAAACCCTTACCCCCTAAGCACATGTATTGTTTGTTATGAAAATACTGATGTAATTAAAGTAAAATGCATCTAAATACAAGTTTATTTTCAAACACTTTATTGAGTGCGAACATGCATTACACATTCTCCACATTTTCAGCAGGTCTATGAATACAAATCTACAAATGTAGTAACCTAGCATGGGCCATGCTATTATATGTCATCTCACAACCATCGTAAACGACAAAAAATATCAAGAACAAAAACTAAACATCAAAATGGAACCATACCCTGGAGATGATCCAAGACTGGGCTAGATGGAGCCAACTTCCTCAATCCTGTACCTCTAATTGTAATTCTTTAATAGAAGTGCAAAAATAGTCTCCTGTTTATGCAGTCGCATTTCTAATTCTTTCCACATTGTAAATGCACTCAAGTGATATGAACTGCGCTCATGCTCTAGTAATCTAGGGCTTAACTTTCTCCATGCATTAAATCCACTTGACTTTCCAAATGAACTTTTCCCTTTAGCCTTCTGAAAAAGCATGCAAGGAAAGCAATATGCAGCATTGTTTACAGGAGAAAACACCAACCATGTCCTTAACATAGTCTCACCATTCTCCAAATGTATGTAGAACTAATCCTTGGAAAATGACCTACCATTACTGTCTCTTGGAAACCATCTGTCAGAGCTGCCTCCAGGTCCCAGCTCACAGAGGACCAACGCTAGGCTGTAGTTATGTACAAAAGTCTTTATTGAGATTCAGTTTCCATTTTAAAGCCGCAGCGTGCAGCTCTACGTCTCGACCTTAGACCGGCGAAGTCCCGTCTGAGTCTCCTCCCCTTCCACACCAGTTTAAGACTCTAGCCTTGCTCCACCTCTTCCTAAGTTCCTTTCTCCTCTGGGCCCTCCTGCCCGCTAGGGTCTCATCCTTCCTGGACTCCTCTGACGCTGACCCTGACGATTCTTGCCCCTCCTTCCGGCGGGCTTTAGGACCTGGTTCCCTATCCGGGCTACCTTCTGTGCCGCTCGCCTGTACCTTTGAACTTGGCGCGCGCGCCCAGCCTGCAACTTTCCTCTTGACCATTAACTCGCTCTCCGATGGAGGCGTGGTCAACCCTGACTCATCTTCTCTCGCTGGTGGTGCATATGTGGGCACTGACACCTGGGACTCCTCCCCCCCACTACGCTCTGGTGGGGAAGCTGGTCCTGATTTCCAACTGCTGCTCTGGGAGTCCCTGCTGGCCCCTTGCTTCTGGGGTGTCCCCCTTGGGTCGCCCCTTGCCCTGCCCATCGGCGCCCCCTTCTGTGAATCTTCCGATTCGCTGGAGAGGCTCCTGGAATCTATCGGGCTGCTGTCATATTCTCCTACGCTGCCCTCGGATTGCTCCCCCTCACTCTCCATCTCCTCTCCTCCCTGCGCTCCCGCTGAGTCCCTGACACCATGCATCCTTATTCTGCAGTTCCTCTGTCTCTCGCCTGACAAGTTCAGTTTTCAAGGTTTCATCCATGGTTTCAGGCCAATAGCCAATATCAGTAAAAACTTTTTGGTCAATATTTTCTGGCAGATTTGGCTGAGTATAAACATCCTTAGATGAAACTGTCTCTGCTTCTAATGCAGGAACAGGAATGTCCACTGACACAGGATCAGGATTATGAGTCTCCTGTGGTGCTGCTGATGGTCCTGCTGTGATTTCAGCAGAACTCACCAAAAACCGGTGAAGGCTTCCAGCTAACAGCTTGTTGCTCTGTCTCGATCTTTCTCCTTTTCCTGCCTTGTGACCAGATTCTTTTTTGTATGGCATGATATAGGTGTAGTATTCTGCTAAAATTCTAAAAAAAGAAGAAAAAGAAAATCACTTTCTTGCCTTGCTGCACTTTTAGCACCCCTTCATTGTATAACCATTTCTTTACTCTTATCATAATGTTTATTCACCTTCATGCCTATTGCCTTACTCTTTCAGCAAAATAAATAAATAAATTAACGGTTGCTAGACCCACTGGCTTACATCAACTTATGTTGAGCTGGAGCAGCTACATATGGATCGAAATCTGTCTCGTCACTGTTGAACCAACCAAACTTCAATCCATCTGGTCAGCTCAACATGCAGAATGACCAGCGTGCCCCCTTTCAATGCAGAGAGACTTACCTGCAGTGGCGGCTTCTACTCAGTTCTCTGCGTCTCCTCGAGTCCTCCTGCCTCCTGCTCGGCAGCTCAGCCAATTGCATGCATTCGCCTTTCGGCCAATGAGGAAGTGGATCCCACTTCCTTTTTTTAAAAAAAAAAAAAAATTTTATTAACTGGCCAATCACATCAAATTAAATCACATCATATAAATTCCGAATTACAAAGCCAAATTTTTAAATTTTGTTGGGGGAACCCATACTTCAAGATCCAAAGGGGAATTCAGATCATCTTCTTATTACTGCGTTAATGTCCAAATCAGTCCCAATCAGTCCAAACAAAGTTCATAATTCTATCCAGTCTTATCTTGGTGTTGCCACATCATATCTTGTTCGTATAATTTCTCTTTTTCCTTTACGATCTCTTCTGTTAGTCTCCTTAAGCCGATAGCAAGTGTAATAATCCTGTGTGGATTTCCCGTTCCTCCACTAAGTCCGGATGGTTTCCATATATCTCCTTCGTAGATAACATCACTTTATCCATCGTAAATTTTGGCATTTGTCGCTCTTAAGTCCCACCGAGGAGTTGATTCACGATATGTAAATGTCAGGGACTCAGCGGGAGCGCAGGGAGGAGAGGAGATGGAGAGCGAGGGGGAGCAATCCGAGGGCAGCGTAGGAGAATATGACAGCAGCCCGAGAGATTCCATGAGCCTCTCCAGCGAATCGGAAGATTCACAGAAGGGGGCGCCGATGGGCAGGACAAGGGGCGACCCAAGGGGGACACCCCAGAAGCAAGGGGCCAGCGGGGACTCCCAGAGCAGCAGTTGGAAATCAGGACCAGCTTCCCCACCAGAGCGCAGTGGGGGGGAGGAGTCCCAGGTGTCAGAGCCCACATATGCACCACCAGCGAGAGAAGATGAGTCAGGGTTGACCACGCCTCCATCGGAGAGCGAGTTAACGGTCAAGAGGAAAGTTGCAGGCTGGGCGCGCGCGCCAAGTTCAAAGGTACAGGCGAGCGGCACAGAAGGTAGCCCGGATAGGGAACCAGGTCCTAAAGCCCGCCGGAAGGAGGGGCAAGAATCGTCAGGGTCAGCGTCAGAGGAGTCCAGGAAGGATGAGACCCTAGCGGGCAGGAGGGCCCAGAGGAGAAAGGAACTTAGGAAGAGGTGGAGCAAGGCTAGAGTCTTAAACTGGTGTGGAAGGGGAGGAGACTCAGACGGGACTTCGCCGGTCTAAGGTCGAGACGTAGAGCTGCACGCTGCGGCTTTAAAATGGAAACTGAATCTCAATAAAGACTTTTGTACAGAACTACAGCCTTGCGTTGGTCCTCTGTGAGCTGGGACCTGGAGGCAGCTCTGACAGTAAACAACTCTACTTCTCTCTTTCTCCTCCCAGACCCAAGAGCTCCCACAATGCCTCACAAAATGGCGAACGGCATTTTTTCCTGACTGCGTCACTCCAAAACTCTTAGCTTTCCAGCTTCATCTTGAAACATTGCTTTGGATCGAAAGTTTATCTCCACACAGCCTTAAATTCACAGCTTAAGTCCTTAATTTCTGACTCATTAGGGGAGGGGGATTCTTGTTAAATCACATAAAAAGGTAGAGGCAGGTTTTTCCCCCCCTCCCCCCTCAGTCATTACCGTATCTTGACGTTCTTCTCGTATTTTATTGTTGTCTTGTTATCAGAGATCTCTTCTGTCAGCAGTATTTACTCCCCTTTTTCCTTGATGTATGTGCAATTAATCATGTCCAAATTATTTCTTTTAAAGATCATTGCAACCAGCGGTGCGAATCGGGGACGGCGTCGAGGAGTGCCGAAAATCCCACAGGAGGGCTTTGTGCCTAGTGCCCCCACCCCCACAAATTCGGGGGTGGTATAGGGCACAGCAGGCAAGGGCCGTCCCCCCCATAATCCTGGGGGGTTAAGGAGGCTAATTACCCCCATCATAGCCTCCAAATTACCTCATGTGGGTCGGAGAGATGTTATTGTCAGCCATCTTCCGATGCGCCACCTAGTGGCCCCCCCAGTGGATCCCACTTCCTGATAGGCTAGGAGGAGGATCCGTGTGACAATAGCGAAATTTTTGCGAAATCTGTGACAGCGCTGAGAGAGAGTGAGTGAGCCAGGTAGGGGCAGAGAGCTGCGAGTGCGAGCGCCCCCCCCGATGTTGCGCCCGGTGTGGCCAGCCCTCCTGCACCCCCCACGCTACGCCACTGCCTCTGAGCCCTGCACCCTCCTCTGTTGCATCCAGCTCTCTCTGCTCTGTGTTACTTTCAGAACTGTCAGGCTGCATTCCTGAGTGCTCTCAGGGTGTGAAGGGATCAGGTTTCTACTATTCTCTGGCTCTTCGCCCTCCCCTTCTTCCCTGTCTTGAGCCTTTGCCCTTCTAATCCCCCATTACCCCCAGGCTTAATTAGCTTTTGACACATGTTGATTCCAGTGGGTTAGAAGCATCTAGTACACAGCTCAAATACACACATGGGTCTAGCAATCAGTTTTAATACACAAGCCTTAATTAAATTCTAACACTAGCTTGATCCATAATTTAGGGTGTCTTGCACCCACCAACTGATAACAATAGTTTCCTATTTACATAACCAAACCATGTAAGTACTGTGACTGGTTATGCATTGCCAAAAAGAGGGTACCAATTTGCACATGCAGCCCTCCAGGCCTCTCTACCTGAAGTTGAAGGGGAATGAAGGGAAAAATCTATACCATTAGTCTCCAGATATTAACAGGGCAGCCCTTGTTCTTCCTCTCCCACTGAAACAGACTCCCCACAAAGAGGTAAATCCCTTTAGTGTTCACCACTTTGGGGTCACAGCCACCCATATAGCCCCAACTCCCCAATAGCCACAGTTTTAGCCTGTTAATTGGAACTTTCCCTCAAAAAACCTATTTGTTCTTGGTGTGACAAATACCTTCTTCCGAGCACGAGAGTGTAACCCAGAGCTTTCCAAACTGTGTGTCGCTACTCATTAGTGTGTTGCTTGCAGTGTGAAGGTGTGTCACACAAATGCTCCCCATGTTCTCCATGCTCCTCCCAGGGCTGGAAAGGGATTCGTTTAACCTCTGGTTTGCTAGTAAAACTGAATTACTATGTTGCGAAATGATACATCTCTAAAAAGTGTGTCACCAACATGGAAAGTTGGGAAAGCTCTGGTCTAACCCTTGAACTCCCTTATTTCAAAGAAGAGTTTTGGTAACCAAGATATAAAGGTAAAGGTACCCCTGCCCGTACGGGCCAGTCTTGACAGATTCTGGGGTTGTGCGCCCATCTCACTTAAGAGGCCAGGGGCCAGCGCTGTCCGGAGACACTTCCGGGTCACGTGGCCAGCGTGACATCGCTGCTCTGGCCAGAGCCAGAGCCAGAGCCGCACACGGAAACGCCGTTTACCTTCCCGCTGGTAAGCGGTCCCTATTTATCTACTTGCACCCAGAGGTGCTTTCGAACTGCTAGGTTGGCAGGCGCTGGGACCAAGCAGCGGGAGCGCACCCCGCCGCAGGGATTCGAACCGCCGACCTTTCGATCGGCAAGCCCTAGGCGCTGAGGCTTTAACCCACAGCGCCACCTGCGTCCCTAACCAAGATATATATCCTGGTTATCTTCAATCACTGCATAATTATGCCTAGTCCGCCATTACCTCCCCAGAAGTCGCAGAAAATGTGAATTCCTGTTTTCATCTCATTCCAGTCTCACTACATTTCTATTTCTTTTTCTCCACTGCTACATATTTTGTTTCTCAACAAATGCTTTCCTTGCCATTTGGCAGGAGTGACTGCTGAGGAGCAATACTGCTATGAACCTGCCCTTCCAGCACCAGAGTTATCTTTTGATAAAGGGTGGTGTATAAATAGAATATAACAATAACAATAATAAAGTATTCATTTATTAATCTTTAAGATGCCACAAGGCTCTCTTGATTGTTTTTGCTGGAAAAGACAAATATATTGCTTTTTCCCTGTTACAGATAGGTAGCCGTGTTGGTCTGCCATAGTCAAAACAAAATAAAAAAAATCCTTCCAGTAGCACCTTAAACACCAACTAAGTTAGTTCTTGGTATGAGCTTTCGTGTGCATGCACGCTTCTTCAGATACACTCTGCTTTTTTCCTATTAGGTTATTATTATTAGGTTATTATTTAATATTACACAGATGCTAAATCTTTAAGCGCATACATGCTGCCTGCTGTCAGGGGCTCAGGAGCAGAAGCACAGGGAAGAGGGGAGATGGAGAGCGAAGGGGAAGAATCTGAGGGCAGCGTAGGAGATGACAGTGGCCCGAGAGATTCCATGAGCCTCTCCAGCGAATCGGAAGATTCACAGAAGGGGGCGCCGGTGGCCAGGGCAAGGGGGGTCCCAAGGGGGACACTCCAGAAGCAAGGGGCCAGCGGGGACTCCCAGAGCAGCAGTTGGAGATCAGGACCAGCTTCCCCACCTGAGCATAGTGGGGGGGAAGAGTCCCAGGTATCGGGGGTAGCGTCTCCCCCAGCAGGGAGAGAAGAGGAGTCAGGGCTGACCATGCCTCCATCGGAGAGTCAGGCAACGGAGGGGAGGTCAGGTCCAGCTAGCATCCCGGAAGAGGGAAGCAGTGACAGAAGCAGTGTAACGGTCAGGAGGAAGGTCACTGGGTTGGCGCGAGAGCCAAGTTCAAAAGTACAGGCGCGCAGGGCAGCAGAGAACGAGGATTGGGAACCGGGTCCTAAAGCCCGCCGGAGATAGGGGGAGGAGTCAGGGGGCTCAGCGTCAGAAGAGTCCAGAAAGGGGAATGCCCCAGCGGACAGGAGGACCCAGAGGAGAAGAGAGCAGAGGAAGAGGTGGAGCAGGGCTAGAATCTTAAACTGGTGTCAGGGGGGAGGAGAGTCAGACGGAACTTCGGCGGTCTAGGGTTTAAGACGTAGAGCTGCGCGCTACGGCTTTGGAATGGAAACTGAACTTCAATAAAGACTTTTGTATATAACAACGACCTGGCGTTGGTCCTCTGTGAGCTGGGACCTTGGGCAGCTCTGACAGATATGCATGTCAAATTCTGTCTTTTTCAGTGATTTGTAATATACCGTTTTTGACTGGAAACCTTTTGCATGACACACTCCAATAAATGGTTTGCGTTTTTGCTTGGTGTCTTTGTGGTCAACTCTTCTGTGAGGCAAAGGTTTTACTTACACAGGTTGAGACCTAAGGGAAGCTGAGGCTCACAGAGAGAGGGACTCACTCACAACCACCAAATTTCTGTGTTGTTGTTTGTTGTTTAGTCATTTAGTCGTGTCCAACTCTTCGTGACCCCATGGACCAGAGCACGCCAGGCACTTCTGTCTTCCACTGCCTCCTGCAGTTTGGTCAAAATTTCTGTCAAATTTCTGTGTACCAACTTCAAAACAAAACAAAAATTCTCCACAAAGGAGTGATGAGCAAGAAATGTTTCTGTACTCCTTGGATGGGTTTGGGGGCAAGATGGGCATTGCCATGTGCAGGTAGGAATATCCCTGGCCAGCAGGAGGAGCTCTGCATGCAAACTACTTCTGTGTGCACCGTTCTTCAGCCCAATCCATGACAAGGGAAGCACATGGGCAAGCAGTCTGGAAATATGAGTGCAGCAGAATGATGGCAATGGGAAGCAGAAAGAACCACAGGGGGAGTCGAAAATGGGTTGTACTTGGTCCAGTACCAAGTAATGCTGTTAGTACGGGGATTTAAGCTTGTGCAAACTCACCCCCATGCCCATTAGAAACAGATTTTGGGGTTTCCCCTACCCTCATGAAAAGAATTGGGAAGAGGAGAAATTTTTTATTGCTGTACCAACATCTATTTCACTAATGGAAGAATTGTTCTTCCTGGAGCATTAGCTTTTTTTTTTTTTTTAAATAAATAATTTTTATTAACTGGCCAATCACATCAAATTAAATCACATAATATAAATTCCAAATTACAAAGCCAAATTTTTAAATTTTGTTGGGGGAACCCATACTTCAAGATCCAAAGGGGGATTCAGATCATCTTCTTATTACTGCGTTAATGTCCAAATCAGTCCCAATCAGTCCAAACAAAGTTCATAATTCTATCCAGTCTTATCTTGGTGTTGCCACATCATATCTTGTTCGTATATGTCAGGGACTCAGCGGGAGAGCAGGGAGGAGAGGAGATGGAGAGCGAGGGGGAGCAATCCGAGGGCAGCGTAGGAGAATATGACAGCAGCCCGATAGATTCCATGAGCCTCTCCAGCGAATCGGAAGATTCACAGAAGGGGGCGCTGATGGGCAGGGCAAGGGGCGACCCAAGGGGGACACCCCAGAAGCAAGGGGCCAGCGGGGACTCCCAGAGCAGCAGTTGGAAATCAGGACCAGCTTCCCCACCAGAGCGTAGTGGGGGGGAGGAGTCCCAGGTGTCAGAGCCCACATATGCACCACCAGCGAGAGAAGATGAGTCAGGGTTGACCACGCCTCCATCGGAGAGCGAGTTAACGGTCAAGAGGAAAGTTGCAGGCTGGGCGCGCGCGCCAAGTTCAAAGGTACAGGCGAGCGGCACAGAAGGTAGCCCGGATAGGGAACCAGGTCCTAAAGCCCGCCGGAAGGAGGGGCAAGAATCGTCAGGGTCAGCGTCAGAGGAGTCCAGGAAGGATGAGACCCTAGCGGGCAGGAGGGCCCAGAGGAGAAAGGAACTTAGGAAGAGGTGGAGCAAGGCGAGGGTCTTAAACTGGTGTGGAAGGGGAGGAGACTCAGACGGGACTTCGCCGGTCTAAGGTCGAGACGTAGAGCTGCACGCTGCGGCTTTAAAATGGAAACTGAATCTCAATAAAGACTTTTGTACATAACTACAGCCTAGCGTTGGTCCTCTGTGAGCTGGGACCTGGAGGCAGCTCTGACAGTATAATTTCTCTTTTTCCTTTATGATCTCTTCTGTTAGTCTCCTTAAGCCGATAGCAAGTGTTATGTTCCTGTGTGGATTTCCCGTTCCTCCACTAAGTCCGGATGGTTTCCATATATCTCCTTCGTAGATAACATCACTCTTTCCATCGTAAATTTTGGCATTTGTCGCTCTTAAGTCCCACCGAGAAGTTGATTCACGATATGTAAACAACTCTATTTCTCTCTTACTCCTCCCAGACCCAAGAGCTTCCACAATGCCTCACAAAATGGCGACGGCATTTTTTCCTGATTGCGTCACTCCAAAACTCTTAGCTTTCCAGCTTCCTCTTGAAACATTGCTTTGGATCGAAAGTTTATCTCCACACAGCCTTAAATCCACAGCTTAAGTCCTTAATTTCTGACTCATTAGGGGAAGGGGATTCTTGTTAAATCACATAGAAAAGGTAAAGGCAGGTTTTTCTCCCCCTCCCCCCTCAGTCATTTATCATACCGTTTCTTGACGTATCTTCTCGTATTTTATTGTTGTCTTCTTATCAGAGAGCTCTTCTGTCAGCAGTCTTTACTCGCCTTTTTCCTTGATGTATGTGTGTCAGAGCTGCCTCCAGGTCCCAGCTCACAGAGGACCAACGCTAGGCTGTAGTTATGTACAAAAGTCTTTATTGAGGTTTAGTTTCCATTTTAAAGCCGCAGCGTGCAGCTCTACGTCTCGACCTTAGACCGGCGAAGTCCCGTCTGAGTCTCCTCCCCTTCCACACCAGTTTAAGACTCTCGCCTTGCTCCACCTCTTCCTAAGTTCCTTTCTCCTCTGGGCCCTCCTGCCCGCTAGGGTTTCATCCTTCCTGGACTCCTCTGACGCTGACCCTGATGATTCTTCCCCCTCCTTCTGGCGGGCTTTAGGACCTGGTTCCCTATCCGGGCTACCTTCTGTGCGGCTCGCCTGTACATTTGAACGTGGCGCGCGCGCGCGCCCAGCCTGCAACTTTCCTCTTGACCGTTCCCTCGCTCTCCGATGGAGGCGTGGCCAACCCTGACTCATCTTCTCTCGCTGGTGGTGCACATGTGGGCTCTGATACCTGGGACTCCTCCCCCCCACTGCGCTCTGGTGGGGAAGCTTGTCCTGATTTCCAACTGCTGCTCTGGGAGTCCCCGCTGGCCCCTTGTTTCTGGGGTGTCCCCCTTGGGTCCCCCCTTGCCCGGCCCATCGGCGCCCCCTTCTGTGAGTCTTCCGATTCGCTGGAGAGGCTCACGGAATCTATCGGGCTGCTGTCATCTTCTCCTATGCTGCCCTCGGATTGCTCCCCCTCGCTCTCCATCTCCTCTCCTCCCTGCGCTCCCGCTGAGTCCCTGACAATGTGCAATTAATCTCGTCCAAATTGTTTCTTTTAAAGATCATTGCAACCAGCGGTGCGAATCAGGGACGGCGTCAAGGAGTGCCGAAAATCCCACAAGAGGGCTTTGTGCCTAGTGCCCCCACCCCCACAAATTCGGGGGTGGTATAGGGCACAGCAGGCAAGGGCCATCCCCACCACAATCCTGGTGGGGTTAAGGAAGCTAATTACCCCCATCATAGCCTCCAAATTACCTCGTGTGGGTCGGAGAGATGTTATTGTCAGCCATCTTCCGATGCGCCACCTAGTGGCCCCCAGGAGCATTAGCTTTTTTTTTTTTTTTTTGCTGCTGCATCACACTGTTGACTCGTTAAACTTGTGGTCCACCAAAACCCTTAGATCCTTTTCACATGTACTGCAAGTAAGCCAAGTGTTCCCCATCCTATATTTGTGCATCTGGTTCTTCCTGCCTAAGTGCAGGAACTGATATTTGTCCCTATTGAAATTCATTTTGTTAGCTTGTGCCAAATTCTTCAATCTGTTATGGTCATTTTGAATTCTGATTCTTTATTCTGCAGCATTAGCTCCCTCTCCCAGTTTGGTGTCAGCTGCAAATTGGATGAGCATCCTCTCAATTGCTCATCCAGGTTTGAGTCCCAACTGATATCAGGGAAACTGAGGCCCGCATGAATTACTGGCATAACTGGCTGTTTGATCTCTTGGGAGGCTGCCATATTTCATCGCTGGAAGCTGGAAGATGTCCAAGGCGCAAATTTGGCAACTCTCCAAAGTCAGTCTCATCAGCCGGAAGCCCCTGTCTCCTAAAATTAAAAAGATTTGGCAAAAAAAGAAACAAACAGGCGTGTTCTGGGCAGAAAGAGTTAAAAGAAAAATCTGCTAAACTACACAGTTGCTGGAAGCCAAGTTTTGGACTTCAAAAAGACTCCTATCTTGTCTTGGTGAATGAGGTGAGAGGCTGCTGTGTTTTTGTATTCATTATATCTGCTGTTTCATGATTTGGTGAACCTCACCAAGAAAGAATTAATTACCCAAAGGATCGCAGGAGGCGTAAAATAATTGGACGTATTGGCATCATCACAGTCCTCAGCAGAGACCCCTGATCAAAACTGGCGGAGTAAGATCAGATATGATCAGGTCAGCTTGGGCTGAGCAGGGAAGATGGCAACGGTAGAAGCTCTGACGCAGAAAGAAAAAGGTTATGATCAGAAAAAGTCTCCTTTAATGGGGGGAGATTGGAGATATTTTTTAATTGGAATTACAAAAGGGGTGTACTTTACAGAGGATGCATTTGCTTGCATGGAATATTATGACATACAGTTTGAAGAGAGAGTGATGGTAAACTCTGGATGCCTGCCAGCTGTCCAAGGGCCCCGGAGAGCTGGCGTGGGTTTTTATGCGGAAACCAAAACAATCTTTGTGTAACTTACTGATTGCCAAGTACTCCCCTACAGTACATTTGAAATATCGGCTGGTTTGGAAAGATCAAAGACAGTGCAAAGTCGTTAATTAATTTCAACCTTGGATGGAAGCTCAGAGCCTATTAGAGCAACAATCAGCAGAAAAAGGAGGGGTCATTGAAGGAAGTCTGTGCTTCAAAATATTAAGACTGAACAATGTGGAGAAAGCCCCTGCATGATTATAGAAATAAGGAATGGTTAAATAAAACAAGATTGAGAGTTATACCAGCGACTGACTGATCGAGAGAGGAGATTGTCAATATCAGGATTGGAAAATTGTGAAGTAACAAAGAAGATAGCAGAAAGATAAAGGATGGATATTTAGCTCTTGAAATCCAGAACATGGGAAGTCCCATTGAAATTAAATAATTTGGACTCTGTATTGTTTTTTGTTTTTGAATGTGGTAAGATTTGGCTTGATTTATTATTAATATCAATGTTTTTTCCCTCTTTATTGGAAAATGAATAATTTTTTTTTTACAAAAAAAAGGAAAAAGGAGGGCCAGATGAGCCTTGGCCTGAGCTTTGTTGGCTTTGGTTGCTGTTGTGGCCCCAACTGCTTAGAGTGTTTTAAATGGCCTTTAGCGTTTTAATAATTTTAAATTATTTTCAACTGTTTTCAACCTGTTTTATAAAGGCTCTTTGGGGGATGTGCCTCGGAGGAGAGGAGAGGAGCAGGGCCCCTCAATCACAGTGGTTTAGGGTAGGGAGAGGTATGGAGGGGGGCAGGCCAGGTAAGGGGCACACGTGCCAGCCCCTCCTCCAACCTGGGGAATTGTGCTGGTCCTATCAGCCAGCCCTCAGGTCTGTGACTACTGTTGTTGAATGCCAGGGCAGCTCAGAATAAGATTTAAATAATAATAATACAAGGTATACCACCCTATACCAGCAGGTCTCGGGGCGCTTCACAGGATAAAATAATAATATTAAAACAGGAAATACATAAGATCTCCCTCACCCATGATCTGATTATAGATGTTGATCTGGCCTTTGTCACTGAGACCTGGGTGGATGAGCAGGGTGGAGTTGGACTCGCTCAACTGTGCCCACCTGGGTACTTGGTGCAGCATCAGGGCAGACTTGGGGTTCGGGGAAGGGTACTTGCTGTGGTCTATAGAGATTCTCTCTCTCTCCATGCTCTCTGTCCAGCTAAGGGGCAATAATGTGTTGTTGTTTTTAAAGTGTTTTACTGGAAGTTCCCTTAAGCTCTGGCCAAAAAAAAGAAAGAAATATTCTGTATATTTCCTGGCCACCAGCAATGGGGAACTGAAAGGATAGTTTATACAAAGAGATGTGCACCACCCCAACCGAATAAATCCATACCAGCGGAACAAGGTTCAATTCAGTTGAGCAATTGGGGAAATAAGGAATATTTCCAAAAACCGTTTGCCAAGCTGGAACTTCCCCATTTTCAAAGCTCAAGCACAAATACATGGGACCAGAAGGGCCGTGGGCTCCTATTTACATCCTGTTTTAGGTTTCATGTCTGATGTGTCATTCCCTCTCTCTCATCCATCATGCCCCTGATCCCCATTGCCCAACCCTGCTTAAACCCAGCAGTACCCCTCAACTTAAGAGGAGAGACGTGTGTTGCTTGATATAGCTATCTTGACGTTTGAGTTTCCCCCTCAGCTGACAGCTTCAGGAAGGCAGTTGCACCTTGTTATGTACTGAGTCGAATAGGATCCAAACTGCAGCAGTCTGATTGGTCCTAGAACAATAGGCTCCAAAAGGCAGCAGTCTGATTGGTCCTAGAACAATAGGATTCAGAATGCAGCAGTCTGATTGGTCCTAGAACAATGCAGCAGTATGATTGGTTAGCAGGAACCACCCAATCATGCTCCAGATAGCAGTGAATCCACAACCTGATTGGCTTACAGTAGAATTCCGGAATTAGCCAATCATGTGCAGCCTATTGTGTAAATAATGTATATAAAGCAGATACTTTGAGGGGACTTCCATTCATTCCTCCTCACCACTATGAGCTGAATAAAGAGCATGAAATCACTTTGCGACTCTGAGTATATTTCACTGGCGACGAAGGTGGGATCCCGCTGAGCTGACTGCCACACACAGCACCGCAGCACCGCCACCTGCCGCACCGCTGCCTCGCACCGTGTATCCAGGCTTCAGCTCCGGGACACAAGGAACTCAGAATGGCAACTGACAGCAGCTTCTCCCCGTTCAACCCAGCATCTGGAGACTGGGAAGCATACGCCTCCCGTTTCACCTTCCTCCTAGAAGCCAAAGGGGTCACCGATGAAGAAGACGCCAAGAAGAGGGCAATATTCTTCAGCGTCTGCGGAGAGGAGACGTTTGAAATCGCCCGGGCTCTCCTTGCACCTGAAGACGTCGCTACTGTTCCATACAAAACAATAATGGAACAGCTGAAGGGGCACTTTTCGCCACAGCCCTCAGTGGTGGCTCGTCGAAATGCCTTCTACGCAAAGCGGCAAGCCCCTGGGGAAACCATAACTGGGTTTGTGACCTCTCTCCGCCAAGCCGCCCGGTTCTGCAACTTCTCAGAGCTGGAGAACATGCTTCGTGACTGCCTCGTCGGTGGCCTGAAGGATGAGAAGCTGCAACGACGCCTCTACGCTAAGAAGAACCTAACGTTCCAGGTCGCTCTGGAGGAGGCCCTGGCAACGGAAGCTGCCGAGAGGTCGACGCAAGAGGCACGGCCGAGCCAGCCGTCCCAACCGAGGGTCCACCACGAAGACCTCACCGACGACTCAGGATCCAACAGGGAGGAGGTGCACCGACTACAGCAGCACACTCAAGCAGCCCACATACCACAGCTGCCTCGACGAGAAGGAGGGAACTGCGCAAGCTGTGGAGAAAGTCACGAGAGGAGGACCTGCCGTTTCCGCAACGCAGAGTGCAGGCAGTGCAGTAAATTGGGACACATCGCCCGGGTGTGTCGGGCTCGGCCCACCCAACGCCAGGCATCAGATGACCAATCCAAGAGCCCAAGGTCCCGGGGCCCAACGCACCAAGGCAACTTGACGGAGCTCACGGACTTTCAGGTATACCAGTTGCCCCACCCCAACGTAGAGAAAATTTATGTAGAGGTACAGATAGAGGGGGCCCCATGCCGCATGGAGCTTGACACGGGTTCAACTCTATCCATAATCTCGGCAAGGACCTTAAGGAAACTGTGTCCTACTGGGGGTCCCAAACTCAGGCCGGCCCCATTCACCCTCCGGGACTTCCAGAAACGTAAGGTCCCCACAATGGGGGTGGGGACCTTCAGGGTGCAATACCGAGGGCGGACGCGGCAACTGGACTTGCTTGTGGTCAAGGGCCCCTACATTAGCTTACTGGGATTGGCATGGTTTGGACCACTGGGGCTAGCCGTCACCGGGGTGAACCACATGAGCTTACAAGTGGACGTGGACGCCATATGCAAGGAATTTCCGGGGGTTTTCGATGGGAAATTGGGACAGTATACGGGGCCCCCCATTGCTCTACAGCTCGACCCCGCAGTACGACCGGTCAGGCTCAAGGCCCGCCGGGTCCTGTTCGCCCTGAAACCCCGTATAGACGAGGAATTGAACCGACTCGTGGAGCAAGGAGTGCTGGAGCTGGTGCCTAATGCCCCCTGGGAAACCCCAATCGGCACACCCGTCAAGCCTAATGGTTCGGTCCGCATCTGCGCAGGCTACAAATGTACCATAAACAAGGCCCTCACGGCCCATGCATACCCAGTGCCAGTGGTCAGCCATGTCCTTGCCACCCTGGCTGGGTCGAAAATTTTTGGCAAGCTGGACTTGGCCCAAGCATATCAACAGCTGCCAGTAGATGAGGCTACAGCAGAGGCACAGACGATTGTGACGCACAGAGGAGCGTTCAGGGTAAAGCGGCTGCAATTCGGTGTCAGCGTGGCACCAGGCATATTCCAGAATCTAATGGACTCTCTCCTTAAAGGGATTCCTGGCGTCACCCCCTTCTTCGATGATATGTTGATTGCCGGGTCCACACCAGAGGAGTTTGAGGACCGCCTCCGCACCGTTCTGCACCGTTTCCAGATGGCGGGTCTCAAGGTGAAGCGGGAAAAATGTCTACTAGGAGTGCCTCAGGTGGACTTTCTGGGATTTATGGTGGACGCAGAAGGGGTCCACCTGACTGGGGACAAGGTACGGGCCATTTGTGATGCCCCAGCGCCCAAGAACAAGACTGAACTTCAGGCCTTCTTGGGACTATTGAACTTTTACCATTCCTTCCTTCCCCACAAGGCGGCGGTAGCGGAGCCCCTACACAGACTCCTGGACAAGCGGGCCCCTTGGGTGTGGGGCCAGTGCCAGGCAATCAAGGACTTGCTTGTCTCAAACTCGGTCTTGGCACACTTCGACGAGAGGCTGCCGGTGGTGCTAGCATGCGACGCCTCGCCCTATGGCATCGGTGCTGTTCTGGGACACCAACTCCCAGATGGAAGAGAGGTACCGGTGGCATACTTTTCCCAGACACTCAACAAAACCGAGCGGAACTACTCGCAAATCGACAAGGAGGGTCTGGCAATCGTGAAGGGACTTCCTGGCATTGGTCCTCTGTGAGCTGGGACCTTGGGCAGCTCTGACACCTGCTTTAATCTTTTCTGTTGAAAATGTTAAGTGAATGTTGAAATATTTCCTAAGTTGCACACTGGTATCATATATCAAACCAGAATTGCACCATGTGTCTGTTTTTTTGCAGGGGGCGGGGTTCCTATCAATACTTATTCCCCTCCCCCCCCCGTCAGTGTTCTGCTCACCATCTGGACTCCGCCCAAAACATTGGTCTACAAAAGCCACTGGGGATCCTAGGGAATCCAAGCTTCACTCTCCAGGGAGCCGCAGAGATGAAGGTTCTGGCCCTCACCCTCTTCTGCCTCCTCCTTGCAGGAAATGAAGCCAAAGTGTTTGGGAGATGTGAACTGGCTGCACAACTGAAACGGAATGGGTTGGATGGATATCATGGCGTCAGCCTGGCCAACTGTGAGTTTGCTCTTTGTTTCCCTTCATCTTTGCTATTTCTGGTGTTTTGGGGCAAAGCTGAAATGGGGACTTCTTTTCAGGAAAAGGTTCACACACTCTGCTGCCCATCAAAATGTCCCAACTTTCATTCATAGTTTGTGCAAATTTCTATTTAAGACCATGGGGGGGGGGAGTAGACGTTACAGGCAGCTTCCATAGTGAACATTGAAAGAATGTTTTAAAATTATTCTATTTCTAAGCTTTGACAAAAAAGATTGCACACCGAGCGTATACCCAAATTGCAGTCCTTTTCTTGTTCACTTTGTTCCAGGGGTCTGTACTGCTTTTTATGAAAGCAGATTTAATACCAGAGCCGTGGGGCCACCAAACTCCGACGGCAGCCGTGACTATGGAATCTTTCAGATAAACAGCCGCTGGTGGTGCGACAATGGACATCGCCCAACAGCCAATGGGTGTAGAAGCTCCTGCAATGGTAAGCAACTTGATACTGCAGGGATTGCTAGCTTACACTTCTTTAATTCAGTTCACATTTGAAGGTGAATCTACCTAACTTGCACTTTCTGAAATAATACACGGAAAAAGACACAGCACATTCTTCAAAACTCACACTTCTAATCTTCCAATGCACTTCTCAAGCCAACTACATTGGGCACTGTATGCTTATAAATAGATATATTTACAAACATTGCATACAAAAGTACATTAGATTACAAAAAAATTGCATACAAAGCTGTCATTCAGGAGAATTTCACACTAAAAAACTGCTGAATTTACATGAAGACTTTTAAAAAAAAGAATTCCACAACCTCCATACCTTCACCCCCAGGTGTATCTGTCCAGCTCTCAGGACTGTCCTTAGTCAGTGGTCCCCAATGTTTTTGGTATGGTGACCCACAAATCCAAATTTGCAAGACATGGTGACTACAGATTTATTGTCAAATGAATTTTGGACTTCCAGAAATGACACTGGTACTAATATCTTAATAAACTTAAAAATGTGTTTCCAACACTTCTCTCTTCCTGTGCCCCCTTCTCTGTTGAATTTGTGATGAACTTTTAATGGCACAGTTAATAATAAAAATTGGAACTACATAATGAAATTCAAAATGTTTCACATAGTATAGGTTCCATTTATTTGTTAGAGTTAAAGCCATTGGGGTGAGCATAGGGAAAATTGTAGAGAGTACAGTATAGTCATTGCTGCTTCCCTACCCGCAAACTTCATGTTTACCATGGAAAGCCAGTTGTGCCCTGTTTGTCCTGACTGTGTCGCTTAATAGTTTTTACACGCACACGTACACACTGGTACTGCTATTGTCCAATAACACCAAGGGAGCACTCCTTGTACCAGGAAAATCTATACAAGGTAGCCGCACGACACTATTGCGTACACACAGAGCACACACATGCCCTCACATATACAGACCAAAGGCATACATGCAAGTTTTGTGTCTCTCGCTCCGCCTTATACTGCACAGATATACATTCACTCAGATATGCCTCTCTCTCTCTGCTCAGGTGCTTGTCTTCCTCTCTCTCTCATGAACCACATGTGCATGTGTCCATCCCTCTGCCCTCACCAGCAGCGTAGTGTGGGCTGCCGCCCCCTCCTCCCTTGGTGGACTGGGCAGTTGGGGCGGGCACCAGGGGTGGCATGCAGAGCCCCCACAGAGAGTGGATGGAGCCCGCCTCCAACAGGCTCTTCGACTGCTGCCTCCATCACCTGCCCACCAGACCAACCTGCCTGCCAATGTGCCTCAGCTGCCAGAGCTCAGTGCCTGTCGTGGGGATACCTGATTGCACACCCTCAAAAATGTGTGCCAGGGCGATGGGCCCCCTGGCTCCCCCTGGCTCCTACACCTCCCCCTGACTCCTACACCTCAGCCTCCCCCCCACACTGCTCTCCCTCTTTACTCAGATACATATCTTCCCTTCTGAGCACACATACATGTAACCCCTTTTTCTCACTTGCACGAAACAACACTTGCAGGCCGTGACCCACAGACTGGGAAACAATGCCCTAGGCCATGACATCTCACTAGGCCATGCTCTGCCCCGCTGCCTCTGTTCTGTATCCTCCTGCTTTTACCGGCTTGCAATGTGTCCTGGAACTGTGACCTTGCTTGTCTGGATGGAGGGTGAGATGGGCTATTTTTAAAGAACTGATTTCTTTCTCTGGCTAGAATGCAGCTGACTAGAAGGGATCTCCCGCTTGGTGCTATAACGATTGAATGCCAGCTCAAGGGGGAAATGCTTTAAGTGTTCCCCAAAAGTTGGATGGACCTCTAGGAAAAGGTTTTCCACAGTTCAGAGGCAGCCCCTGCAACCTTGGGGGTGTTTGTATTCTGGGGTTTGCATTTTAGGAATCCCCAGTAACCTCCTTTGCTTTCTGACAAATCTTTGCCAGCATTCTTAAATGATGACATCACAAATGATATTAACTGTGTCAAGAGGATTGTCCGTGACCCTCAAGGGATGAACGCCTGGTAAGTGCTAATATCTCAGTGCTTGGAACATTCAGTACCAGCCAAGTTTTCAGTTCACATAACTATGTGAAGAGGAAGGTGGTTTCACTTGACTGTTGTACAGCTGGCAGTTAAAGATCCTTCCCCAATAGGCACTGACAAAGGCCAAAGATGCTTCCTTACATGTACAGCCAGTAGTACCCTCACTGCTCTGGGACCCTGCTGCCCTTCTCCACTTCCTCTGAGTAACTGGCAGCATCACACAGTGCTGGGAAGCCAGGAAAAGACTGCAACCCCACCCGCATCACAAAGCCAGCCACCACTGTGTGCAGCAAACACTTGGTAGCTGTCTTGGTGGGGATTTAAGGAAATGATTTGGCAACTGAGCCAATGTGGAGTAGTGGTAAGAGAGGACCTGGGAGACCAGAGATCAAATCCTGACTCAGCCAGGAAGTTCACAGGTTGACATTGAGTCAGTCACTGTCTCACAACCCAGCCTACAGTGTTTTTCTAAGGGGAAGAACCATGTATGCCACCTTGAGCTCCTTGGAGAAAAGGTGGGGTATAAATGTAGTAATAAATAAATTGGAATGCAGGAAAGGAGGAGACAGTCTGAGTTCTGTCATGGGCTGGAGCGAAGTCCTGGGGCAGATGGTTCACTGCCCCAGGTTTGCTTGGAGGTCTTTCACAGAAGGCTATCAATGCTTAGCAGCCACAATGACTCTGTTCCACCTTCACTGTTAGGCACAATATGCCTCTGAATGTGCTTTTTACTCACTGGATCATCACCTTGTCGTGGTGTGTGGGCTTGCACGTTCCTATGACGCTTGGGAGCGAGGCAGTCGGGAGTGTCGTACTCCCAGCAGGGTCCCCCAAGGCGGTAGGGTCAAAGGGGAGGAGCTAGACAAAGAATGATCCAAGAAGTCCTCAGTGGCAGGACTGTGAAATCTGGAAGCCCCTAGTCATGTACCGGCACATGGGAAGTGGATACAGATTCAGTTGCTCAGACTCAAGGAATGAGGCAGTTGAGCAGCTTGACAGCTGTATCCATGACTGAGCAGTAAAGTTCCATGGGACGGGATGGGAAGCAAAATTTTGCTAGAAGGGCACCACGGGCTGTTAATAGGTAGACTTCCCGTTGACCGCTTAAACTGATCATCAGCATGAACAGAAAGAATGATGCTGCAGCTGACCCAAATGCCTCACTTGGAAATGTTGTGGAGCTTTTAAAGAAGATCCACCTCACTTGTAGTTAGTTATACAAGCAACAGTCATGTGGCTTCCCTTGCTTCATCTTTTGCTCTCATTTTAGGGTTGCTTGGAGGAATAATTGCAAAGGAAAAGATCTCTCTGGGTGGACAAAAGATTGCAATCTCTGAGTTCCATGGTCCTGAATGAATTCCAGCATTTCTCTTGAGATCCCCTTTGATGAAACATCTACCTACTGCCATATAATCAAAATCCAGCTGCTTCTTTCTAGGATAGCATTTGCATGTTGTGCCCCACCCCATGGTGGAGGGAAATGGCCCTCTTTGTATATGAGGGAAAGTGATTATTATTTTTAAGTGTGTCTGGGGTGGTGAGTCATCTTGCTTTGGATTGAGAGCTTCTCTGCTTGAAAATCTTCAATAAACTGAACATAAACAAAACTCTTTTCTTGCTTGATTGGTAAATAGAAATAACAGAATTAGGTTAAGCATCATCGTCTCATCATAATTTGCAGGGAGGTGCAGAGGCGTATCTAGGTCCCTTGCACCCCTGGCAAGGAGCTGTATGGGCACACACACACCAGAAAAATCACTTCTCACACATGTGATCTTGCTGCGACAGCAGCAATGCACTGCCACACACATACACATCATAATTTCCCGCAGTCTACCTTCATGCTTCCTTGCCATCTCTCCCACCACTCAGCTCCCAGCTCTTGTCTAAACTCATGACCTTATACAGATAGTGACAGATTTCTGGGGTGACTTACAAATGTCAGATAGATTGGAAAATGGGCCCCAAGTTTGCAGTCAATTTAAAATCGGAACACAACCTATAATATTCCCATTACTTCCTAACTGACTTTCTCCTGCTTATAACTTCTGGTACATCCTATTATTATGAAGTTTTCCAGGCATTCTATTAACCCTCCAAAGGACCAGGATTGCCTTGATTTGGACTGGGTCTGCAGTGCTGAGGAAGAGGCTGTGCCTAACCCTTTCTCCCTACATCAGGTGTGAAATATACTCAAAGTCGCAAAGTGATTTCATGCTCTTTATTCAGCTCATAGTGGTGAGGAGGAATGAATGGAAGTCCCCTCAAAGTATCTGCTTTATATACATTATTTACACAATAGGCTGCACATGATTGGCTAATTCCGGAATTCTACTGTAAGCCAATCAGGTTGTGGATTCACTGCTATTTGGAGCATGATTGGGTGGTTCCTGCTAACCAATCATACTGCTGCATTGTTCTAGGACCAATCAGACTGCTGCATTCTGAATCCTATTGTTCTAGGACCAATCAGACTGCTGCCTTTTGGAGCCTATTGTTCTAGGACCAATCAGACTGCTGCAGTTTGGATCCTATTCGACTCAGTACATAACAAGGTGCAACTGCCTTCCTGAAGCTGTCAGCTGAGGGGGAAACTCAAACGTCAAGATAGCTATATCAAGCAACACACGTCTCTCCTCTTAAGTTGAGGGGTACTGCTGGGTTTAAGCAGGGTTGGGCAATGGGGATCAGGGGCATGATGGATGAGAGAGAGGGAATGACACATCAGACATGAAACCTAAAACAGGATGTAAATAGGAGCCCACGGCCCTTCTGGTCCCATGTATTTGTGCTTGAGCTTTAAAAATGGGGAAGTTCCAGCTTGGCAAACGGTTTTTGGAAATATTCCTTATTTCCCCAATTGCTCAACTGAATTGAACCTTGTTCCGCTGGTATGGATTTATTCGGTTGGGGTGGTGCACATCTCTTTGTATAAACTATCCTTTCAGTTCCCCATTGCTGGTGGCCAGGAAATATACAGAACATTTCTTTCTTTTTTTTGGCCAGAGCTTAAGGGAACTTCCAGTAAAACACTTTAAAAACAACAACACATTATTGCCCCTTAGCTGGACAGAGAGCATGGAGAGAGAGAGAATCTCTATAGACCACAGCAAGTACCCTTCCCCGAACCCCAAGTCTGCCCTGATGCTGCACCAAGTACCCAGGTGGGCACAGTTGAGCGAGTCCAACTCCACCCTGCTCATCCACCCAGGTCTCAGTGACAAAGGCCAGATCAACATCTATAATCAGATCATGGGTGAGGGAGATCTTATGTATTTCCTGTTTTAATATTATTATTTTATCCTGTGAAGCGCCCCGAGACCTGCTGGTATAGGGTGGTATACCTTGTATTATTATTATTTAAATCTTATTCTGAGCTGCCCTGGCATTCAACAACAGTAGTCACAGACCTGAGGGCTGGCTGATAGGACCAGCACAATTCCCCAGGTTGGAGGAGGGGCTGGCACGTGTGCCCCTTACCTGGCCTGCCCCCCTCCATACCTCTCCCTACCCTAAACCACTGTGATTGAGGGGCCCTGCTCCTCTCCTCTCCTCCGAGGCACATCCCCCAAAGAGCCTTTATAAAACAGGTTGAAAACAGTTGAAAATAATTTAAAATTATTAAAACGCTAAAGGCCATTTAAAACACTCTAAGCAGTTGGGGCCACAACAGCAACCAAAGCCAACAAAGCTCAGGCCAAGGCTCATCTGGCCCTCCTTTTTCCTTTTTTTTGTAAAAAAAATTTATTCATTTTCCAATAAAGAGGGAAAAAACATTGATATTAATAATAAATCAAGCCAAATCTTACCACATTCAAAAACAAAAAACAATACAGAGTCCAAATTATTTAATTTCAATGGGACTTCCCATGTTCTGGATTTCAAGAGCTAAATATCCATCCTTTATCTTTCTGCTATCTTCTTTGTTACTTCACAATTTTCCAATCCTGATATTGACAATCTCCTCTCTCGATCAGTCAGTCGCTGGTATAACTCTCAATCTTGTTTTATTTAACCATTCCTTATTTCTATAATCATGCAGGGGCTTTCTCCACATTGTTCAGTCTTAATATTTTGAAGCACAGACTTCCTTCAATGACCCCTCCTTTTTCTGCTGATTGTTGCTCTAATAGGCTCTGAGCTTCCATCCAAGGTTGAAATTAATTAACGACTTTGCACTGTCTTTGATCTTTCCAAACCAGCCGATATTTCAAATGTACTGTAGGGGAGTACTTGGCAATCAGTAAGTTACACAAAGATTGTTTTGGTTTCCGCATAAAAACCCACGCCAGCTCTCCGGGGCCCTTGGACAGCTGGCAGGCATCCAGAGTTTACCATCACTCTCTTTTCAAACTGTATGTCATAATATTCCATGCAAGCAAATGCATCCTCTGTAAAGTACACCCCTTTTGTAATTCCAATTAAAAAATATCTCCAATCTCCCCCCATTAAAGGAGACTTTTTCTGATCATAACCTTTTTCTTTCTGCGTCAGAGCTTCTACCGTTGCCATCTTCCCTGCTCAGCCCAAGCTGACCTGATCATATCTGATCTTACTCCGCCAGTTTTGATCAGGGGTCTCTGCCGAGGACTGTGATGATGCCAATACGTCCAATTATTTTACGCCTCCTGCGATCCTTTGGGTAATTAATTCTTTCTTGGTGAGGTTCACCAAATCATGAAACAGCAGATATAATGAATACAAAAACACAGCAGCCTCTCACCTCATTCACCAAGACAAGATAGGAGTCTTTTTGAAGTCCAAAACTTGGCTTCCAGCAACTGTGTAGTTTAGCAGATTTTTCTTTTAACTCTTTCTGCCCAGAACACGCCTGTTTGTTTCTTTTTTTGCCAAATCTTTTTAATTTTAGGAGACAGGGGCTTCCGGCTGATGAGACTGACTTTGGAGAGTTGCCAAATTTGCGCCTTGGACATCTTCCAGCTTCCAGCAATGAAATATGGCAGCCTCCCAAGAGATCAAACAGCCAGTTATGCCAGTAATTCATGCGGGCTTCAGTTTCCCTGATATCAGTTGGGACTCAAACCTGGATGAGCAATTGAGAGGATGCTCATCCAATTTGCAGCTGACACCAAACTGGGAGAGGGAGCTAATGCTGCAGAATAAAGAATCAGAATTCAAAATGACCATAACAGATTGAAGAATTTGGCACAAGCTAACAAAATGAATTTCAATAGGGACAAATATCAGTTCCTGCACTTAGGCAGGAAGAACCAGATGCACAAATATAGGATGGGGAACACCTGGCTTACTTGCAGTACATGTGAAAAGGATCTAAGGGTTTTGGTGGACCACAAGTTTAACGAGTCAACAGTGTGATGCAGCAGCAAAAAAAAAAAAAAAAAGCTAATGCTCCTGGGGGCCACTAGGTGGCGCATCGGAAGATGGCTGACAATAACATCTCTCCGACCCACACGAGGTAATTTGGAGGCTATGATGGGGGTAATTAGCTTCCTTAACCCCACCAGGATTGTGGTGGGGATGGCCCTTGCCTGCTGTGCCCTATACCACCCCCGAATTTGTGGGGGTGGGGGCACTAGGCACAAAGCCCTCTTGTGGGATTTTCGGCACTCCTTGATGCCGTCCCTGATTCGCACCGCTGGTTGCAATGATCTTTAAAAGAAACAATTTGGACGAGATTAATTGCACATTGTCAGGGACTCAGCGGGAGCGCAGGGAGGAGAGGAGATGGAGAGCGAGGGGGAGCAATCCGAGGGCAGCATAGGAGAAGATGACAGCAGCCCGATAGATTCCGTGAGCCTCTCCAGCGAATCGGAAGACTCACAGAAGGGGGCGCCGATGGGCCGGGCAAGGGGGGACCCAAGGGGGACACCCCAGAAACAAGGGGCCAGCGGGGACTCCCAGAGCAGCAGTTGGAAATCAGGACAAGCTTCCCCACCAGAGCGCAGTGGGGGGGAGGAGTCCCAGGTATCAGAGCCCACATGTGCACCACCAGCGAGAGAAGATGAGTCAGGGTTGGCCACGCCTCCATCGGAGAGCGAGGGAACGGTCAAGAGGAAAGTTGCAGGCTGGGCGCGCGCGCGCGCCACGTTCAAATGTACAGGCGAGCCGCACAGAAGGTAGCCCGGATAGGGAACCAGGTCCTAAAGCCCGCCAGAAGGAGGGGGAAGAATCATCAGGGTCAGCGTCAGAGGAGTCCAGGAAGGATGAAACCCTAGCGGGCAGGAGGGCCCAGAGGAGAAAGGAACTTAGGAAGAGGTGGAGCAAGGCGAGAGTCTTAAACTGGTGTGGAAGGGGAGGAGACTCAGACGGGACTTCGCCGGTCTAAGGTCGAGACGTAGAGCTGCACGCTGCGGCTTTAAAATGGAAACTAAACCTCAATAAAGACTTTTGTACATAACTACAGCCTAGCGTTGGTCCTCTGTGAGCTGGGACCTGGAGGCAGCTCTGACACACATACATCAAGGAAAAAGGCGAGTAAAGACTGCTGACAGAAGAGCTCTCTGATAAGAAGACAACAATAAAATACGAGAAGATACGTCAAGAAACGGTATGATAAATGACTGAGGGGGGAGGGGGAGAAAAACCTGCCTTTACCTTTTCTATGTGATTTAACAAGAATCCCCTTCCCCTAATGAGTCAGAAATTAAGGACTTAAGCTGTGGATTTAAGGCTGTGTGGAGATAAACTTTCGATCCAAAGCAATGTTTCAAGAGGAAGCTGGAAAGCTAAGAGTTTTGGAGTGACGCAATCAGGAAAAAATGCCGTCGCCATTTTGTGAGGCATTGTGGAAGCTCTTGGGTCTGGGAGGAGTAAGAGAGAAATAGAGTTGTTTACATATCGTGAATCAACTTCTCGGTGGGACTTAAGAGCGACAAATGCCAAAATTTACGATGGAAAGAGTGATGTTATCTACGAAGGAGATATATGGAAACCATCCGGACTTAGTGGAGGAACGGGAAATCCACACAGGAACATAACACTTGCTATCGGCTTAAGGAGACTAACAGAAGAGATCATAAAGGAAAAAGAGAAATTATACTGTCAGAGCTGCCTCCAGGTCCCAGCTCACAGAGGACCAACGCTAGGCTGTAGTTATGTACAAAAGTCTTTATTGAGATTCAGTTTCCATTTTAAAGCCGCAGCGTGCAGCTCTACGTCTCGACCTTAGACCGGCGAAGTCCCGTCTGAGTCTCCTCCCCTTCCACACCAGTTTAAGACCCTCGCCTTGCTCCACCTCTTCCTAAGTTCCTTTCTCCTCTGGGCCCTCCTGCCCGCTAGGGTCTCATCCTTCCTGGACTCCTCTGACGCTGACCCTGACGATTCTTGCCCCTCCTTCCGGCGGGCTTTAGGACCTGGTTCCCTATCCGGGCTACCTTCTGTGCCGCTCGCCTGTACCTTTGAACTTGGCGCGCGCGCCCAGCCTGCAACTTTCCTCTTGACCGTTAACTCGCTCTCCGATGGAGGCGTGGTCAACCCTGACTCATCTTCTCTCGCTGGTGGTGCATATGTGGGCTCTGACACCTGGGACTCCTCCCCCCCACTACGCTCTGGTGGGGAAGCTGGTCCTGATTTCCAACTGCTGCTCTGGGAGTCCCCGCTGGCCCCTTGCTTCTGGGGTGTCCCCCTTGGGTCGCCCCTTGCCCTGCCCATCGGCGCCCCCTTCTGTGAATCTTCCGATTCGCTGGAGAGGCTCATGGAATCTATCGGGCTGCTATCATATTCTCCTACGCTGCCCTCGGATTGCTCCCCCTCGCTCTCCATCTCCTCTCCTCCCTGCTCTCCCGCTGAGTCCCTGACATATACGAACAAGATATGATGTGGCAACACCAAGATAAGACTGGATAGAATTATGAACTTTGTTTGGACTGATTGGGACTGATTTGGACATTAACGCAGTAATAAGAAGATGATCTGAATCCCCCTTTGGATCTTGAAGTATGGGTTCCCCCAACAAAATTTAAAAATTTGGCTTTGTAATTTGGAATTTATATTATGTGATTTAATTTGATGTGATTGGCCAGTTAATAAAAATTATTTATTTAAAAAAAAAAAAAAAAGCTAATGCTCCAGGAAGAACAATTCTTCCATTAGTGAAATAGATGTTGGTACAGCAATAAAAAATTTCTCCTCTTCCCAATTCTTTTCATGAGGGTAGGGGAAACCCCAAAATCTGTTTCTAATGGGCATGGGGGTGAGTTTGCACAAGCTTAAATCCCCGTACTAACAGCATTACTTGGTACTGGACCAAGTACAACCCATTTTCGACTCCCCCTGTGGTTCTTTCTGCTTCCCATTGCCATCATTCTGCTGCACTCATATTTCCAGACTGCTTGCCCATGTGCTTCCCTTGTCATGGATTGGGCTGAAGAACGGTGCACACAGAAGTAGTTTGCATGCAGAGCTCCTCCTGCTGGCCAGGGATATTCCTACCTGCACATGGCAATGCCCATCTTGCCCCCAAACCCATCCAAGGAGTACAGAAACATTTCTTGCTCATCACTCCTTTGTGGAGAATTTTTGTTTTGTTTTGAAGTTGGTACACAGAAATTTGACAGAAATTTTGACCAAACTGCAGGAGGCAGTGGAAGACAGAAGTGCCTGGCGTGCTCTGGTCCATGGGGTCACGAAGAGTCGGACACGACTAAATGACTAAACAACAAACAACAACACAGAAATTTGGTGGTTGTGAGTGAGTCCCTCTCTCTGTGAGCCTCAGCTTCCCTTAGGTCTCAACCTGTGTAAGTAAAACCTTTGCCTCACAGAAGAGTTGACCACAAAGACACCAAGCAAAAACGCAAACCATTTATTGGAGTGTGTCATGCAAAAGGTTTCCAGTCAAAAACGGTATATTACAAATCACTGAAAAAGACAGAATTTGACATGCATATCTGTCAGAGCTGCCCAAGGTCCCAGCTCACAGAGGACCAACGCCAGGTCGTCGTTATATACAAAAGTCTTTATTGAAGTTCAGTTTCCATTCCAAAGCCGTAGCGCGCAGCTCTACGTCTTAAACCCTAGACCGCCGAAGTTCCGTCTGAATCTCCTCCCCCCTGACACCAGTTTAAGATTCTAGCCCTGCTCCACCTCTTCCTCTGCTCTCTTCTCCTCTGGGTCCTCCTGTCCGCTGGGGCATTCCCCTTTCTGGACTCTTCTGACGCTGAGCCCCCTGACTCCTCCCCCTATCTCCGGCGGGCTTTAGGACCCGGTTCCCAATCCTCGTTCTCTGCTGCCCTGCGCGCCTGTACTTTTGAACTTGGCTCTCGCGCCAACCCAGTGACCTTCCTCCTGACCGTTACACTGCTTCTGTCACTGCTTCCCTCTTCCGGGATGCTAGCTGGACCTGACCTCCCCTCCGTTGCCTGACTCTCCGATGGAGGCATGGTCAGCCCTGACTCCTCTTCTCTCCCTGCTGGGGGAGACGCTACCCCCGATACCTGGGACTCTTCCCCCCCACTATGCTCAGGTGGGGAAGCTGGTCCTGATCTCCAACTGCTGCTCTGGGAGTCCCCGCTGGCCCCTTGCTTCTGGAGTGTCCCCCTTGGGACCCCCCTTGCCCTGGCCACCGGCGCCCCCTTCTGTGAATCTTCCGATTCGCTGGAGAGGCTCATGGAATCTCTCGGGCCACTGTCATCTCCTACGCTGCCCTCAGATTCTTCCCCTTCGCTCTCCATCTCCCCTCTTCCCTGTGCTTCTGCTCCTGAGCCCCTGACAATATCCATAATGCAAAAGTCTAGATCACAGTTTGCTCCAAAGGGTTGATAAGTTTGTTTTATTCATGCAATGCCTGTAAGCTGCACACAATCAACAGCTTTTCCCTTTAAGCGTGGCTGTTTCAATAGGCATTTTAAGTTTCCCAGTCTTCAGTAGGAAGTTCCTCTTCTCCCCCACAATTCCTCACTTGATCCTCACCTAGTATGCCAGTTGCTATAGTGAGTGCGTTGTGAAAATGGATGTACAGATGACACAGGATATACTGGATAACAACCTTATCGCAAGTGATGTATGGTACACGTTTGCCTGTGATGTGACCAGCTCAATGAAATCTGATGACTGAGAACTTGCAGCCAAGAAATTCCTGGGGGAGACTCCGCAAAAACACTCGCACAAAAGCTGTGTCTGAAAGGCTGGTGGCAGCATTGGTCAATGAACACCACCAGGTACCTCCCCCTTCCTTCTATTCAGTGGCTGGGTGGGAGGGCTTCACAGAAAAACTCCTTTGCATGGTGATCCAGATGCAAATGTTATCCTTGGGACTTCCGGGTCGGCGCCATCGCCGAATGGTGGACTCCCTCCGAGCTCCGGAGGGAGTCGGCTGGGTAGGGGTCGGGTCCTGCCGTGCCGGCGACGCGGGGACCCTCAAAAACCATGGGCGGAGATGCCCATGGACTTGGTGACTCGGCGGGCACCGTTTGCGCCCCCCCGACCCGCGAAGGAGCCTTTTTAAAGGCTGCGGAGCGGGTGACGGGGGGGGTGTGGTGCTGTGAGTCCAATGCTTCCCCTGCCCAGCGAAGCCGCATGCCATTCGGCGGAGAGCAATGACTTCTTCTTTGAAAATTTCGGATTTGGACTAAAAGGAACAACCCGTGAGTAAATTGATTGGACTTAAAAGGGAAATTTGATCTTTGAATTTGGAGCGAGCGGGGGGAGTGCAAAAAGGAAGTCCGCCCCCCCCCCCGTTGTAGATGGCTCAACGCAAGGATTTGACAACTAAGATCGAGAGATGAACTTGTTTACCTGAAAAAAAAATTTAACTTCACGAAGGGAAATTACAATAATTGTGCTGGAGGAGAAGACTGATTTGTGGGAACTAAAATGCAACCCCCCCGGGAACCGGGAACGATCCGCTATGAGAGACTGGTGAAGAGACACAGAAACTTTGACAGCTGTCAAAGTAGCTGTCAAAGCAGGAAAATAAAAGAGAACTTTGTTACGATGGCTTTGCTGGTTAGATTTGTTACAATTTGGACATAAATTATTGGAAATAAAGGCAACAAGTTATTTGACTTTTGGGTCTGATTTTGAAAGAAATTAAGTTACCATATTCCCTCTAGAGGGAGGCTGGGACATTGCAACAGTAGCAGCAAGTGGAAAAATACTATGAATTTGAGCAGGATCTGTTATCTCTTGGGAAAGCTGCAAAAACGAAGCATTATTTTGTCTACAGAGGTTTCTATACTAAAGGAGACAATGGATTTATCTATTGAAGAAAGGAAGGGACTTGACGCAAGTTATGTTCCTGAATAACAAAAGCCTCTGTGGAGAACAAGAAGTTTCTGAATTAGAAGGTTTCTGCAGCAGAACAGGAAAAAGCAACCTGAGGAATAAGAGCTGGACCAAATTTGAAGCCCGGAGTATTTGGAACATCCAGACTTTAAAAGGACCAAGAAATAGAATTTAAGTTAGACTCTTAAACATAGAGGTCTGGATGGAAGAACAATGACTTTTTCTGAGAGTTTTTTCGAGATTGGACTTTCTGAAATTAAAAGCTATCAAAAGACGGCAAAGTGGAGTTGAGATATAGACGTGGATACACCAGGCTGGCAGTAGACAATGGATGAACTTTGGGGATTGGAACCGGGGAATGGGGGGGGGGGAGATTTGGAATCCAAAGGCTGTAAAATTATATATTATTTCTTTCTTTTCTTTTTTCATGTTTGTTGTTTGAAAATAGGGGAATTCGTGGAAGGGAAATGGGGTCGATCTTAGGGAATTATATAAAATATAAGGAGAAATGGTTCATTAAGATAAATAAGATAAATTTATTTGGAATAAATGGGTTATTTAAAATTACAAATAAGGTTTTAAAATTTGGGGTAAGAATCTGTGGAATCAATTTAAGGGAAATGGAATACAAGAGGGGGAGGGGGGGGAAGTCCGGGAAAGATGCCACTGAAACCAAGTGTAAATCATATTTGTTTTTTCTTTTTTTTCTTGCTATCTTTCCTTTTTATTCTGGAAAATTTTTAATAAATATTATTAAAAAAAAAAAAAAAGCAAATGTTATCCTTGGTATAAGGCAAGAAATACACAGGAGATTTTCAAGTTCAGGCAGGAGTATATAGGGTGCTGTCTTAGAGCACTTACTGGTTCCCTGTATTTTGATCTCAGGTGCATCCGGTAAAGGGATCTGTGCTTCTCTCTCCAGGATTCCCTTTGTCCCCACTTTTATAGAAGCCACCTCTAAACCAACCTTCATAAAGAGGCCAAGGGATCTCTGGAGCCCTCTAACACTGTCACTAGCCCCTTGAGGCAACACTAATCCCTGAAAAGACAGAGCTGCACATTTTAAATCATCTAGAAGAGCTGGCTCAAATAGCAGACTCCACTGTATGATGCCCAGCACATCACGCACCAAACCAGCATCCCTCTGACTCCACAGCACTGTCCAGAAACCACCTCTAACCAGCAGTCCTCTGCCATCCTCCTTGGTAAGTTATCATCTAGCTGTCAATCATGATTGCCCTGGTTTTCAAAAGCATGAAGCAAGGCACATACCTACAAACATTGTCCCTCACTTCTAACCCCAGTGGACCTCCATGGCAGAGGTGGCTGTAAGGGCATGTTCTGCAATATCAGATTCTCTAGTGTTGTTCTATCTGGACGTATAGGGTGGGATTCAACAGAAGCCCGATGCAAAGATTTCCACTTGTGCAATGGAGCGTTCTACTCTCCCTCCACCTCACGTGCCCTTCCCCTACATTCACCCACCAGTTTCCCAGCATAACTCAACTTTTAATTTCCAAGCACATAGAGCCAATGGCTTTCTCCTCAGCAACTGAATAATTGCAATTCCCATGTGGATTAGAATCCTACAAAAGTGAGCAATAACTACATTAGCTGTAATTCAGAATTCAAAAGCCCCATTCTCATTACACATGTGGCATTAACATCCCATTTCCCCATTCCAAATGGGCAAGCATCCTGGCATATCCATAATGGTTTGGTGCTTATCCAGCAGGATGGAGGCCTGGGGGGTCTTGGGCAGTCTTAGGTAGCAGGCTGGCCTATGGCAGGGAGGGAGGATTAATGCCCACCAGTCGCCACCCTCCACAGAGGGGTTCTTGCTGCCAGATAGCGACCAACCCCAGAACAGCTCATTCCTCTAACTGCATGTCAGTCACCCACTCTGAGTGCTTAAAGAGTTCCAAGTCCAAAGCGTAGATCTGGCAGGGGGCATCACTGAATTTGGACAAGCAGCTTTAGGAATTGAAGGGGGCTAATGTAGCCCCAGATGCTGAAACAGGAACCCAACCACAGTCCAAACTTTTGTCCTAAATAAACCAGCACCAATCCCCTGAGTACTCTAACTGCAGGGAAGGGGGGGAATAGCTCCAGGTGGTAGCCCCCTGCCAACTTTCAAAAGGGCTCAAGCACCTCTCCCTGACTGATTGGAGGGGCTTGTGAGTAGCTGGTTAAGTGCCACTGGTCAATCAAGGCCCACCTGAGCCACAACCTTAGACCTCCATTTGTGGGGCTTTTGTTATTCCATCCTTGCTGTGCTGTGTGGGGGTAACTGGGGGACGGTCTAGTGCTTCTAGTTATACATAAATTATCTAGAGGAAGACTGAGTTGGCAAAACTGGCAGATGACACAGGGGATAATTCACCATCAAAATATTTCTGCACTTGATTAGCTGAGGAAGGTTGGCAGATGAGTTTTCGTAGCCAAAGGTTATATATATCTATCTATATATGCTCTAAAAACTCCTCCACCTGACAATCCACAAACATGTCTGTGTGTTCTTCCGTTCCACATATTATCCTTTGTTGGCTAATGAATATTTGAACTAATTTTACAATTGTTTTTCATTTTCATTCAGTAGAGCAGAATGTTTCTCCAGTGCTGAAAATTTAAAGTCTCTCTGCTTCACAAATAGGTTTCCGCTTCCATTTTAAAATATTTTCCCTACAGGCTCTATTTAGCACGTTGAAAACAAGAGGTTGGCAGCTTTGGGGGAAATAATCTCCTTTACTCCTAAGGATGTACAAATTATATTTAACCTACATGTCTCTGAATATCATAAATCAATGAGGAAGAGGGAAAATTCAAGTTAGATCCAAGTTCCACTGCTCTCGAACTATTTATTTTTATACTCTTCTGGTATCTGACCTGCTCCTTCCATTGAAGAGCCACTCATATTGCAAGGGTGATAGCTTCAGAGTGTCTATAGAACCCTTTGTCTGTTCTTCTTTGTAGGGGATCAAAGGCCATATGGTGGACTCTGCAAACTGAGACGTGTGTCCCTCCATGGACTGACACCTTATAGTCTGACACTGGTAACTAAGTTTTGTCTCTCAATGGGAGGAACATGACTGAGAAATAGAGGCTGCTGGTTCTTTGGGGAGCAAGGAAATAGGCCAGCCTGCTGGGGCACATGTACAGGGATCCGCTAAGGTGCCACGTAGCCATGACCCTTCTTAGTCAGGAAAGTTTCTTAGCGGGAATGTTGCAGGGCAAAAGCACATTTCTTGTAGACAGCATAGAGAAGAAGGATGGCTCGCAGCATCTGTCGGCACATGGCCATAGCCACGCGCACTTGTGGCTCCTGGAGTCCACGGGGCCAGCGCTGGCGGGGACTTATGACTTGACTGAAGGCTGAGGGCTCAGAAACCCTGAGAGAGCCAGTCCAGCGTGGGGGCTGTGCTGTCACAAGGTGTCCAAAGACAGAGTCAAGCCCTGAGAGGCGCACGACCTGTGGCCTGTGCACACCGCTGGAGCGCCCCCTTGTCTCTCCTGCGGCTCCAGGAGGTTGCAGCTGCCCTGCCCCCGTCTTTGCACCAGGCTCTAACACCAGGCTGAGTCCCTGGAAGCAAAGCTGCACTTCCAGGTCAGCTGCTGCTGGGCTCTGCCCACTTCGGAAGGGGTGCTTGGTGCCAACAGACCGGGCACCCCTCAGCCATTGCAGGGACTCATCAAGAGGAGACCAGGGTGCCCAAAGCTGGTACCCACCAGCCATAGTCAGTGCCAGCAGGCGTCCATCCCTCTGTACTGCCCAGGTTCCAGGTGCATCTTTCCTCTACCCAGCACCCTTGGTAACCTATTGTGAGCACAGCCAACCTAGAACTCTCCAACCAAGGCAACGTTCCAGAACCTCCTCATTCCCCAGGACGGTGTTTCCTGCAGGAGCTGTGTGTCCATTATAAGAAATTATCTTCAGCCAAATGAAAATAGGTATAATAAATGATACTTATGTATAAAGTTACTTTATCCTTTCCCAGCAGCAAAAGAGCTCTGACAGCTTCACAGCACCATCTACTGTATCTATAATGAATAACACCAATTCACAATGTCAATCCACCCCATTCAGTGAATGAGGGCTCATTCATAAAAGCTGTCAAATGGTGTTTCCCCCCCCCCCACATTGCATGATGCCCCTCCGTGATCTACATAGTACGTATATAAGTCAAAGAACCGGGTACAGGTAAAACAATAAAGTTTATTATTTACACAAGAGATAAGATGATAATTTAAGTCTATACATTCTATATAGCTTTGCTTCCATATACTCTGGTTGGCCTCTGCTTCTTCTCTCCCAAGGGGCTCTATACGGGACCCCAGAAATGAGATTATTTTTTCTTACAACACGTCTATAGTCTTCTCTCACACATTCACAGAAACACTGCATCTATTGTAGAGTTGGAAGGGACGCCCAGGATCACCTAGCCCAACCCCCGGCAATGCAGGAAGGCCGACTGACCTCTGCTTAAAACCTCAAAGGCATTAAGAGTCAAAATAGGATGGTAGGCAGCATAAGTGAACAGAGTCAAATCTCTCGAAAATGCTTTGATAATTGTCCAAAACCACAGCAGAAATATGTGCCGCTGGAAAAGGCATTGTTGTTGAGTCGTTTAGTCATGTCCAACTCTTCGTGACCCCCTGGACCAGAGCACGCCAGGCCCTCCTGTCCTCCACTGCCTCCCACAGTTTGGTCAAACTCATGCTGGTAGCTTCGAGAACACTGTCCAACCATCTTGTCCTCTGTCGTCCCCTTTTCCTTGTGCCCTCCATCTTTCCCAACATCAGGGTCTTTTCCAGGGAGTCTTCTCTTCTCCTGAGGTGGCCAAAGTACTGGAGCCTCAGCTTCAGGATCTGTCCTTCCAGTGAGCACTCAGGGCTGATTTCCTTCAGAATGGAGAGGTTTGATCTTCTTGCAGTCCATGGGACTCTCCAGAGTCTCCTCCAGCACCAGAATTCAAAAGCATCTATTCTTCGGCGATTCTTCTTGATGGTCCAGCTCTCACTTCCATACATCACTACTGGGAAAACCATGGCTTTAACTATACGGACCTTTGTTGGCAAGGTGATGTCTCTGCTTTTTGGCTTGGGCATAGCCAGGATTTATTCTGGAGTGGAACAGGCATTGCACTGGGGGCTTCAGAATCGAGTTCCTGCATCGCAAGGGACTGGTCGGGTATTCTCCTGCATTTGCCCGCCTGCCTGACCAGCAGCATCCTCGGAGCAGCCCGGGAAGCCGGCGGCGCCCTTTCCCCGTCGGGGGGCGAAGGAGGCGGACGGCGGCGGGCCGGGCGAGGCAGAGCAGGAGCCGCCCCGCCCCGCCTCTTCCTCTCGCCGAAGCTGCGGGACCGGCGGCCTCGAGCCCTGACGTCACGGGGCGGGACTTCCGCCGCCGGGAAGACACCGGCCAATGACAGCGAGGCCGGGCGGGGCCCGCCTCCCTCTCGCCCCGCGGGCCACGTGACCGAGGGCGCTTCCGGCGTGGGCGCTGGGTGGCTCCGCGATGCGTCTCTCGGCGTCGGCGTGGATCAAGCATGGGCGCGTCTACCGGCGCCTCGGCCTCGGGCCCCGCTCGCGCCTCGACCTGCTGCGGAACCTCGTCACGGCCCTGGTGCGCCACGAGCGGATCGAGGCCCCTCGCGGGCGCGCCGACGAGATGCGCTTCTACGCCGAACACGTGAGAGGGGGCGGGCGAGAGCGGGGCACGTCGGAACGCGAGAGCCTCGCAGACACGCGTCCAGGCGGGCGGGCGGGCGGGCGCGCAGCAGAGAAATGCCCGTGAAATGCCCTCCGCGTGCGCGCGGCCATGACAAAGCAAAGCCCTTCCTGGGGATCGTTAGCAAAATGAAACTGCCATGAGGCAAACCTCTGGCGCGGCCGCATCCTCCAAAGGGTTATTGCCGAGTTAGGAAAGGGCTAAAGGATCAAGGGGGTGGAGGGACTTGCCTATGAGGAAAGGGGGCAGCGTCCCTCCCTTTCTCATAACAGTCCAACTTGTGGGCGTCCAGTGAAGCTGCATGTTGGGAGATTCAGGGCAGGTGTACATCGTTCAACCTTGGAACTCCCTGCCACAGGAGGCAATGATGGCCTGAATGGCTTTAAAAGGACTGGACAAAGACCCCGATAGATAGCTCCTAGCCGGGATGGCTCTGCTGTTCTTCCACAGCTGGAGGCAGCAATGCTTGTGAATACCGCTGCTGGAAACCACGTGAGGGGAGCGTTGCTGTTGTGGTCGAATCCTGCTTGCAGGTTTCCCATTGGGGGCACCTGGTTTGCCACTGTGAGAACAGGAGGCTGGACTACATGAACCCCCTTTGGCCGGATCTAGTAGGCTGTTCTTACCTTGACATCCTCTCCTCTCTCTCCTCCCTTCAGCTGATCAACTATGCCAAGCGTGGGGACACGGACCCCCAAGCAATGCGCATGGCCGACTTCTGGTTGACGGTGAGGCTGCATCCCTTCTGGGGGGGAGGGTCTCCTGCCAACTCTGCCTCCACTGAGCCCCCCTCTTTTGCCTCCCCCACCCTAGGAGAAGGATCTCCTGCACAAGCTCTTCAAGGTGCTGGCTCCTCGCTTCCAGGCACACTCCAGCAACTACACACGCCTGCTGCGGATCCCCAACCGGGAGAACCTGGACCGTGCTGAGATGGCCGTCATTGAGTACAAGGGGAACCCGTTCCCGCCCCTCCTGCGCCCAAAGCGCGACAGCGAGAAGACGCTGGTGAATCAGCTGCTGAAGGGCTTCCGGGAGGATGCCCTGAGGGCGGCGGAAGCTCCACTCCAGGGGAGCCCATCTGAGGGCACGGCAGTGTAGACAGAAGGACAGACACCACTTCCTCCCCTTCTCCTGTCACTTGGAAGCCTGCCTACGACCTCACCTTGATGTTGGGGAGAGGAGCTGCATTTCTTTGGGTTTTTTGAGACCACCTCCCTGCTTTCATCTACTTTGCTATGCAGGTTACTAGTTTTTTCTTGGGACTGGAAACTTGAAAAAAGAGAAGATCTCTTACCTTCATGCACACAGAAATAAACGACAGCAGCCGTGGGGCAAATGCCTTGGTTCCTCTGAATTCTCTTTGTGCTGCTTGCAGCCGAGTGATGGTGCTTGGTGACATATCTGGCCTGCAGTGGCACCAGCGGAGCCAGGAGCAGGTGACTTACGAGGACTAGGTGGTTAAGCTGGGGAGGGAGAAAACCTTATGCTGGAGTGCTCTTGCAATTTAAGACAGCCATTCTCAAACTTGTGTCCCCAGATGTTGTTGACCACAACTGCCATAATCACTATTTAGCAGAACCAGTGGTCAGGGATGATGGGAGTGCAACATCTGGGGACACAAGCTTGAGAAAGGCTGCTTTAGGAACACAAAAGCGCTGCCTAGCAACTGGAGCCACTGTTTGAAAACCAACCTTTGCATTTAACTAGTAACTTCCACTGGATCATTTCTGTAAATCCCAGATCTCTCCTCTCATTAAAAGAAGTACATCGCTTTGCTTTTTCATTTATTTTGCCCCAAGATCAGAAAGAGCTTGCTGACAGTAAGAGCTGTTCGACAGTGGCACAGATTCCCTCGTGAGGTTAGGGTCTGTCCTTCCTTGGAGGTTTTAAAGCAGAGATTGGGTGACTCCGATTCCTGCACTGCAGGGGGTTGGACTAGATGACTTTTGGGGTCCCTTCCAACTCTACAGTTATATGATTCTATGACATTTTAAACAACTCACATTGCTACATTTCCAGCTGAGGTTAAAAGATAGGTTTTAATACACCAAAATCTCAAAGAAAGTATATTAAAGCTACACAAAACTTGAACACTGGTAACACAAAAACCATAATCTCAAAATATATTTTCTGATGGCAATGTAAAATGGTTATCATTGCAATTATAAGAGTCAGGAGTGAGTAGAACATACTTCAGTTAAACTTGACAAGCCAATTCTTTGCGGAAGCTGTTGCCTTATGGAGATGCATTTTCCTTGGGTGGTCACACAGAGGGCAAGTAGAGAGAGGAGGGGCAGCTTCCTGAGAAACCTTGGGCTGCATTGTGTCCAATCCCAGGTCCACACAGCTATCCCTTGGCAGAGAAGCGGAGGGCATCCTTAAGAACAGGAACTTACTAAAGTTGCTTAAGGCCAGCGTGAAGAACCTTTTTCTCTTGGGGCCTTGCTGAGGGACGCAGGTTCCTCACCCCTGGCTTAAGACATCACTGTGCTTGCTGACATCACAGACTTTAATCACTTTGCGGAGACCACAGTGTACATCAGATTCTTCAAGGGATTTTGTTTCTTAGTAGTAGAGAATAAACAGGGAGCAGCAGCTGCACAGGATACACCACTCAGAGGCATGCCTTCACCATCTTCATCATGCCAAATGGACCCACGGGGGTTTTTGGCCCCAGAAGCAGTCTAGTGTTAAGAATTCTAAAAGGATTGCCATTTTTTATACAGTCATGAAGGTAAAATGCAGATTTTAAAAGGTCACAGCTTGTTCAAGCCAAGGGAAACTTGCACCTTTTGTTCCCAGCCATCTTGGAGTGAGACTGCTACTGCAGCTCAAGCCAGATGGACATTTTGCTCCTTCACCTGACTATGCTTAAGGCTCAGGGGCCTCTGCAGCCTGAATAGGCAGAGTGGCCTTGCAGGTAGCAGCTCCAATGAACAGGCCAATTCTGGACATCTTGTGGGTCTCCAGGTAGAGTCAAGGGGAAGCAAAAGCAAGGATGGGCCAGTGCTAGGTCAGGTTGGGCCTTGGGCTGCGGCTTCTAAAGAAGGGAAATGGTGGCTTTGGTAACCAGTGGTTTCTATGTAGCCCGCACAGCCGTTGGCACCCACTGGCCTGGTCCTGGCTTGTCTGGCCCCAGCAGGAGGGGGCCCTGTGCAGGTCCTCTATTCAGCAGGAGGCGAGTCCATCTGCAGCTGCCTGTAGGTGGAAAGGGAAGGAGGTGAATTCTGGATCTCAAAAAACACAAGCCTAGCAATGTCTCCACAGTCAGCAGAGGGGCGGGGTGTAGCCTACCTGACAGCAGTCAACAGGGTCTGGTGCCATTCATGAAAGTCCTCCTGATTACACGACATCAGCAGCAACGTCCTGTGGGGGAAGGAGACCTGGAAGAAGGGAAGCATTGCTGGGAGATGGCAAGCTCTTGGGCTAAGGCAGGAGGTTGGGCCACAGAAATGGCCCAGGTAAAGGTGGTCCAGGACTTCCTTCTCAAGGCAGCCCATGACGGGGGGGGGGGTGTGTGCTTGGAGGCCTGCCAGAAGCCCAGAAAAGCACTGTCTGGCCCTTTGTGGCAGAGCAGCAGCCCCCCATCCCCACCCATTTCTTGGACCTTTGGGTGTTTGTTCCTGTGTGTGCGCACGCAAACACATACCCCAGCAGCTCCCCTTTGTTGTTACAGCAGACTTGCTTCAGCCAGCTTGTTGCCTCTCTGCCCCTTGCACCTGCCCTGATGCTGCTGCCACAGGATTTACCCAGCAGGCCAGGTGTGGACCCCCCCAAGTGAGGTGGTCGGGACAAGGGCTTCCTACACCAAGGCAGAATTTGCTAGGTTTGGGAAGAACTTACACTGAGCAGCCCCCCTTGGCTCTGCGTGTGACCGAAGACTTTCTGCACCGTGCCTTGCCTGAGAGGGAGAACGGCCTGGCAGGCAAACTTGTGTGCGTTCCAGGGGTGGAGTGGGTGGCAGGGCTTGGTCACCAGCAAGATGTCAGAGAAGAGGAAGAACATCCGGCGCTGCAGCTCCTCCCCCTTGGGGGGCACCACCGATAGCCAGCCTTCCCGGAGAAACCAGCGCCCTGTGACAAAATGTGGGGCCACAGAGGCCAATTGGGGTGTTGGGACTGCTGGAGTCAGGCAACCTCCCCAGACCCACTGAGGGCGGCAGCTCCCTGACAGGCCGGGACCCTGTTGGGCCTGTAAGCTGCTCTCATGGCCTTTTCAGCCATCAATGCATGGCTCTGTCTTGATGAGACTCTGCCCTCTTTCTCCCCAGCATGGAGGAGGTTTGCTACTGTCACACCGGAGGAATCTGCTGAGATTACCAGGCTCCCCTACTTCACAGGGTGGTTGTGAGGATAAAAGGGGGACAGGGAGAACCACGCATGTCGCCTTGTATTCCTTGGAGAAAAGGTGGAACACAAAGGCAAAACCAACAATAGCCAGAGCACAGGTTGACTTGCACACCAGCCCTTCCAGGGCAGCATAAGGGCTTCTCACTCCCGACTGGCCCTTGCAGGGACCTGGTGACCCTTCACCTGAGCATCTTTCCCTGTCTCTTGGGTTTCCCTCCAACTTTTCATCTGTGACAAAACTGACTAGGAGGTCCTTAGCCACAGAGAACAGGGAGAGGAAGGACAAGGGAAAGGGGCAAGCCCACCCCCCACCCCCTATGCGCTGGGGTGGATAAAGCCTGGAGGTGGGAGCAAGAAGGGTGCAGAGCAGCCCTGTGCATGCAGGATGTGGCCGCAGATGCCTCACTGCCAGCCTGGAAAGCCCTTTCATGATAAGAGAACCAAAGCGAAGGTTTGTAAGTCACAGCTAATAAACACCCAAAATAATCTTGTGTTCTGAGGCTGGCATGTGAGTCACTCATAGAGTAGGATTTGCTAGCATCCCTAACATGGAATCCTAGGACTGTAGAGTTGGAAGGCGACCAGAGGGTCATCTAGTCCAGCCCCTGAAATGCAGGAGTCACAGCTGCCTGAAGCTTCCCAAGCAATGCTGGATTGAGGAGCATCCCAAACCTGCAAATCCACGGGGAGCTCCTCTGTCCTCAGCGGCATAACAACCGGACATTGGCTGTGCTGCCTTGCAGCGCCAGTACCAGGAACCAACTCCTGTGCCACCCTGCAGCTCCAATGCTGCCCTTCAGCGCCCCCCATGACGCCCTGTGGTCCACCCAATGCAACCTGCGCTTTATGCCCAATGCACTGCCCCCCTCCTTGTGCTGATGGTGGGACTCTGTCGCTAAGGGCTGCTCCATGGCTGCTTGTCTTGTGAGGAGCTGAGCAGCATCCTTGACGCTGTTGCTCTTGCCTAGCTCAAAGGCCATTCCATTTCAGGTGAGGCCACTGCTCTCCCCACTGAATTATCCTTTTAAACTAAGCAGCAAAGCACTGGGAGAATTGCCTTAATCAGTGCAGGAGGAGGAGGTGGAATGATGGGGTCCAGGCTGAGGAAATGGGGGCTGAGCAAGGATGAGAAATGGGAGGTGGGAGTCTTTGGGGTGGAATCGCCAGAGACCACTCTGGCTCTAGCAAATGGTCTCTGCTCCAGTTGCCAGAAATGTCCAGCCCCAACAGCTGCCCGTCAGCTGCATCCCAGAGCAACACAAGCATGAACCCAAAGCGTCCTGTAGGGCCACGTTTGAGGAGCAAAGATGGGTGGTTTACCCAGCTGAAGGGTGGCTTCTTTGCTGCCTGCCCTGCCTCTTTGTCTCCTGTTAACAAAGCAGAGGACCCACCTGGAGCCAGAATCCGGGTCTTCTGTCCCTTAAGCAGCTTCTGAACCCGGTGCATCTGGTTGGCATTGTCACGGCAACGAGATATTTCCTGGACTCGGTGATATGCCTCAGAGACAGACTTCAGAACTCCTGCAAGGACCACAACATCACCTGAGACAAGGCACACACCCATACCAAGGGAAAGTAGTTTGGAGCCTCTGTGGCTCAAGGGAGTTAATATTATTTACTTGATTCCCCTCCCCCTGTCCTCCAGCAAGTCCCCCAGGCTGCTCACAGAAAAGTTAATATCCTACCTGTCAGCTGCTTAAAGTCGGAGCTTTCTGGGTGGGTATTTCCTACCAAATCCTTCAGCAAGTGCCTGTACCTGCCAAAGGGAGGGGGCACTGTCAGATGGGTTGGGGAAGGAGGGGCAGGTGCATGCCTTCCGGCTCAGCCCTCCAGCAGCCTCCTCCCTGGGGCTGAGGGGGTGCAGCCAGGCTGTGGAGCCCCAGTGGGGCCAGCTGAGCAGCCCCTCCCAGATGCGATGAGCACAGCATCCTCCTGCAGAGGCGGCCACCTACCGAGAGAGCCTCTGGAGGGGCAGCGGGAGCAGCTGTTCCAGGCAAAGGCCCCCAAACTCTGGCCGGGACTCCTGGAGCTTCTTGAAGCGGGAAAAGGGTTTGTTCTTCCGCACCTGCCTCTGGAAGGACAAGAGAGGAGAAGCAGGAGTCACTAGCTGACCTGCCACCCACTCCCCACCCCAGGTCATCACAGAATTGTAGAGATGGAGGGGCTCCAAGAGGCATCGAGCCCCGCCCCCCTGCAAGGCAGGAATCACAGCTAAAACATCACTGAAAGGGCTTGATGAGCAAAGGGCAGGAAAAGGCTCCAGGCCCGGGGGTGGGGGCTGTGTGCCCAGAGCAGCGACCTGCAAGATTCCTGCTCAAAGGGTGTGACAGGGACAGAAAAAGGAAACAGGTACCTCCAAGGTGCTCTGGGCCTTTCCCAGGTTTTCAGCATAGCAGACGTAGAGAACCAGCTGGTGGCAGAAACCCTCCAGGCCAAGCCCCAAGCGGCCTCCCTCCAGATGGAAAAGCAGAGTCCTGGGTGCAAAGCAGGAGAGGGCTCCTTGAATCAAGAAGTTTGTGGGGGGCAATGCCACTTTACCCGTATTGCCTCACACTGGCGCTCCCCCTTGCTCCCCCTCCCCAGCTTCCATAAGGGGCTATATGAGGGGTGGGTGCGGGACTACCCACGACACTTGTGGTTAGTGGCATATCCTGCCTTGCAGGAGATATCCTGCCTTGGAGGGGAGCTCACAGGGATTCAGAGGTAGGCTCTGTTCTGCACCAAGGGGAGGGGTTGATATCTCAACACAGGACAAAGCTTCCTCCTGCCCAAAGGAATACTATTCAGCTGTAGATGTCAGGACGATTCACAACATAAAAACACAAATACATAATAAAAATATGAGCAAAACCAAACCAACAATCCCTGTTTCCACATTTAAAAGAGCATCAGGTGTCAATCAGTCAAAGGCCTGGTTGAAGAGGGACGTTTTCACCTGGCACCTTTTTGTTGTTGTTTAGTCGTTTAGTCGTGTCCGACTCTTCATGACCCCATGGACCAGAGCACGCCAGGGACTCCTGTCTTCCACTGCCTCCTGCAGTTTGGTCAAACTCATGCTGGTAGCTTCGAGAACACTGTCCAACCATCTCGTCCTCTGTCGTCCCCTTCTCCTTGTGCCCTCCATCTTTCCCAACATCAGGGTCTTTTCCAGGGAGTCTTCTCTTCTCATGAGGTGGCCAAAGTCTTGGAGCCTCAGCTTCACGATCTGTCCTTCCAGTGAGCACTCAGGGCTGATTTCCTTAAGAATGGAGAGGTTTGATCTTCTTGCAGTCCATGGGACTCTCAAGAGTCTCCTCCAGCACCATAATTCAAAAGCATCCATTCTTCGGCGAACAGCCTTCTTTATGGTCCACCTCTCACTTCCATACATCACTACTGGGAAAACCATGGCTTTTACTATACGGACCTTTGTTGGTAAGGTGATGTCTCTGCTTTTTAAGATGCTGTCTAGGTTTGCCATCGCCTTTTCCCAAGGAGCAGGCGTCTTTTAATTTCGTGACTGCTGTCACCATCTGCAGTGATCATGGAGCCCAAGAAAGTAAAATCTCTCACTGCCTCCATTTCTTCTCCTTCTATTTGCCAGGAGGTGATGGGACCAGTAGCCATGATCTTCGTTTTTTGATGTTGAGCTTCAGACCATATTTTGCGCTCTCCTCTTTCACCCTCATTAAAAGGTTATTTAATTCCTCCTCACTTTCTGCCATCAAGGTTGTGTCATCTGCATATCTGAGCTTGTTGATATTTCTTCCGGTGATCTTAATTCCGGCTAGGGATTCATCCAGCCCAGCCTTTCGCATGATAAATTCTGCATATAAGTTAAATAAGCAGGGAGACAATATACAGCCTTGCCGTACTCCTTGCCCAATTTTGAACCAATCAGTTGTTCCATATCCAGTTCTAACTGTAGCTTCTTGTCCCACATAGAGATTTCTCAGGAGATAGATGAGGTGATCAGGCACTCCCATTTCTTAAAGAACTTGCCATAGTTTGCTGTGGTCGACACAGTCAAAGGCTTTTGCATAGTCAATGAAGCAGAAATAGATGTCTTTCTGGAACTCTCTAGCTTTCTCCATAATCCAGCGCATGTTTGCAATTTGGCCTCTGGTTCCTCTGCCTCTTCTAAATCCAGCTTGCACTTCTGGGAGTTCTCGGTCCACATACTGCTTGAGCCTTCCTTGTAGAATTTTAAGCATAACCTTGCTAGCGTGTGAAATGAGTGCAATTGTGCGGTAGTTGGAGCATTCTTTGGCACTTCCAATCCTCTGGCCACTGCTGAGTTTTCCTAATTTGCTGGCATATTGAGTGTAGCACTTTAACAGCATCATCTTTTAAAATTTTAAAACCAGATATGGCGCCTAAAGGTGTATAATGAAGGTGCCAGCCGAACCTCCCTGGGAAGAGCATTCCACAAATGGGGAGCCACTGCAGAAAAGACGCGTTTTTGTGTTGCCACCCTCTGGACCTCTCATGGAGGAGGCGCACAAGGAGGTACACTCAGTGGATGATCTCAGGATCTGGGTAGGTTCATATGGAATATTTTCAGCACATTGTTCACATGTGAGTTTTGCACAGTGCTAAAATTAGGGCTGGGCGATATCTGGTTTTCAACATCAGGCTATATCAGCAGCTAACCATCGTGATATACTGGTATCTCATGATGTCTGAAATAAGGAGGGGTGGCTGGGCTGTGGCGGGAGGGAAGCTTTTTGCTGCATTTTCTCCATGCTCTTTCTTAGAGTACCAGGTTGTCCTTCCCAACAATGTGCACAATCGAGGCGCCTGGGCTGGGTAGGATGGGAGGGAGCAGAAGAAGTGACCAGGAGAAGGAAGGAAGGAAGGAAGGAAGGATCGCACCCCCTGGGCTGGCAGAGTTCTTTGCCATCCTTCCCAGCCACATGCAGGATCACATCACCTAGGCTGAGGATGCTGGGCTGGCAGCACTTAGCTGTCCTTCCCAGCACAACTGTGGTGCCTCGGCTGGAAGGAAGGCAGGAAGGAAGGCAGGAAGGAAAGCAGGCAGTGCTGTTTCTTAAGTACCAACACTGCAGTTTAGGGGAGGTGCTGAGGCTGACTTCTCAATTTTTTCACAATTATATTGCCCCCTGGAATTTTGAAGGCTGTTCACAGCGAACTGCTGGGTCAAATATTGCAATGTGAGCTTCAAACCGGATTTGAACTATGTATTGGTACATCGCACAGGCCTAGCTAAGATGTTGTCCCAAAGGCCAAAATCCAGCCAGGGGCAGCGGTTGTCCCAAATATCTGAGGAGACAGCTGACTCCCCCAATTTCCTTTACAGATCCATGTCTGTCATTTGAGAGCCTACTCTAGTCCACGCATATCAGGTTGAGAGGCAGCATTGTGGTTCTTGCAAAGAGGACTTCCAAGTGTCTGTTTAGTCTGATTGAAATGTAATCTGAAAATTTAAGAGGGTGCAATCCCCTCCATCATAAAGCTAACCCCTAAACCCAGCTCCCATTTACCCCCACCCATATTAAACAGGAGGTGTCTCAGTGGACTGAGGTTTGGAAAATGTGGGCTACAGAACCAGACAGGATACAGAGCAGGAAGTTAGAGGAAAACTCTCAGAGCCCACTGCCACCACCCAACAGACCCATGCTACCCCACCCATCGACAAAGGCTCCCGCGGTGGGTCCCTTACCGGTTGGCAGAGCAGATGGATTCCAGGCACCCGAAGATAGCCTCCTGATCCGCTGGCTTCAAGGTCCCTTTGGCCTTCAGGATGGCCACAAAGTACTAACAAGAGACATGCAAAGCAGTTACTCCTCCCCAGATACAAAGACTTTTCTAACTAACCTAACCCTTGACTGGATATATGTGTTATGATATGGATGCAATGCAGCTGCAAAGTGCTAGCTTGAAAAGTAAACATGATGGGAATGGGACTGCCCGTGGGAATCACAGGAACAGTCTATTAACAGTGCAAAGCACCGGATTTAGCTCATAGTGTAATAAAGGCATGGAAATACGTTTCTGTCTATCTCTTTCCCCTGCCCGGGGGGACAGGAAAGAGGGGTGTGTTCTTCTCATGTTTGAGAAGAATCGCCTATTGAGACCTTGCCTGCGCCTGCTGGGGAATGCAGCCAGGGAGGTCAACAGGGAATCAAGCTGGGTGCCTAGGATTGTTGCCAGTTCCTCTGATAAAGGGCTTGAGATCCCGACATCATGCATGTTCAGGTCACAATCAAGGGGGAACATTGCTACATACTGTAAATGACGGCATCCTACAGCAGTTGGTGATGTGACTGACCAGAGGGGTGACCATGCTGGACTTCATCTTAAAGTGGGGCCCATAGCTTGGTGTGACATGTGCTGTTGAACCAACCAGTGACATCAGCCAGAGTGCTGCCCAACGTTAAGTGGGCAATTGTCAAGAAAGTATGGCACCTTTACATTGGACTTCAAAAGAGATAACTACCCAAAAGCAAGGAGTCTGGTAAGAAGGAAGTTGAACAAGAAAATAATGGTGGCCAGATTTACCCAGAATGCTTGTGGGTTGTTCAAAGCCACAGCAATAGCAGTTCAGTTAGAACGCAGTAGAGGGCAGAAAGGCCTCCTTCAGAAAATGGAAGGCCTGTCCAAACAAGGACAACAAAAAGGAAAGTCAACTTGGACCAAAGAAATGCAAGCAGACAATCAGGGGTGCAAGGGGGGGGGGGAAATACGAAAGAAAGAGAATTTGAAGAGCCAGCTGCTAGAAACAAAAGCCCACAAAACCATTTCAATACATTATTGTACGGCCAACCAATGAAGCGGAGTGTTGGAAGACTCAAAGCTAGAAAAAAGGAAACCCTTCTTCATACTGATATATCACAATGTCTGAAATATGGATGGAACTATGTAGAGGTGAACAGTAGGGTTGGGAGATATCTGGTTTTCAACACTGTGATATAGCACCAGCTAAACAAAGCAATATACTGACATATCCCCATGTCTGAAATAAGGATGGAGCTTTGTAGAGGCATTGGCTGCCTTCACAGTTTTTCCCACATTGTGATTTTTGCATTATGGTTCACAATATATTGCCAAGTCAAAAATTATGAAACCATTATCATGATATGGACATTAAACTGGTTTTGGATAATATGTATCACCCAGCCCCACTGATGGTGACTAACTGCAGTGGCTACATTCCACCTCCACTGTCGTGGGCAGTTTGTCTCTGAACAATATCAGTTGCTGGGACTCCTAAGTTGGGAGAGCATGGCTGTTGCACTCTGATCCTGCTAACGGATTTCCCATTTGGGACATCTGGTTGGTCACTATGAGAAGGGGCTGGACTAGGTGGGCCCACTTGGGCCTGATCCAGCTACAGCTGCAATGCTCTGCTTATGTTCTTGCCAGAACCAAGAGAAGGCTGCAGTGCTCAGGGCTTGAGGGTGGTGAGAATCTGCCTTCTCCTTTCTGCTCCTCCTTCCTCTGGTCTCTCTCCCTGCACCATTTGGCTGCTAACAACAACAAAGAAAAAGCAGCACATCACTGAAAAAAGCAAGCCAGGAAGCCGGGTCAGCTTGCTCCTTCAAGAAAGAGCTGGGAGCAGAATGGCACCCTTAGTCCTGCACAGTATTTGAGCTCAGAGAAAGGTCCAGGGCCCTGCAGCCCAGCTTCTCACCGTGGCTACCAAGCCCAGCCGCTCCAGGTACTGCTGCTCTGTTTCCACCAGTTCCTTAGCCGTCCGACAGCGCTTCCTCTCCCACCGGGCTCTCTGCTCCTCCACCGGGTGGCAGCTGCTCCCAAGGGTGCTGGTCATTGTGTGTTTTTCTTGGGAGGGAAAGGAGAAGCCTTGAAAAGAAAGTTGCTCCAGCTAGCCCATACTAAGCATCATTAGGAAAGGGACTGGGAATAAAACTTCAGATATGATAACGATTTCTGTATATGAACTCTCTCCTAAGAGGAAATGCTGCAACATTAGGGACTTTCTAGTTTAGAGAAAAGGTAAGCAAAAGTGGGCGGGGCATGATAGAAGTTAAAAGATAATACAAGGGATGGAGAACATAAGAAGAACCTGCAAAACCCACAAGCAGGACATGAGCACAATAGCAGTACTCTCCTCACCTGCAATTCTCAGCGCCTGGTATTGTCAGAGCCCTACCACCTGCAGCCTTCCAGCTTGCTCCCCAGCTCTTCCTCCTTCCCTGACCTTAAGCCTGCACAAGGTCGAGAGTAGGAGTCAGGGACAAAGCTCCCGTATTATAATTTGGGGCCATCCATTGAAGCAGACTGCTGGAAGCCTCAGGACACACAAAAAGAACTTTGTCACACGGCACATAGTTACACTATGGAACTGGCTCTCACAGGAGGCAGTGATGGCCAGCAACTTTAATAGAGGATCAAAAGAGGATTAGACAAATTCCTGGAGGACAGCTGGACTTTCTGTGGATACTATCCTTGATGACTGTGTTGCCCCTCCATGGTCAGAGGCACAGTTGCTGCCTGGCTTGCAGGCTTCTCATGAGGCACCTGGCAGCCCCTGTGAGAACAAGAGGGGTCTTTAGCTTAGTTCAGCAGGACTCTGAGGTGGCCCCTGAGCAGTGCAAGTACCTGATCTTTGGTTCTTCACCAGGCACTATCCAGAATCAACACAAGTCAGTGTGCAGCCCTTGGGCACACAGGTCAGACGCAAGCACACAGCAAATGGAACCACAGTCCATTATTATTCAAAGAGCTACCAGTGAACATGGCATAATACAGAATAACAGGGGAAAGAACATGGGCTTGGGAGAAATGCCGGGGTGTGAGAGTCCCTGCCTTGAGTTCAGAGGAAGCGCACCAACCCTGCACAAGGCCCTGGCAGCAGCTCCCCCGCCCCCCCCCCCCCGCCCCCCAGGTCAGAAGGCACAAACCAGCCCAGAAAGCCTTTCTCTGGAGGTTTGCGGCAACGTGGAACCGGGAGGGCCCTGTTCCAAATCCAGTCAGCCACGAACCTCGCTGAGAAATGGGGAGGTGGGGGGCAGGGCGAGGTCAGGACCTTGAGCTCCTTGGAGGAAGGTGGGGGGGGGGGCAAAGGCGAGCGAGCCCCGCTCTTGCCTGGGCTGGGCTGGGCAGGCTTCCCCGGGGTTCCCCGCAGCCCTTGCTCGGCAGCCCTTCGCTCCTGCCTGAGCCCCCTTCCGGCTCCCCAAGACTCGGGTCTACTCGGAAGCAAGTCCGACTATAAGCGGACTTCGCCTGGCTTGGGGGTGGGAAGCCCCCGAGGGAGGGAGCGGGCGAGCCAGGCGGGGCTGGGGTCCCCCAAGCCCGGCCACGCTCAGCGGAACCAAGGGGGTCCGAGGAAGCCCCCTGCCGGCGTCGCCGCGCCCCTACCTTGCTCCGTCCCGCGGCGCCCGCCAAGCCTTCAAACGGCCAGCCGGTCCGGCCCCTTCCGGGCGCCTTCTCGGGCGGGCGGGGCTGGACTCGGGGGGCGGACTCGGGGGTCGCCCCAAGGGGAGAGCGGCTCTTGGTACGCAGTAGATGCCTCCCCTTCTCCGTCCCCACAGGATTGCCCGGCAATTGTTCTTCTTTCTTTTTTAATCATAACTCTATTCATAGAATCATAGAACTGTAGAGTGTCGCCTAGTCTAACAGCCTGCAAGGCAGGAATCTCGGCTGAAGAATTTCTTTCCGACGGCCATCTCTGCTTAAAAGCCTCCCGTGAAGGAGAGTCCATCACCTCCTGAGCGATCATCTTGGTTGCCCTCCTCTGTACATGTTCCAGCTTGTCAATATCCTCCTTAAATTGTGGCTCCCAAAACAGGACACAGGACTCAGAATGTGGTCTGAGCAAAGCAGAATGGAGTGGTACTATGACTTCTCTTGAACAGAATACTATACTTCTGTTGATGCAGCCTAGAACAGCATTAACTTTATTTGCTGCTGCATCACACTGCTGACTCTTCTTCAGCTTGTGGTCTAGACTTCTTGATCCTTCTCACTACTAGTAAGCCTGGTGTCCCCCATCCTATATTTGTTCATCTCATAGGAGCCAACTCCTATGGGCTGTGAGGGCTTTGGCCCCCGCAATAAAATGTTTGAGGGGGCTGGGCCCCCACAAATTTGATGGACATTCCTTCCCAAGGAGCAGAAGCAGGACTTTCCTGCCCTCCTTCTTGGTTTCCAGCCCATCTCACCTTTGCTTTGTATTGATCTTCGTTCTGCCTTATTGGCCAGCCCTTCCCTCTCCATAGGATCAAGGTTGCATCCAAATAAGATTCGTTTTTTGAAGGAAAAAAAAACATGATTAAAAATAAATATATTGGCAATGCAGATTTATTTATTTAGCATTCCAATTTCTCTCTGCCCAGCCAGGGATGGTTGCAGCTGGCAGAGCCACGTGTCACTGATGCCACCCAGGCCTCCAATGATAAATGTGGGTCAAAGAGAAGCCCCAGGCTCCCCACCTGCTCTTTCAAAGGGAGCGCAGCCCTTTCCAGGACACACTTTGCACCCAGTTCCAGGGCCTGAGAGCCGCCAGTCCACAACACCTCTGCCTTGTCAGGATTCAGTCACCGTTTATTGGCCCTCACCCAGATATACCTATGGCAGGTACAGGTACTGAACAGATAACGAAATGTCATTGGGGGGGGGGACAAGTGGCAAACAATCATTGCATAATACAGACACATGGATCAAATAAAATATGGAGTAACCTTTGATTTATTTTTATCTATTATACAAAATGTATATGCTGTTTAATTGTAACAAAACCTCTAAGTGGTTTACAAGAAATCATTAAAGTCACTTCAGGCATTCAGGATCATTTTGCTGTTTGTCCCTGTGGGGTCAGAGGCGGCAGCAAGTGTTGGGTCTCCTCCTCCTCTGCTTTCTTCCTTTGATCAGTAGCGTTTCTTAACCATCAACTGACCTCAGAGGCTTTTAACTGCATGGCAATGCTGAGGATGAACAAAATTAAGTAATTTTTGCAAGAAAGCCTATTAGCCTAATGAAAATATTTTCAATGTGACAGGCTTTGACATTTTGTGTCATTTTATTTGAACCATTTCAGAAAATACTAAATTCCCTTGCTCAAAAGCATCTTTTACCACTGGGATCAGTGGAATGGTAGTTTTCTAAAATGTGCGACGCTTCTGGGCGTTGCATCCTTATTTGGCACCCAGGGAGCGCCAGGCCAACAGAAGCCACCAGGCCAGCCCTCGCTGCCAATGCTGCTAGGCATGTGCAAACAGGTGTGGAGGGTTCATGGAGCCCATGCACCAGCTCAGTCCTGGGCACTGGAGCCAAGCGGGGGTCCTAGCCACCCATGCAGGATGCCTGGGGATGTGGTGGCAAGGCCAAGCTGGACTCCAGGGCTCAGAGACCCCTGGCAACAGGCAGGGCAGGACAGTGATCCTTGGGGGGGGGTCTGGCTTCCATCCTGTAAAAATCATGTGCCCAGGGCTCTGCTCCCACCCACCCCCACCCCGCTACACCCATGCTTCTGCAGTTTGTGTGAAAATGGCAATCATGTGGATGGATGGGCTATGCCAATCACATGTGCTCCTGGGTTCCTCACCAAAGACTCCTGAGTAAGCCATGGAATATGAGGAGGGGGCTCTGTTCCCCTTCCCAGCCAGGACTAGACCTTTGCTTTCTGATGTGGTTCCTTCTGACCAAGAACCACTCTGGTCACTCTTCTGTCTTCAGCATGTCCTGGAACTGCAGGCAACCACCTCTTGCATTGCCAAACAAGCTCAATGTCCCAGTAACTGCATCATTGCTTGCTTAGCTCCCTATTTTCTGTGCTTATAATCTACCGTATTTTTTGCTCTATAAGACTCACTTTTTCCCTCCTAAAAAGTAAAGGGAAATGTGTGTGCGTCTTATGGAGCGAATGCAGGTTGTGCAGCTATCCCAGAAGCCGGAACAGCAAGAGGGATCGCTGCTTTTGCTGCACAGTGATCCCTCTTGCTATTCTGGCTTCTGGGATTCAGAATATTTTTTTCTTGTTTTCCTCCTCCAAAAACTAGGTGCGTCTTATGGTCTGGTGTGTCTTATAGAGCGAAAAATACGGTATTTTCTTTGCTAAAGTGGTTGTCTTTATCCCCAGGGCTTTCTGAGCCTCTCTTCTAGGCCTTGAAATGCTGCTGAAAGGAGTGAGGTGGTGATGGACTTCAGGGGTGATCCTGGAAACTACGGGCTGCTCAGCTTAATGTATACCATAACTTGAGAAAATTGGTGGAAAGTATTGTTAAGGATAAAATAACTAAGCACATAGAAGAACAAGCCCTACTGAAGCAAAGCCAGCATGGCTTCTGCAAGTCCTGTTCCATTAATCTATTTGGGTTATTTGGGATTGTCAACAAGAATAAAGATAAAAGTGACCTGGCTGACATGGTGCACTTGGACTTTAAAAAACTTAAAAACTTAAAAAAACTTTCAACAAGCCAAAGACTTGTGAGTAAGCTTAGCAGCCATGGACTAAGAGGCAAGGAGGTCCCCTTGTAGATCAGGAATTCGTTCAGTTGCAGAAAGAAGAGAGCAGGAGCAGTGGCAAAGCTGCATGCCCCGGCACTGGGGGCAGAGTGTGCGTCCTGGGGACGAGGTGCTGCCTGTGGGGCCGTGACACCAGGCGCGGTGTGGGGGGGTGCGCAGCACGTGTCCGGGGGGCTGCTGCGATGGTACCTCCCTCCCTGATGGTGCTGGTGCCGGTGCACTCCCCCTGCCCCCCTGTTCCTCTGCCAGTGAGTAGGAATAAATGGACAGTACTCCAAATGGAGAGAAGCAAACAGTGGAGTCCCCAAAGGTAAAAGGTAAAGATAATAGACTACTGGACAGTTAAGTCCAGTCAAAGGCAACTATGGGGTGCAGTGCTCATCTCGCTTTTCAGGCTGAGGGAGCTGGCGTTTGTCCATAGACAGCTTTCCAGGTCATGTGACCAGCATGAGTAAATTGCTACTGGCACACGGAGGACTGTGACAAGTGACAGAGCGCATGGAAACTGGGCGTGTGCTTTTTTACTTGTTCATAAATGAGTAACAGTACTGGAGTCCTGTATCCAGTTCTGAGCAGCACATTTTAAGAAGGATATTGACAAACTGGAATATGTGCAGAGGAGGGCAACCAAGATGATAAAGTGTCTAGAAACCAAGCATTATAAAGAGCAGTTTAAAGAGTTGGGTATGTTTAGCCTTGAAAAGAGGAGACACAACAGCCATCTTCAAATATCTGAAGGGCTGTCACATGGAAGCTGGAATGAGCTTGTTTTCTGCTGTTCTGGAGGGTATAACTCACCAATGGATTCAAGGTACAATAAAGGAGGTTCCAACTAAACATCAGGGAAAACTTTCTGATGGTAATAGCTGTTCAACAGTGGAAGAGACTCCCTCAGGAGATTGTGGACTCTCCTTTCTTGGAGGTTTTTAAGAACATGTTGGATGATCAACTGCCAGGTGGGGCAGACGTAACTGGCCAGGTTGCTCACTGAGGCAGGTTAATCTACCTCTCATTTAAATCAGAACCAGTGAAAGTCTGTGTGAGTGTCTGGAGGCGGTTGGAGGATGGATGGCGCCTAACGGAATGAAGTTGAATCCCAGCAAGACAGAAGACTGTTTCTGAGGGGCAGGGGACTCCCTGGTCCTGAATGGTATAACTGTGTCCTTGAAGTACCAGGTGTGCAGCCTGGGGGTCATTTTGGACTCACAGCTGTCCATGGAGGTGCAGGTCAATTCTGTGTCCGGGGCAGCTGTCTACCAACGCCACCTGGTACGCAGGCTGAGACCCCCACCTGCCTGCAGACTGTCTCTCCAGAGTGGTGCATGCTCTGGTTTTCTCCCACTTGGACTACTGCCATGCGCTCTACGTGGGGCTCCCTTTGAAGGTGACCTGGAAACTACAATTAATCCAGAATGTGGCAGCTAGACTGGTGACTGGAAGTGGCTGCCAGGACCATATAACACTGGTTCTAAAGGATCTTCACTGCCTCACAGGACTTTTCTGAGCACAGTTCAACTTGTTGAAGCTGACTTTTAAATCCCTAAATGGCCTCAGCCCTGTATACTTGAACGAGTGTCTCCACCCCATCTTCCAGCCCAGACACTGAGGTCCAGCTCTGATGATCTTCTGGCAGTTCCCTCACTGAGAGAAGTGAAGTTACAGGGAACCAGGCAGAAGACCTTCTCAGCAATGACACCTTTCCTGTGGAATGGCCTCCCATCAGATTTCAAGGAGATAAAGAACTACACAACTTTTAGAAGACATCTGAAGGCATCCCTGTATCTGGAAGTTCTTAATGTTTGACATTTTATCATTGTTTTTATGTGTTGAAAGCCAGCCAGAGTGGTTGGGGCAATCCAGCCAGATGGTCAGGCTATAAATTATTATTATTATTAACACCAATCATGGCCTGACTGCACTGGTTGCCAATTACTGTATTTTTTGCACCATAACACTCACTTTTTTCCTCCTAAAAAGTAAGGGGAAATGTCTGTGCGTGTTATGGAGGGAATGCCTACGGGTGGCATGCCTACTGATTTTCCTCCTCTAAAAACTATGTGCGTGTTATGGTCAGGTGCGTGTTATAGAGCGAAAAATACGGTAGTTTCTGGGACCAATGCAAAGTGCTGGTTTTGACCTGTAAAGCCATAAGCAGCTCAGGAGCACAATACATCACGGACGGCCCTTCCCATATGAACCCATCCAGACCCTGCAATCATCATCAGAGCCCTTCTTTGTGTGCCTCCTCTATGCAAGGTCTGGAGGGTGGCAACACGTGAATGAACCTTCTGCAGTGGCTCCCATTTGTGGAATACTCCTCCTAGGGAGGTTTGCCTGGCACCTTCGTTACATGTTGTTAGATACCAGGTGAAAACTTTCCTCTATGATCAGGCCTTTAGCTTTTAAGTATCTGTGGCCTTTTAGAAGTGGGTGGGATATTTTTAATGGCTTTCTCTTTCCTCTTGGTTTCCTAGGGTTTGGTGTTTTGTTTTTTTGGTTGGTTGGTAAGTTGTTTTGAACAAGATAAAGTTACTAACAAGTTTAATAAATAATAATAATAATAATAATAATAATAATAATAATAATAATGTGTAGTATGTGAAAACCAAACGTTTATTTTAGGATTGATATGACGACAAATTCCAGGGAGTGGAGTGGGCAGTATTAGTCTTTGCAAGAGAACACAACTATCAGGGGCTCAGGAGCAGAGGCACAGGGGAGAGAGGAAATGGAGAGTGAAGGGGAAGAATCTGAGGGCAGCGTAGGGGAGTATGAGAGTGGCCCGAGAGATTCCATTAGCTTCTCCAGCGAATCAGAAGATTCCCAGAGGGGGGCGCCGACGGCTAGGGCAAGGGGGGTCCCAGGGGGGACACACCAGAAGCAAGGGGCCAGCGGGGACTCCCAAAGCAGCAGCGAGAGATCAGGACCAGCTCCTCCACCAGAGCGTAGTGGGGGGGAAGAGTCCCATGTATCAGGACCAGCTTCTCCTCCAGCAGGGAGAGAAGATGAGTCAGGACTGACCACGCCCCCATCGCAGAGTGAGGGAACGGAGGGGAAGTCAGGTCCAGCTAGCCCCCCCCCGAGGGGGGAAGCAGTGACAGGAGCAGTGTAACGGTTAGGAGGAAGGTTGCCGGCTGGGCGCGCGCGCCAAGTTCAAATGTACAGGCGCGGGGCACAGCAGGTAACCCGGATTGGGAACCAGGTCCTAAAGCCCACCGGAGGGAGGGGGAAGACTCAGGGGACTCAGCGTCAGAAGAGTTTAGAAAGGGCAAGACCCCAGCGGACAGGCGGACCCAGAGGAGGAAAGAGCAAAGGAAGAGGTGGAGCAAGGCTAGAGTCTTAAACTGGTGTCTGGGGGGTGGAGATTCAGACGGAGCTTCAGCGGTCTAGGGTTTAAGACGTAGGGCTGCACGCCGCGGCTTTGAAATCGAAACTGTGTTTCAATAAAGACTTTTGTATATAACAACGGACTGGCGTTGGTCCTTTGTGAGCTGGGACCTCGGGCAGCCCTGACAGTAAGCTCCGTCCACACTGAACCCTCGCAGCGTGAGTTGGCGCAGCGAGGTGCAAAACTTGGTGTTTTGCGAGCTCACGATAATCGGCAAGGATGACTACGGAGGAGAAGGTGAAGCAGCTGCAAGAAGCAGTCTCGGCGCTTTACACAGAAGTAGCAGAGTCCAGAAAGAGAGAGGAAGAAGCAACAGCGCTCTGCCAGGATCTGCAAACCAGGTTGGAACGTTTGGGCAAAGAGGGGATGCCAGGACCCAAGCCGGAGGGAGTTGGCCTCGGGAAGAGGGGGGGCAGCATCGTAGCCCACTTCGACGGGAACCTGCAGCAGTATCCTAACTTCAGAGCAGACATAGTTTACGCGCTCAATTTGCTTCGGAAAGACTTTAGAGATGAGGAGGAGAAAGTAGGCTTCATAATAACTCATCTGCATGGGGAGGCTAAATCGTGGCTGCGCAATTTATGGCGCGAAAATGACCCCGCCCTCAAAGATTCAAACACCTTTATTAAGGCTATGGACAATTGTTTTAAATCAACGGTAGATGTGGATGTCGCCAGGAGGGAAATGCATGGGCTGAAGCAGGGCAAAGCCACTGTGAGACAATATCACTCCCGCTTTTTTGCGTTAGTAAATGAGCTGGGCTGGGAGAAGGACTCCGCTGCCGTCCGGGATCTGTTCTGGGAGGGACTGAATGGAGCTGTGAAAGACGAACTAGTGAGAGGGGAAAGACCCAACAGCACTACAGAAGTCGTCCAAAGAGCGTTGGCGATAGGGGTGCACCTGGAAGAACGTCCTTGGAGCAGGGATGAGGGACGTATGGGGCGCACACAAGCCAGAACAACTCCTTTCCTACCCAGAGAGACAGCGCGTGCGCAGTCCACACCTCCACGGGGAGGGGGAGAAGAGCCGATGGAGATAGGTGGTGCCAGGGCTCAGACAGCAACCAGAGCCCAAACACCAGGAGCAGTCAAGGCGAAGGCTCCTAGAGGGAACAGGAAGTGTTATATCTGCGACAGTGCACAGCACATGGCCAAAGAGTGTCCCCAGAGGCTCCAGAGGCAAACTGCAGCCTCAGCAACAGTAAAGGGAGCAGTTCAGCAGGGGGAACAGCTGCAGGGAAACGACGAAGCCTGGTTGGAGGCAGAGGCACTGGGGCCCAGCCAGGCGAGTCAGTGAAGCAGTCCCCAGAGATTTTACAGCCCACAGACCCCCTCCCGCCCAAACCAGTGGTGCAACTCACAGCATCACTCCAGCTGCCCAATGGACTCACCCTGGAAGTCCCTATTACCATTGACTGTGGTAGTAATGCAGACTTTGTAGGAGTGGATTTCATCAAGCAACATCGCATAGTGCTCCTACCAGCCACGATGCCCCTAAACGTCGTCATGGTCGATGGAAGAGAGCTACTGGGAGGACAGGTGGTACAGCAAACACCGCCAATTGTGATGCAAATTGGAAATCACCGCGAAGTCATCAGCTTCAACGTCACCCACCTGTCGGACACGCCCATAGTGTTGGGCATGAGTTGGCTGGATAGGCACAGCCCAGCATTAGCGTGGTACCAGCGTCAATTAACCTTCTGCTCTTCCTACTGCGCGGAGCACTGCATTCTGACCGGCCAGGAAGTTGAGGGGCAAGAGGATGGACCACAGTTACACTTAGGCATGGTGCAAGCGGTACCCAACAAGTACAAGGCGTTTTTGGAGGTCTTCTGCGAGAAGGAAGCGGACAAGCTGCCTCCCCACAGGCCCTACGACTGCAAGATTGACCTCCTGCCGGGGGCGACGCTGCCGACTGGGAAACTGTATTCCATGTCTGAAGACGAACTGCAGGAACTCAGGGAGTTCATAGATCACAATTTGAAGCGGGGATTCATCCAAGAATCCAAAGCAGTGGGGGGCAGTCCCGTGTTTTTCGTGAAGAAGAAAGACACACCCCAACGGAGGCTGGTAGTTGATTACCGGATCCTCAACTCCAGGACAAAGCCCACAGCATTCCCCATGCCCAAGATCGACGACCTGCTCGCGACAGTGAGGAAGGGACGCATCTTCACCAAGTTGGATCTACGAGGGGCGTACAACCTTATACGCATGCGGGAGTGCGATGAGTGGAAGACGGCCATGTTTACACCTTTAGGCACCTATGAATATCGAGTTATGCCGTTTGGTTTGCAAAATGGCTCCCATTGTTTCCAAGCCTTCATGCACCACGTGTTAGCAGGACTCCTCTACAAGAAGTGCGTCTGCTTCCTAGATGACATCCTGATCTTCTCGGAATCGCAGGAGGCTCACGAGAGAGACGTCAAGGAGATCCTGCAGAGACTACGGGAGCACAGACTTTACGCCAAACTGGAGAAGTGCCAGTTCGACATGACGGAGGTGGATTTCCTGGGCTACAAGCTGTCCGACAAGGGACTTGCCATGGACAGCGCCAAGGTCCGCTCGGTGTTGGACTGGAAGAGCCCGCGCAATCGGAAGGAGGTCCAGAAGTTCGTCGGCTTCGCCAACTTTTATTGCAAGTTCATCAAGGGGTTCACGATGGAGACGGCGGCCATCACGGACACCCTCAGCTCCAAGAAGAAGAAATTCACCTGGATGGACCAGGCGGAGCAGTCCTTTCAGAGACTCAAGCGTCTCTTCGCGTCCGAAGAACAGCTGCTACACGTAAACCCCAGCAAACCAATGAGGGTGGAGACGGACGCCTCGGACAGAGCGGTGGGGGCGATCCTGTTGCAGCAAGATCCGCAAGGGGACTGGAGGCCATGCGCATTCTACTCCAGGAAGCTCAGCAAGTCGGAACAGAACTACACCATCTGGGACAGGGAGTTGCTGGCCATTCATGCAGCCTTCAAGGCGTGGCGGCACTTCCTCATCGGAGCCAAGCACACAGTGCAAGTCCGCACGGACCATAAGAACCTGGAGTACTGGCGCACGGCGAGGTTCCTGAACCAGAGACACATCCGCTGGGTGGAGTTCTTTGTGGATTTCGACTTCCGGATAGAATACATCCCGGGAGACAACAACGTCATGGCGGATGCACTGTCCAGGAAGCCGCAGTATCTGGAGGAAGCAGCACCGGTGGCAGCCAAACACATTTTCGCACCGAAGGCGTGGGCGTGCGCCTCAGCCACCGTGGACCTGGACGCGGTACGTCGCGCGCTGCAGACGGATTCATTTGCACAATCCAAGATGGAGGAGGTGCGAAGCGGAGCAGCGAAGGATGACGAGTTCCAGATACGCGACGGACTGCTCATCCGCAAAGGGGCCCTCTACGTGCCGGGAGACGACCTCCGCGCGAAAGTACTGCAGCAGTTACACGACGCGCCCAGCGCCGGGCACTTCGGCAAGGACAAGACGGCGGAAATAGTAGCCAGAGACTTTTGGTGGCCCAAGATGAGGGGAGAAGTCGTGGATTACGTCACTAGGTGTGACACATGCCAGAGGGCCAAACCAGTACACAGACCGCCGGCGGGACTGCTGGAACCACTGCAGACGCCGCTAGAGCCGTGGGAGAAAGTGGCCCTGGACTTTGTCACAGATCTGCCCAGCTCGCGGGGCAAAACAGCGGTACTCATGGTCATAGACCTGTTCGCCAAGATGGCGCACTTCATTCCTTGCGTGAAGGTGGCCACAGCGGAACAGACAGCCAAGCTGTTCATAGATCACGTGTTCAAGGTCCACGGCTTGCCGCGGTGCATCCTGTCCGACCGGGGTCGCCAATTCATCTCGAGCTTCTGGCAGAAGCTGCTAGGCATCCTGAACATCAAGATCAACTTAGCGTCGGCACGACACCCGCAGACCAACGGACAAGCGGAGAGGGTCAACACCATCATGCAGCAGTACCTGAGATGCTACGTGAATCAACAGCCCTCGACCTGGGTGGACTACCTACCGCTGGCCGAGTTTGCCTACAACAACACTAAGCACGTGTCCACGGGGGTGACACCGTTCTTCGCCAACAATGGGCGGCATCCCAGAACCTTCCCGGGATTAGAGAAAGTGGGGGAGGGGGAGACACAGGGAGCAGAGGCCTTGGCAGCGGAATTACAGGAGGTCCACGAGCAACTCCGAAGGCACTTAGAACTAGCAAAACACGCCTACAAAGTACAGGCAGACAGGCACAGGAGAGTCGGGGAAGACATCCAAGTGGGGGACTGGGTCTGGTTAGCAGCCCAGGCAGTGCCGGCCAGAACGTTAGCCAAGAAGAAGCTCGGACACAAGCAGCTAGGGCCTTACCAAGTCGAGGCACAAATCAATCCGGTAGCCTTCCGGTTGACATTCCTGGAGGGCTCCAGAATGCACCCGGTCTTTCATAGGTCAGTGCTTACACCATACAAGGAACCCCACAGGTTTCAGGTGCCAGGGAACGCACCAGACCCACCCCGCAAATCGCCAACAAGGGGGGGGTCACCGAGGGCGGCGCCACTCAACGAGGTCACAGAGATTTTAGACTTGAGATGGGGGGAAGAGGGGGTTGAATATCTCCTAGCCAGGGAAGGTACCCCGGCCAGCGCCAACAGGTGGGTACCGTACTATGCTGTGGAGGAGCACTACCTCAAAGACGAGTTCCATGCGCTCTTCCCACACAGACCTATGCCGGCGGATTTTTTCGACGACTATCTTTTCACACCCACACTTTCAGCCAGCACGTTCCAGGGGTTCTCATCAGCTGAGGAAACGGCGCCAGAAACCAGCTCCCCAGAGGGATCGCTCTCGGGGTTTGCCACAGACCGCTCTTACTGGTGGGACAATCAACCAGAGGTGGGGTGGAGCAGGGAACTGCTGAGGGGGCCCTTACACGCAGCATCACCCAAGGCAACAGGGGGAGAGAGGGACATGGACGCGTTGGGGGAGGATCCTGGGTTCGAGCACAGCTGCAGAGAGATGGAAGCAGAGGAGATTGACGTCGACGAGCCCATTACGGACTGGCCAGATCCAGCTGGCGGGCTGCACACCAGGGGGGAAGAACTGTATCCCGCACTCACCCCCACAGCATTGGAGCACCCGGAAACCGCACCCGAAGAGGGGGAGGGGGAAGGGGGGCTTCGAGGGGGGGATGGATGTCAGGGGCTCAGGAGCAGAGGCACAGGGGAGAGAGGAAATGGAGAGCGAAGGGGAAGAATCTGAGGGCAGCGTAGGGGAGTATGAGAGTGGCCCGAGAGATTCCATAAGCTTCTCCAACGAATCAGAAGATTCCCAGAGGGGGGCGCCGACAGCCAGGGTAAGGGGGGTCCCAGGGGACACACACCAGAAGCAAGGGGCCAGTGGGGACTCCCAAAGCAGCAGCGAGAGATCAGGACCGGCTCCTCCACCAGAGCGTAGTGGGGGGGAAGAATCTCATGTATCAGGACCAGCTTCTCCTCCAGCAGGGAGAGAAGATGAATCAGGGCTGGCCACGCCTCCATCGCAGAGTGAGGGAACGGAGGGGAAGTCAGGTCCAGCTAGCCTCTCTGAAGGGGGAAGCAGTGACAGGAGCAGTGTAACGGTTAGGAGGAAGGTTGCCGGCTGGGCGCGCGCGCCAAGTTCAAATGTACAGGCGCGGGGCACAGCAGGTAACCCGGATTGGGAACCAGGTCCTAAAGCCCGCCGGAGGGAGGGGGAAGACTCAGGGGACTCAGCGTCAGAAGAGTCTAGAAAGGGCAAGGCCCCAGCGGACAGGCGGACCCAGAGGAGGAAAGAGCAAAGGAAGAGGTGGAGCAAGGCTAGAGTCTTAAACTGGTGTCTGGGGGGTGGAGATTCAGACGGAGCTTCAGCGGTCTAGGGTTTAAGACGTAGGGCTGCACGCCGCGGCTTTGAAATCGAAACTGTGTTTCAATAAAGACTTTTGTATATAACAACGGACTGGCGTTGGTCCTTTGTGAGCTGGGACCTCGGGCAGCCCTGACAACAACAAAGGGTCTTATGCCACAACAAACCTTAGTAATAATAATAATAATAATAATAATAATAATAATAATAATAATAATTTATTATTTATACCCCGCCCATCTGGCTGGGCCTCCCCAGCCACTCTGGGCGGCTTCCAAAAGAATATTAAAATACTATGATACATCAAACATTAAAAGCATCCCTGAACAGGGCTGCCTTCAGATGTCTTCTAAAAGTCTGGTAGTTGTTGTTCTCTTTGACATCTGGTGGGAGGGCATTCCACAAGGAGGGCACCACTACCGAAAAGGCCCTCTGCCTGGTTCCCTGTAACTTGGCTTCTCGCAGTGAGGGAACCGCCAGAAGGCCCTTGGTGCTGGACCTCAGTGTCCGGGTAGAACGATGGGGGTGGAGACGCCGTTTAGGGCTTTAAAGGTCAGCACCAACACTTTGAATTGTGCTCGGAAACGTACTGGGAGCCAATGTAGGTCTTTCAAGACCGGTGTTATATGGTCTCGGTGGCCGCTCCCTGTCACCAGTCTGGCTGCTGCGTTCTGGATTAGTTGTAGTTTCCGGGTCACCTTCAAAGGTAGCCCCACGTAGAGTGCATTGCAGTAATCCAAGCGGGAGATAACCAGAGCATGCACCACTCTGGCGAGGCAGTCCACAGGCAGATAGGGTCTCAGCCTGCGTACCAGATGGAGCTGGTACACAGCTGCCCTGGACACGGATTTAACCTGTGCCTCCATGGACAGCTGTGAGTCCAAAATGACTCCCAGGCTGCGCACCTGGTCCTTCAGGGGCACAGTTACCCCATTCAGGACCAGGGAGTCCTCCACACCTGCCCGCCTCCTGTCCCCCAGAAACAGTACTTCTGTCTTGTCAGGATTCAATCTCAATCTGTTAGCCGCCATCCATCCTCCAACCACCTCCAGACACTCACACAGGTCTTCAAGCTGCTCCAAGACTCTCTGTTTGGTTAGCGAGAGGTGGAGATCCTGCATGATTTGCACTCCAAAATATGGAGGTGTGGCAGCATTCACAGGTGAACATTCTCACCTGCCCTCTTGCATTGGGATGTGGTCACCTTCCCTCTTACACCATTTCCAAGGCTTGAAAGGAGACCTGCTGTTGCAGCTCCTTCTGAGGTCAGTTTGGGAGCTGAGTCTCTACCCCACAGGATCAGTGCACCTGAGAATCCTCCTCAGCTGCTGGGACCTCACCACTGAATGACCCCACTGGTTCTGGCAGGCAGGCAGCTCCAAACCACCCATTAAAGTAGGAGCATTGGAGGCTGCTGCCTAGCTCACTACTGTCTACTCTGACTGGCAGCTGCAGTTCCCCAGAGTTTCAGGTAGGAACCCTTTCCTTTGCCCTAGCTGGAGATAGTGCCAGCCAGGAATTGAACCTGCAACCTTCTGCATGCAAAGCAGGCAAATGCTCTGCAACTGAGCTAAGCTTCTTTGGTGCCCCACAATGCAGCAGAGCAATGCTCTATTGGACACTCTGGGTCATTGTGGGTAATTTAGACTGGTGGCTACCAAGCTCCGAAGGGGCCTTTAAGACAAAGAGAGGCTCTGTAGGAGCAGCTGAGAGGAGTAAGCCGGCGACCATGGCCGAGGGTGTCCTGGCGAGCGCTGGGAAGAACGGCAGAGCTCCCAGGCTCAGCCGGGAGATAGTCCCCCAGAGCCAGGAGCCAGGAGGGGGCGCTTTCAGCCCGCGGGGCTCCCCGGAGGAGGCGGCGGTAGCAGCGACAGATCCTGGCTATAAAAGGGCGCGCCCGCCCCGTCGGCCGTCCTGAGCGCCTGCCGGTCCCACTCGGCCAGGCGTGGAGGGAGCAGCGTGCAGCGAGGACCATGCGCGGCCGGGACTGGCGAGGGCTGCCCCGCAGCCGCCTCCTCCTGCTGGCAGCCCTGCTCGCCTGGGCCGCCGCCGATGCCCACGAAGAGGACGCGGAGGGGCCCCACTCGGAGGCAGGTGGGTCAACAGTGCGGCTGAAGCCCCCAGATCCGCCCCCCCATCCCCGTGTAGACAAGGTAGAGCCGCCGATCTTCCGAGGGACCCACAAGGGAGGCCCCGCCCCGGGGGCAAGTGCATCTCCCCCCGGGATGGAGGGCGCGTGGAGAAGGGAGAGCCGCTCCGTCAGGGACCGCCACGCGTGCCGCTGCTGCTCTGGTGCCGTCCTCCGGCTCCAACCTCGCCTTTACTCCCGGGGCCGGAGCCGGAGGACACCCCTGGAGGGGCCGAGAATGCCGACGCGACCTCCAGGCGCCGGCGGAAGAGGATGCCTCTGAACATGCTCAGAGTGCCCTTCGCTCTCTGCTCCCTCCCAGCCGGTTCGACTTCTCAGCGGGAAAGGAAAGTGCCTCCCGGGACTCCATCCTGCTCTCGCTTTATCACCTGGGTACCAGCGGCCCCCACGCCGCGCCCAGAGCAGCGCAGCAACGCGGCCGGCCAGGAGTGAACAAAAGGGGGCGAGGGGAGGCGCGGATGCTGGTCTGTTTAGCTGGCTTGGCTTGCGGGGTCCGGAGGATCCTGATCGGGAGAGAATCTCGGTGGGAGTCCCCCCCCCTTGGGGTCCTGGTAGTCCCGCTCCAGCTGTGGAGGCGCCCCGACGCGCCTCTCCGCCTCCCTCCCTCCAGAGGCATCTCCCCCCCCCCCATTCCCGCCTTCTCCGACGGGCCCCCGGCCTGAGGCCTCTGTGAACAATGGCTGGGGGAGAGAGGGGGGAGGTGGTCTAGTTTGGGGAGCCGGATAGGCAAAGACTGGCCCACGTCCCCCCGGCAGCCCCCTCCCTTTCCCGCGGGGCTTTCTGGGCTTTCTGCTTGTGCCATCCTCAAGTCAAGGAACAAAGTTAGTCGGGCCCCGGGGAGGGGCCCTTTGGCGGTGCGGCACCCCCTCCCCGCCCGGCGCTGCTGCCCCCGAGGCTTCTTTCTCTTGAGCCCCGGACAAGAGGCAGCCGGGCTGTGCCGAGGCTCCCAGAGGAGCTCGACTGAAAAGTTCTCGGCTTCTTTTTCAACACTGGGAGCTCCTCTGTCCTCCCCTCCAGCCTGCTCCTTATGGTAAGGGGGCGGACCGCAGCTGCTTGTCTTGTGAGGAGCTGAGCAGCATCCTTGACGCTGTTGCTCTTGCCTAGCTCAAAGCCATTCCATTTCAGGTGAGGCCACGGCTCTCCCCACTGAATTATCCTTTTAAACTAAGCAGCAAAGCACTGGGAGAATTGCCTTAATCAGTGCAGGAGGAGGAGGTGGAATGATGGGGTCCAGGCAGAGGAAATGGGGGCTGAGCAAGGACGAGAAATGGGAGGTGGGAGTCTTTGGGGTGGAATCGCCAGAGACCACTCTGGCTCTAGCAAATGGTCTCTGCTCCCTACTGGGCAAGCCGCCTCTATCTCTTCCACCTCTCCTTGGTCACCTGGTGGGAAAGGCTGAGCCCTTGTTCTGGGAGGAGCACAAGGAAGGGGATTTAGTGCCTCTCTTGCTCTGAGCTTTTGGGGAGTGCCCAAAACAGCAAAGTCTCCCCAGAAAGTGAAACTGAAGAAAACTACATTATGCTACCGTTTCTGCACAAACCTTTTGCTTTTGTTTCCTGCATTTAGCCCAGACCTCCCACAATCCACCTTGTACCTAACTTGCTCATGTTAGCAGTCAATGGCCTCTCTGGTTGGTATGAGAGGAAGCAGACTGCATCTTTTGCATTATTTGGGGCAGTTCCAGGAGGCCTTGGGGTGCACTGGCAGCTTCACCCTAGAACCTGCGGTGGGCCTCATGGTGGCTTAAGGCCTGCTGAGCAAGGCTTAAAGAGGCACCTGCAGTCCACTCTTGGAACCACTGAAAGACACCAGCACCCGTCTCTTTAGCAGGCTCAGCCACATCTATGTGGGGCTTGTGGGAAGAGAGACACTGGCCACCTGAGGGGCCTGGCATGTGTGTACACCCTTGGGGTGGGTGGGCAGGGAGGAAGCACATTACAGTCTGTGCCACCAGCATGGGCGGGGGAGGGGGGACTTGCAGGAATCTGGCCCACTCCCAGCCCATCAGGCACATGAACTCCTGGCCCAAGTTGCCAGGAGGGGATTATTATGTGTGGCATAAGTTGTTCTGAACGGAAAAATGTTTTTCAGGAAATTTCATTAATTACATCTCAGGGTGTTCCATTTTCTTCCGCATTAGCTATGCTTTAATTTATAAATGGAAGAAATTGAACAGTTAAAAAGCAAAGAGCTTGTAACATGTCTTTTACCAGCAGCACATACAGCCATAGCCAGAAACTGGAAAACTTAAATTCTCCAGATATGAACCAGTGAGATAATATTGTTTGGCAAACAGCCTTACTGGGGAAGCACTATCACACAATTAAGTGTCATGTGGACAAAACAAAAAGCACCTGACAATTTCCATGAAATCTGGCATTATTTTATTGTATATACAAATAATGAAGCAAGGGTCTGGGAAGAACCTCCAGTTCAGGGTGCAGTTGGCTTGTATAGACCAGAGGTGTTTGTTTGTTTCCCACCAGCCATATCCTGTAACAAAGGAAGTAAAGAAGTTAATGATATAGTGTATTATAATTTGTTTGGTATTATGGCAGCCCTGTATCTGGATGTCTTTAATGTTTGATGTTTATTATATTTTTATATGTGTTGGAAGCTGCCCAGAGTGGCTGGGGAAATTATTACTACTACTGCTACACCATGAGAGAGAGAGAGAGGAAGAGAGAGGATGAGCTCTTAGATCCTAATGACTTTTATTTATTTAGCTTTTGTATGCCTGAGAAACTTGCTTTTTCCCTTTTTGTATTGGTTACTGTTTGGAAATCCATTAAAAACTATTTGGTGGGGGAAGTTGTTCTGAGCAGGAGGTTGCAGAGGAAACACTCCAGCAAAGTAGCTGCCAAGGAGGGGGGCTGAAGGCCCACCTGGCCCACCCATCCTTTTTAGGTGTTGATTTTATTAGAGCTTTCATCTTTTCACAGTAAAATGGTTCAGTCCCTTCTGCCACTGGAGCCTCCACTCATCCCCCAACCCCATCATCTTTTTGCAATAATATTTTCATTTCTGCTTTGGAGTCCTTGGCACATTCTAGTGCTCAGCTTTGCTTAATCCTCCCTCTTTCTAGAGGAAATGCCTCAGGTGGTTTCAGTGCCACCTCCCAGATGATGTTATTGTTCCTTCTTACATCCCCAAGTCTGAATGCAGGTGGGGGAAAGGCCAGAGTAGGGTGGTTAGGAGTCCAATGAATAGGGCTTGGAGGGACTCTCTACTTGAGACCCCAGAGACTCAGTGCTGCCAGTCAATGTGGACAACACTGGCCTAGATGGACCCAAGGATGTGACTCAGTATAAGGCAGCCTCCTGTGCTGTGTGCTAGAGGTTTCAATAGGGACAGTCCAGGGTCTTTTGCTTCCAGGGGCAGCTGCATCCATCTGCCTAAGGGTAGGGCTACCCTCTGTCCCAGGTCCAGTCCCCCATGTCATCTCCAGGTAGGAATGGGAAAGAGCCACCTGCTAGTCAGTGGAGGCAATGCTGAGCTGGGGGGGTGCAGGAAATAGAAGGCAGTTTTCTCTGCAACAGAGGGCACACCTGTTGATCAGAACAGACTCTCAAAACTGGGCAACTGTGTTCAAGTCTTGTACCTGGCCTTCCTCTTGGTTTCTAAGGGTTTGGCATGTGGGGAACATGTGGGTCAAGGGCAAGTAGGGTGTCTGTGAAGCTCCAGGAGCAGCAGATTTCCAAAGGGCAAAAGATGGTGTTGCAGATAGTGCAGGGCTAAGAGCGGGGTCTTCCCTGCTTGATCTGGGAGTGGGCACAGCCCAGAGTTTTCTTTGCAGTCATGCAGGAGATTAGGAAGGAACCGCCATCTAAACAGAGGGCCCTGAACTAAGAACTGAAAGTGCTTATTGGGACAAGTGCCCCAAACAGCTTCATGGGAGGGGGCCCCAGTGCCTGAGTGCTTGCCCAGAAGCCCTCCAGGGGAAATCTCAGCTCAGTCGTGGACCCAAGAGGGGAATTTTCGCAAGAATCTCTCCCTCCCATTGTTCCTTCAGCAGGACAAGAATAATCCTGTTGGACTACTTTCAGCATGAGAAAAGAGCCATAAAAGGCTCCCATATATTCTTCCACTTGCCTCTCCTGCAATACATTGACACCAAGTTCTGCCGCCCTCATGAGGCTGCCTGGCTGGCTATGGGGACCTGGCCTCCCCATCACCATAGAAATGGAGCCAGGTGTGGAGTGCACCTGAGCAGGGGAGGGGGAAGGGCAGGGAGGGAGGAGCAGCCACTCACCTCTCTTCTCTGGACCACCTGGCCTCCCTTTGGAGGCAAGCAGGATTATACCTGGCCTAGGTAGGTAGGTAACTTGGTTGGTAGCCAAGCTGCCTTACCAGGTAGGGACTGGTAGACTCCTGCCCCTCTCCCACCTCTGCCATGCAGTGGGGTTGCATGGGATGGGAGTTGAGGACCCTTTCCCAGGATCATGCCTGACCCAGTAATATCCCCTTCATCCACCAGAGGCTCACCAGGAGGATGGGAGCCGGTAAAGCAGCTGTTGAGCCTTGCTGGAGAACCTCCAGACTTCCTGATCCCTGGCTTTCCTTTCTCTTTCCAGGTCTTCCTCCTGGCCATGGAAACAGTCACTGGAGCTATGCAGGTAAAGGCTGGTGGTGAAGGCTGCCCCCTCCCTCTCTCCTCTAGGCTTCTGGCCAGAAAACAGACGCTGTGGGGCTTAATGATTAGCCAGCTCCCTGCTCCCTCCCTTTCATGCAGAGCCAGCTGCCCTGCTCTCCATGGGCCTGATCAGCACCACCCCAAGGCCTGCATGGGTGGGTCTGGCTAAATGAGAGTGGGGGCAAAGACCTCTTGCCAGTCAGTCCTGTTGGTCCCCCAGCTCAGTCGGGCACAGCGATGGACCTGGAGTCCTCTGCAGCCGCAGAACAGGTGCCACCATCTCCCGTGAGGCTGGGCCCCCAGGGCCTCCTTCTGTGGCTCTGGCGCTCCTTGGCCCCCTCCTCCCCCAGCAGGAAGCTCAGGTGCCTCTGCTGGCACTTTGCCCTGTGGGAACCGGCTGCTTCTGAGATTCAGCCGGTTTGCCTTGGGGAGGAGAGCAACCTTGGCACGTGCCCTTGAAGGCCTGGCTCAGCGCGGAGGTGTGTGGGGCCCAGCTGGGGGGGGGGAGTGATAGCAGGGAAGCAGGCGCCAGGAAGGCACTTTGCAATAAGGGCAAGACAGGAGAAGTTGAGCCTCTTGCCTCTCATCTCTGGGGTCCTTGATGGCCTCTTAGTTTATCCCCCAACAACATCAGGATGAGAGTGAAGGGCTTGCTCAAGGTCAACCTCATCAACCCCCAAGATGGGCCCCAAGCAGCTAGAAGGAAAAACCCCTCCCCTCCCCTGATGCCTGCCCTCCTCTTTCAGACAAGGCAGAGTGGGCCTCTGATTTCCCCCACTGCGGGGGCCACATGCAGTCCCCCATCAACATTGAGACGGGGGCCGCCCTCTTCAGTCCCCAGCTGGAGCCCATCCTCCTGCCTGACTACAGCCTGCCTCCCAGGGAGATGCTCCGCCTCCAGAACAATGGACACACAGGTGAGATCCCTACCTGCCCATGCCCAGCCACACCCAGGAAGCACCAGTGGGCAGGGAGGCGTTGGCACATCAACCGTTTGGGATTTTCATGAGGCTGGCCAGGGGCACCCTCACAGGTTGGCACGGCTTCCAATTATGGCGAAGTCCAGGCAGCCTTTGGCAGGTGGAGCTGCTTCTCTGTTGATGTTCCAGTTCTGCATTGTTATGGTTCTCCTCCCCCCGGCCAGGGGGAAGCCCCCAGGGGACTTCATATCTGAACCTAGATTCAAACCTGTGGCTGTCATGCTGCACTCCAACCCTTCTTATTATTCAATGGTTTATTCACTTAAAATGTTTCCCAGCCCTTTCCTTAAAGCGCCTGTCCAAGGGGGCTTGCAACAGTCAACATTTACAAAAGGATCAACAGCACACACAAAAAGAAAAACTTCCATTTCCTCCCCATCCCCCACTTTCCCAAGATAAAAAAACCAATAAAGATATTCAGCCAAGCAATTAAAACATTTTCCACAGCTCAGCAACCCACAGTCTGAGCCAGAGGGCATTTCTCAAGGACAGGCTGGTCATAAGAGAAACTTCAACGCCTCCCCAAAGGTGAACAGGCGGCCGAGTCTGCTTCAGAACCACCAGCAGGGAGTTCCAAAGGCATGGGAGCCACCACAGGGAAGGTCCTCTCTCTCATGGACACCAACAGCGCTGAGCTAGGAGTTGGGCGCATGCAGAGGGCTTCAGCCCATGGGAAGGCTGATAGTGTGTGCTGGAGGCAGTCCATTAGATAACTTGGGCCCAAACGGTTTACAGCTTTAAAGGCTAAAGCCATCACTTTAAATTGGGCTCAGAAATGTACCAGAAGGCAGGACAGAGCCAGGACAGCAGAAAGAGTTACAGTAGCTGACCACTTCTCTTCCTCGTCAAAGATCTAGTCAGAGGTGGACTTTGGTCTTTCAAATTTCAGCAGCCCCCAATGCAAGGCCAAAATTTGGGGAGCCCCCAACTGAATGATGGAGGGGGGGGGTTCCTGCAACATGTGACACCCCCTTAGTTTGGCATCCAGTGCGGGAAAATTGGTGGCACTGCCCTAAAACCACCTCTTCTCTAGTGGCCACATTTGGGACCAGGTGATGTTTTCAAGCTGCTTTTCAGAGCAACCCTATGCAGAGCACATTGCAGTAGTTAAGCCTGGATGTGACTCTGGTGTAGGTCAGTTTCTAGGTCAGACCTTTCTAGGTGGGCTGAAGCTGATGCACAGTGCTTCTTCACCTGTCAGCCAAGCTGCATGTGGGATATAGAAAAGGCAGGATCTAGCCCAGAGCTGTTCCCCTGCACCAGCTGAGGATACCAACAGCCTTCCTGGGATAAGGAGGTGGGGGAAAGAGGCAGAGCAAAATGTCATACTGAGGATGCTGCACCACAAACCTTGGGATGACAGCCTCCCAGCAGTTCATGTAGAAGTTGAAAAGCATAGATGTGGACCCCTAAGCTAGGGGGCATGGGGCAGAGCAAATGCCTCCTCCTCAGGCTCCATCATTCTGAAAAGGCTCGTCCTGAAAGGGCTGGGACCTTGTGAAGCCAAATCCCAGTCCAGACAGCTGACCAGAAAGTTGCTGTGATTGAGGGTATCGAAACCACTAAGAGGTGAAGGAGAGACAACAGGAGTGCCCCTTGTCCCCCCTTCATCCTTTGCCATAAGTCGTCCATCAGGACCAGAAAAGTGGTTTCATAGCATTACGAGGCCTGAGCTGGAATGGATCCAAATAATCAGCATCATGCGAGGCCACCTGGAACTGAGAGACCTTCAGCCCCTTGCGCCAAAATGACACATTTGAGAGCAGATGGTGGCTTTTGATACTTCTGGTGTGTCTCAGGGAGGTGGGACACTGTGCTTCAGTGATTCCACTCTTACTGCTGGGTCCGTTTACATGGTAGTCATGGGAGGCTACAGTTCAGTGCCATGTGAGTTGCCCTGTGGTGTCCCAAAGGGTTCCATCTTGTTCCCTGTGGACTTTAACATCTATATAAAGCTTCTGGGAGAGTCAGAGTGGAGATGACACCCAGCTCTATCTCTCTGCTCCATCTGAATCAGGAGAGGCAGCTGAGGTTTTAGAGCAGGGCCTGGAGGCAGAGAAGGGCTAATAAACTAAAGCTGAACCCGGAAATGACCAGTATTATGTGTCCTGGGTTCTCACATCTGAGAGGTAGGGAGGCAGCCTGCCCTAGATGGGGAAGGAGCAGGCTTGCAGCTTGGTGGGACTCCTGGATTCAACAGCATCCCAGAGGCTAAAGCCTTGATGTCTCCTGCCATCTTGCCCCAATTTGCTTTGTGCTGCTAGTTTCAAGGGTGTCTGGCTGACTGGTCGGCAGGCAGAAGAAGGAGCAGGTGGTGTGAGCAGGACGGTGCTCCCAATGTAGGGAAATCTCTCTGGTTGTCTTGTGCTTTCGCCCTTCTACCCACCTTCCTCCAGCCCTCTTCTCCTCCTCCTCTTTTTTGCTGGGCCAAGCAGAATTATTCTTGTAATCTCCGCACAGAAGAAAGGACTTTTGGAGCTCTCCAAGGATCAGCTCCACTCATTTGCAAAGTCTTCCTCTGTTCAATGTGAGTCATATGGGAGGAGGGAGGATAAGGGCTCCCCCCTCATTACTCTCCCATAGGCAGCAGGGAGCCTCTTGAACTCCCGGGGGCTGCCTGTGCACTCTGGAGCCCTGGTCGTCCCCGTCCCCCGTCTCCCCCCCCCCCCCGAGCTCTAAAATGCATGAAGAGCCAACAGGATCCGCAGAGTCTCCCTGCTCAAAGTGGCTGGACCCTCTGCCTCTTGGAGGACAACCAGGAAGGCGAGGGAGGGTGTTGGCCAAGCAGGTTCATCCTCTGCATGATTAATATCTCAAGGGCAAATCCAGCTTTGAATGGGGCTCTCGTGTTTTACTGCAGATACTCAGATGACTGATAATACCTTTTTGCAAAAGCAGCAGTGGGGGGAGGGAGGTTGAGGCACCTTAGAAACTAGTGAATGCATAGAAGCAGAAATACATTTTTGTGGAATCAAGCCTCTAGATGCACCTGATAGACTCCAACCTTCAAAAGCTTCTTCTGTTGTGTATCTGTTTGCCTGAGGAGCCTAAAGACTCAGTGCCAGCAAAGTGTCTTTAATGCTCGTCCAGTAGGCAATAGAGAAAGTGAGCCCAAGGAGCAGGCAGGTCTCACTGGGGCTCAATTGCCCCAAAGGCCTCCCCCCAGTCCTCTGGCCGTCCTGACCATGCCCTGAACGCAGACTGTCCTGCCTCACCAGGCTGTTGTGAAGACAAGGAAGAGAGGGCTGGCTGGGCACTTTCGGCAAGGCGCTTCTCGGATGTAGGATGACTGTAGGGCTGGAATAACTGCCATTTGAGGAGAAACATAAACAGCCCATGCTCCAGGAAGTGGAGAGGGCAGGATACCTGAGCTCATGAATCATTTCTCTTCTTTTATAATACGAAAGTGTAAAGGAAGCTCAGTGAGAGGAATCGGCTGCAGGTGTAAAGCCAGTCAGGGGGCGGTGGCCGCTTTTCCACACGCAAAAAGGTCATGGAAAATAAAGAGAGGCAAAATGATTATGGTGGATGCAGCAACCGCACAAAGGGCCTTTTGACGACTCAAGGGGCATTGTGGGAGAAAGCAGGACTGAGCATGTGCAGAAAGGGGGGGGGAGTCACAAATGCCTCAGGAAGAGTGAGCAAAAGTGTTTTTGCAAGTGGGTGGAGGGAGCCTGGAGTAAGTCTCTTTTGTCAGATCACGAGGGGACGTCTGCTGGAACCCAGGCAGAAACCCTGTCTGTGGGTCCTGGTGGAGTGCCAGGAAGGGCAGCAGTGGGGGGTGGAGCTGAAGGTTCCAGTGGGCAGAGCTGACTCCTGGTCTGGTCTCCTCATCCTCCCCATCACGAAGACCGCTGAGCTGCAATCCTTTACGTGGCAGGAGGAAGCGCCATTGAGCTCAATGGGATTGATGTCTAATTCATGTACAGTGGTACCTTGGGTTAAGAACTTAATTCGTTCTGGAGGTCCGTTCTTAACCTGAAACTGTTCTTAACCTGAAGCACCACTTTAGCTAATGGGGCCTCCTGCTGCTGCCGCGCGATTTCTGTTCTCATCCTGAAGTAAAGTTCTTAACCCAAGGTACTATTTCTGGGTTAGCGGAGTCTGTAACCTGAAGCGTCTAAAACCCGAAGTACCACTGTATTTAGGCAGCCTCTAGACCCCCTTGCACAGACCACAGTGTCATTTACAATAAAGCAACTAAAGAAGGCCACACAAAACATTTTCTATGAATTTATAACAGAAGCGTTGTTTTTGTGTGTGTGTGTGTGTGTGTGTGTGTGTGTGTGTGTGTGTGTGGTGTTTCTACAAACTGAATGATTGGGCGGGGAGGTTTCCAGCAACAGAGACATGCTTAGAATGGACTCTGGGCATGGCAGTGCAGACCCCAAGAAAGACATGAGAGAGAGCAGAAAGTCAGTTGTTATGGTTGGGGGGGATTGGTGAGGAAGACTAGGCTCAAGGTGTGGGCTGGGGGAAGGCAGTGCCCCAGTTCCCCATAGCAAAAAACATCTTCTGGCATTGCTTGGAGGTTATCCTCTGAGCGTGCACGCTACATTGTCATCAGTATACTGAAGCTCAAAGGCGGAAGTTACAGTAACCTTACAGTAGCCTTACTCAGCCTGCTCAGATTAAAGAGCTTTCCATCTGTTCGATATATGATTTCTACACCTGAGGGGAGTTTCCCTTCAACGATGTGTAGGATCATGGCAATGGGAATAATAGAGTTGTTTAACGCCTGATCCCACTGTGAATGGTTGACTTTGAGAGGCATTGTTATCCGTGATTGTTGCCATCATATTATCTTGGAGGAGCCAAAGGATGTTCACAATTTATATGGTTAGCTGATTTTCAGAAGGAAAGTCCACAGGGCAGTATGATTTACAATGTCGAAGGCCTTGGTCAGGTCAATAAACGCCATATGCAGGGGCTGGTTTTGCTCTCTGCATTTTTCTTGAAGCTGTCGAGCAGTGAAAATCATATCCACTGTCCCCCTAGAAGGTTGAAAACCTTTTCGGGATTCAGGAAGGGTAGCCTCAGATATAGTTAGGAGACGGTTTGCTAAGATCCTTGCAATAATTTTGCCGACGACAGCTGTAATGGTTGTAAGGGGTTACTTGTGCGTAAGTTGCCTTCAGTTTTGGCTAGATTGCCTGGCCAACCATGCTTTGGCTGACAGCCCCACACTCCGTGGCCGTTCAGTCACTCGCAGAATCCGTCAGTGGGCGTTTCTTGAACCTCTTCCAGCATAAGAGCTGTTTGAAGCCAAGTCTCCTCCTACTCTCCCTGCGCGGAGCTCTTCTGCGCAAATAAGGGGAAGGTAGAGGTGTGCCTGCGCTCTCCCCACTAGTCTCGGGTGAAGAGTCTTGGAGACCTCTCGCCGCTTCCTCCATCTCCCCCCCTCCTCTACCGGTGTTACGCTGAATTCCTTCCCCCCTGCTGGTCCCCTCTCCGGCATCACTTTGGAGCCTTGCCTCCACCTCTCGTTCTGATGTCAGTTCCCTGACAGCAGCTAATAGAGAGATGCCACAATAATTTGAAGACTTTGACAGGTATCTTCTGTCTTTGTTGTTTTTCATTTGGTTAATACCTGTACACAACTCTCCCAGATTTGGAGATACTGCATATTGGAGATATTGTGTACAGCATCACTGTGTTGTAACCCCAGCAAAGCTTTTGTCCTAGATCAGGCACCCCCAACCTGTGGCCCTCCAGATGTTTTGGCATACAACTCCCATGTTCCCTAGCTAACAGGAACAGTGGACAGGGATGATGGGAATTGTAGTCCAAAACATCTGGAGGGCCGAAGGTTGGAGATGCCTGTCCTAGATCCATTTGTTCTCTCAAAGCAGGAGTTTTTCCAGTGAGGGTGTTGGAAGGATTGTTTAGCCTGGCTCAGAAAAAGAGGCCTTGTGCAGACCAGAGTTTACTGTGTCAATTAATACATTCACACAATTTGCCTGTGCAGTTTCCTGGTGATTCTACGGGCAAATCTGAGGGGTCTAAATGGTGGGGGGAGGAATGCACCAGATAAGGCACTGCTCTCTACCTCCCTGCCCTTAATGAAGTCAACCAATGAGATGGTATCGAGTGTCTGCTGGCTTGGGTGCAGAAGATCAAAGTTGCTCCTCATAGGCAGATTCAAATCTGGGGGGGGGGGGGGGTGGCCAGAGAGAGAGCGGATGAGCAGCTCAGTAATGCTCAAATGTGGACAAGCCCTTAGCAACTAGGTGCTTCCTTCCTCTGTGAATGGGCAAATGCCTCTCACGTGCCTCCTGGGGATAGAGGGTGCCAGGCTCTGCCCGCTCCCTAGCCAGGCTGTGTTCTGGTTAGGCAAGAGTCAAAGTCCCTTCAAGCCTATTGTGCTGGTTGTTGGGCGGGGGCAGGGTAAGAGCAGCCTCTTTTCTTTGCCAAACCTTTTCACTCTGGCTCACTGAAGCCAGTGGTGGAGCGGGAAGTGGATCCCTGCCCTTCTGGGTGTGATCTGCTAAGGACAAGCACCTGCTGCCAGCTGAGCTCCCTGCTTGTTGGCTACTCTTGCATTTGGGAAGATGTGGGCACCTCCTTTCTTGGCAGGGGGTGGGGTGGGGGGAACAAACTGATAAGGAGCTGGGACTCTCTCCAGCAGATGTGGCAGCCAAGGCAATTTGATCCCTGGGCAAATTGGGCAAGTTTTCCATTGCCAGGTTGCTCTGGCCTTAGAAAGACCACTTGCAGATCTTGGCCTGTCTTGCTCAGAAAGCTCTGCCCACTCTCCCTGGCATATGCTCTCGGCCATCTCTAGGGATGGGACCAGGGTCACTGCCACTGCCACATGAAGTCACTGGAGGGGAGACGCTCTGAATTATAACGGGGGGGGGGCAGATCCATAGTACAGTGGTAGCTCTAGTTATGAAATTAATTCGTTCTGGAGGTCTGTTCTTAACCTGAAACTGTTCTTAACTAGAGGAGTGCTTTCACTAATGGGGCCTCTTGCTGACGCTGTGCAGCTGGCACATGATTTCTGTTCTCATCCTGGGGCAAAGTTCTCAACTCGAGGTAACTCTTCCAGGTTAGTGGAGTTTGCAACCTGAAGCATTTGTAACTCGAGGTACCACTGTACTGTACTGTAGATGGCTCTACTGCTGAGTTATGCCATCTTTCTGCTCATGATCTCCTTTCACAATGTGCTGTGCGGGTTTCCTCTCTGCCTGTTTTTTGAGTGGATTAGAGCCCAGCAAAGTCTGAAAAGAGTCTACTCTGGGTCAGTTTGGGTTGGATGGAGGAATGCAAAGTTTTTGCCTTCAGCACATTTGACTGATGCAAATATGAGGCAGATTGCAAAGTTGAGCAAAGCTGAGCAAATGCACAGGTGCCCTTGCAAAGCGATTGCATAGGCAGGGAGTAGAGGCGAGTCTGGAAACTCCTGTGGGCTGCAGACTGAGCAGGGCTCCATAGTGACAAGAGCCTGTTGTAAAAGGAAGGAAGGAAGGAAGGGAGGGAGGGAGAAAGGAAGGAAGGAAGGAAGGAAGGAAGGAAGGAAGGAAGGAAGGAAGGAAGGAAGGAAGGAACAACCATGATTGTTCAGGCAAGTGAAAAGGGCACACATCTTCTTGCACTTGGCCTGGACAGATCTTGCTCCGTCTTGCTCTTGGCCAGTAGTCGAGTTTCCTTCCTTCATTGCTGAAGCTTTGCCTTTGGCAAAGGAATGGATGCCTAGGGACCAGGAGGGCGGCGGAGGGGGGGGGTCCTCCTCCTTGTGGCTGCCCAATTCCATGGGAGCTCTTTGAGGCTACAGAATTTTCTCCTGCAGATGTAAAACCCCAAAATCAGAGGGACACAGAGTGAGAGAAATATCTTAAGTTTGAAGACAGCTGGAGAGTCCATTTCTGCATACTCTCTGAATAACAGTTGCTACTTGCAAGTACATACCCTCATTCTGATAAAAAGCACGACAGTGGTACCTCGGGTTACAGACGCTTCAGGTTACAGACACTTCAGGTTACAGACTCCACTAACCCAGAAATAGTACCTTGGGCTAAGAACTTTACTTCAGGATGAGAACAGAAATCGCGTGGCAGGAGTGGGAGGCCCCATTAGCTAAAGTGGTACCTCAGATTAAGAACAGTTTCAGGTTAAGAACGGACCTCCAGAACGAATTAAGTTCTTAACCCGAGGTACCACTGTAGAAGGAAGTTTAAATTGTCACAGATTTACACACATCAATGAAAAAATCAGAACCAACAGCCCCCTTCTTACTATGCTGGAGTGTGGAATGCCTGATTCTTCTTCTTCTTCTTCTTCTTCTTCTTTTATTTTGTTTGATTTTCTACCTTATCTTAATTAACCACAATATTTTTTTTTTTATAATAATTTTTATTCATTTTTCAAACAGATAATAAAAACAATATAGAACAATATAGCTTCAAAATCATAATTTCATACCCTTCTTTCTTTTGACTTCCCCATACCTCCCCATCCCTGCATCCTTGTTTAATGGTTCTTTAGCAACCCTTAGGTCCATTGTCTTAATTCCCTTTCATAAAGTTTCCTTTAGTTTTTTTTTTTATTACTGCTGCAATTCTTTACCTCTTACCCCCTGACATCTTAACATTCCTCAATTTTACAATTGTTTTTAAGATATATTTTAAATTTCTTCCAGTCCTCTTCCACTGTCTCTTTCCCCTGGTCACGGATTCTGCCCGTCATCTCGGCCAGTCCCATAAAGTCGATCACCTTTGTTTGCCATTCTTCCAGAGTAGGTAGTTCTTGCATCTTCCAATACTTTGCCAGTAGAATTCTTGCTGCTGTAGTGGCGTACATAAAGAAAATCCTATCCTTCTTTAGCACCGATTGGCCAACCATGCCCAAGAGAAAAGCCTCTGGTTTCTTAGGAAAAGTCCACTTAAGGACCTTCTTAATTTCATTATAGATCATTTCCCAGAAAGCTTTAACCTTTGGGCAGGTCCACCAAAGGTGATAGAAGGTGCCTTCAGTCTCATTACATTTCCAACACTTATTATTAGGCAAGTGGTAAATTTTTGCAAGCTTGACTGGGGTCATGTACCACCGATAGGTCATTTTCATAATATTTTCTTTTAAAGCATTACATGCAGTAAATTTGATACCGGTGGTCCATAACTGTTCCCAGTCAGCAAACATAATATCATGACCAATATCTTGTGCCCATTTAATCATTGCTGATTTCACCGTTTCATCCTGAGTATTCCATTTCAACAGCAAGTTATACATTTTTGATAAGTTCTTAGTATTGGGTTCCAACAATTCTGTCTCTAGTTTTGACCTCTCTTTCTGAAATCCTATTTTCCTGTCCTGTTTAAATGTCTCATTTATCTGATGATAGTGCAACCAATCTCGGACCTTAGGCTTTAGTTTCTCATAACTCTGAAGTTTCACCCTTTCACCATCATATTCTAGAATCTCATGATATTTTGGCCATTTAGAGTCCATATTAAGCTTTTTTACTTCCCTAGCTTCCATTGGTGACACCCACCTAGGGGTTTTACTTTCCAGCAGATCTTTATATCTAATCCAAACATTATACAATGCTTTCCTTACAATATGGTTTTTAAAACTTTTATACACCTTTACCTTGTCGTACCATAAGTATGCATGCCAACCAAAGCTATTGTCGTACCCTTCCAGGTCCAAAATGTCAGTGTTCTCAAGAAGTAGCCAGTGTTTCAACCAGCAGAAAGCTGCCGATTCATAATAAAGTCTTAAGTCCGGCAGGGCAAACCCCCCTCTATCCTTTGCATCAGTTAAAATCTTAAGTTTAATTCTGGGCTTTTTGCCCTGCCAGACAAATTTTGATATGTCTTTCTGCCACTTCTTGAAACAATCCATCTTGTCCAAAATCTGCAATGTCTGGAATAAAAACAGCATTCTAGGCAATACATTCATCTTAATAGTAGCAATTCGGCCTAACAAGGAAAGTTTCAACCTTGACCATATTTCCAGATCCTTCTTTACCTCTGACCAACTTTTTTCATAATTATCCTTAAATAGGTTCACATTCTTGGATGTTAAGTTTAACCCCAGGTATTTTACCCTTTTTGTTATTTCCAAGCCTGTTTCATTCTGAAAACTCTCTCTTTCTTCCATTGTTAAGTTTTTTTCCAGCACTTTCGTTTTTTGTTTGTTCAATTTGAAACCTGCTACTCGACCAAATATTTCAATTAATTCTAATACTCTTTTAGTACTAGTGTCTGGCTGTTGCAAGGTCAATACTAGATCATCTGCGAATGCTCTTAATTTGTAATGTCTAACTCCGACCTGAACTCCTTTAACCAACTGGTCCTTTCTAATCACAATAGGCCACAAACCACAATAGGCCACAAACATGTATCACAGAACTGGGTTTTTTTCCATCTCCAGGTCATGGATTTTATTTTTATTTTATTTTTTATGGGGAGGGATATTTTAGTATATGCAGTGATTTTAAATAAGTTGTATTGTTTACTTAGGGTTCTTACATTGCCTGAATTGGATGATTACTTTGGGGGGGGGGGGGTTGATCACTCATATGAATGTCTGCTATCTTTTTCCACCAGTTTAAGGTGGGATAAACTTGCATTGTACAAAAATCTGCATGACATGTGAGTTGGTATTTGTATGCTTTTATTTGAAAATTAAGAGAAAGAGACCCGCCATTTAGGCCATATAATCCCATATATACTAGAAGATGAGACAAAACAATAACAATGGGTACACCTAGAGAGGGACACAATTGAAAATACCTGCACCACAACATACCCACTCCTCCCAAACAAACTAAAGAAAAATCCCACAGCACTTAACAGGTACACACAGACCATGCTCAAAGCATGGAAAACACAAATAGGCAAACTATCCCCAACCCCATCCCCACTAATCCCCCTGGCGTACCACCCATTATTCCACCATGCAGCACAAAACCTCCAGATAAAAACCTGGCGAACCAAAGGCTTATATCGCCTAATAGACTTTTATAAAAATAACAAACCCTTGTCAACACAAGAAAAACAAGACAAACTAGAAGACACCCAAATGCCCTGGTTAACACAACACCAACTACATGCCCTCTTAAACAACCCAACAGTAAAATCAGCAGCAACTAGGCCCCTGACAACCTTCGAAAACCTCCTCCTAACAACAAAGGGAAATGGTAAAGGGACGGTATCCGCAATATACAAAATACTACTCCAAAATCCCGCAAATCCCCTAGACGCAATCAAAAAACAATGGGAGAATGACATAGGCTATGAGATTAACCCCACTCAATGGACCAGAATGTGGTCTAAACCCCCCTTTAAATCCATATCAACAAAAAGAAAAGAACTCACACTGAAACTCACCTACAGGTGGTACCTAACACGAAGGAAACTAGCGCTAATACACCCAGCAACCTCACCAAAATGCTGGAGAGGGTCACCTCCACAGGAACATACCTCCACATGTGGTGGGAGTGTCCCAAAATCCAACTATTCTGGACAACAGCCATACGAGAAATATGTAAAATAACTAAGCAAGTATTAGACTTCACCCCAGAATTGGCCCTACTAAAACATCTTCCAAGACAACAATGCCCATTTACACCACAAAGAACTCATAACCCACCTACTTTCAGCAGCCAGAAACACCATAACCAGACACTGGAGAGACCTGTCAGGAGTAAGCATGGACCAATGGTACCAAATAGTATGGGAAACAGCCCTACTAGAAAAATTAACTAATAAACTGAAACTGACACGGGGACAAACAGAAGAAGACACCTTCACCCCGGTATGGCTCCCCTTTATCACATACACAGCCCAACAGGACAATGACAAAAATCCACCAACAGCATACAAATCAATATGGCTAACCTGATCCAAAACACCCACCCACCTCACTCACACACGAAAACAAAGATCACCACAGCCAGTCACAAACAATCACACCCTAGGCCAACCCCAACCTCTCTCACCACCAAAGGAACACAAGTGAACAACACAAGCAACGCTGACACCAAACTCTACATACATTAAGCATAATAGAAACACCGCTACCCGACCCCACCCCCATCCATCTCCCCTCCCTCCACCCCCCTTTCTTTTTTTCTTTTTTTTCTTCTCCCCCTAATGCCTCAACAAATGAAACAGATTTGTAAAAATGTTACATGGGAAAAAAAATACGAGGCATTACACTTACACTGTAAAACAAGAAAACCCTTAATAAAATATTTTTTTAAAAAAGCAGCAGCTGTAGCTCTCAAGAAGAGGCAGGAGAAGGGGCCTCCCGCCAAGTTTCCCACCCCAGAAACCAGTGCCTCTTTCTATCAATTTGGCAAAGAAGTCAAAGTATCCAAATGAGATGGGGAATTTTTAATCTCACCCCATCCCTTGGATGCAAAGGTCTGTGTGGGGTCAGGAATGTGGAATTAGGCTGGCTGCAGACCCTCACCCAGTGGCGGGCGGGGGGCACCTGGGAATACATTTGCCATTGCAATGCCACCTGCAGACTCCTGTCCCCGGGTGCCTCAGATTTGTTCCAGCGTGCGAGTGCCAGCACTTCTGCCCAAACTGTGCCGGCTGTCGGAAGGGGGTCTCCTCCTCTGACTGACTTCCCTGTGCAGTGCAAGCAGCGGCCTGCAGAGAAGACAGAAAAGCTGATGGAACTTACTGTGTGCCCCCCCCCCGCCCATTTTCCTTACAACTTTTGCCCAGAGTAATGGCCACCCACCCAAGTCGGGGTGGGATTCCTGGAAGAGAAACCTACTGATATCTACTAGACATGAGGACTGTGCTCTGCCTGTGCTGCCAGAGGAGTCAGTGCCTCTGAATGCCAATGGCTGGGGGGAGAGTGGCTGAACTTGCACTCAGGTCCTGCTTGTTTATAGGCTTCCCTTTGGTGAGAAGACAATGTGGATGAGGTGCCCAGCAGGCACTTAAGAGCATAAGAAGAGCCCTGCTTGTTGTTGTTTAGTCATTTAGTCAGGTCCGCCTCTTCGTGACCCCCTGGACCAGAGCACGCCAGGCCCTCCTGTCTTCCACTGCCTCCCGCAGTTTGGTCAAATTCATGCTGGTAGCTACAAGAACACTGTCCCACCATCTCGTCCTCTGTCATCCCCTTCTCCTTGTGCCCTCCATCTTTCCCAACATCAGGGTCTTTTCCAGGGAGTCTTCTCTTCTCATGAGATGGCCAAAGTATTGGAGCCTCAGCTTCACGATCTGTCCTTCCAGTGAGCACTCAGGGCTGATTTCCTTCAGAATGGAGAGGTTTGATCTTCTTGCAGTCCATGGGACTCTCAAGAGTCTCCTCCAGCACCAGAATTCAAAAGCATCTATTCTTCGGCGATCAGCCTTCTTTATGGTCCAGCTCTCACTTCCATACATCACTACTGGGAAAACCAGAGCTTTAAGTATACGGACCTTTGTTGGCAAGGTGATGTCAGAGCCCTGCTAGATCAGGCCCCATAGGACCCATCCATTCCAGCATCCTGCTCTCCCCTTCACCACCAGAAGCAGGAGCTGAGCACCAGAGCCCTCTGCCCTCAGGCGCCTTGTGAGTTTTGCCTGAGAGGTGCCCTTGGTGCAAAGGATGCCAAGGAGGGAAGCTCTGTCTCCAGTGTGCAAAGAAGGAGAGGGAAGCAGCAGCCTCTCATCCTGAGTGTCTCTCCCTTTACCCCCCCCCCCCCCGCAGTGGTCCTCGACCTGCCCAGGAATTTGACCCTCACCGGCGGGGGACTCCCGCAGCCATACCAGGCTGCCCAGCTGCACTTGCACTGGGGGTCTGCCCTGAAGCCCGGCTCTGAGCACACAGTGGATGGGCACCGCTATGCTGGGGAGGTAAGTCCCACTGCCCCATGCGCGACTCCCGCCTGCTTCTGGCCTCTTGCTTGGCTGCTCTGAGAGGGTCCCGTGCAGAAAGGTGGCTTATGAGTAGTTTGAATAAATAAAAACTATGACAGCCCCCCCAAAAGAATCCCCAGTCCTCCTGATCCACAGACCTGACAGGAGAGGGTGCTGGTGACCCCCCAGGCCCTTGGCTGATCTGGGGGCCCAAAGGTTGCATCAGCAGTGTCAGGGAAGGGCTTGGCGGTGGAGGGGGCAGCACAGCTGGATTTATGACATTTACAGCCCCGCCCTCCAAAAAAATACCTCAGAGGGAAGCTCACCAGTCCAGTCTAATCCATAACAATGAGGGCAGTATCGCAATCGAATAGTATAAAAATATTGTATGATGTCATATAATAATGACCATGATGACAGTACAAATAATAATATCAGGTAAGCACAGGTATTTATTTTTTAAAAATAGCAGCCATTAATTTCACTTTTGAATTTATAGATGATAATAATAATAATAATAATAATAATAATAATAATAATAATAATATTTAAATTTATACCCTGCCCTTCCTGGTTCAGAAACTGGGCTCAGGGCAGCTAACAACAAATTTAAAACACTTAATTGTAATACAACATAGAAGCAGCATAAAATAACAGTATAAAAACATGAATAACAATAAAATTCAAAGTTCAAATATCAATTTGGGGGAAATCCATCCAATAAGCATTAGATAGTCACCAGGGCTAGCTGGCTGAATTAGTCCTACTTGGGCCAGCAAGGAGACCAGGGGAGAATTAGCTGTAATCTTCATAAAAGGGGAGGGGGAGGGAAGAGAAGGGAAATAAAAGATCAGGCTGAATTCAAATTAAAGGCCAGGTGGAATAGCTCTGTCTTACAGGCCCTGCGGAAGAAGGTTAAATCCTGCAGGGCCCTGGTCTCCTGGGACAGAGCATTCCACCAGGTTGGAGCCATAGATGATTTTGTGTAGACTTTCCAGCTGAAAACTTGCTGAATTCAGCTAATGGTCCATTGAATCTGGCATTCTTTGCCCCAAAGCTGCCAGCTAGATGCCTCTGCATCTCAGGAAGAAATCCTGAAAGTAGGATGGCCATCCCTGGAGGAATATAGGAAAATAAAGCCACCAATATCATAATGCCATTCTACAAACATACTGTATGAAGTGAAACACTTGGAGTATACTGCCTGACTTCTTGAGCTGCTGGAGAAGGTCCAGATGGGACTTTTGGGGGACTCATGGCTCTTCTCTCTTTCTGCTTCCAGATTCATGTGGTTTATTACAGCTCCCACTTTGACACCATCCAGGAGGCGCTGGTCGAGCCTGGAGGCTTGGCTGTGCTGGCTGCATTTCTGCAGGTGACGGTGGCAGGAAGAGGGGGCAAATGAAGCCGTGCAAGGGGTCTGAGCAGCCCCTCCTGCGCTCTGGGGCAGTGGGAGGGGGCTGCATTGGAGACATCCACCAGTACCAGCTCATGAGAGGTGCAAACGCCCCCACTCAGAGCTCTCAAGAGCCCTTTCCACTGCCATTCCAGGTTGGGTCGGAGGAAAACGAGCCATATCAGCACATCCTTGAACATCTGAATGATGTCCATGAGGAAGGTAAGAGCAAGGGGTGCTGCAAGGAGCCCATGGGCAGAAGATGCCCATCCAGCCTGTCAGCTCTTGCTGGGCTCCTTTTGCTTTGCCTCATCTAGGGAAATCATCTAGGGAAAATTCCTGCAAGACTCTGTGGGTGCAGAGTGGGTGCTGGACCATGGGGAGTCAGGGCTGCCTCTCCCTCAGCTCCAGCCCCTTTGAGCAGGGGTTCTGCTTTGCATTTGCACTTTTTGGGGGGGCGCACCTTGTGATGTTTTGGGACCTGAGATATTTTGGGGCTGGAGCCACTCCCCTAGGAGGAGAGGCCACAATGTTTAGGGTTTGTCCATTTAGGGAAAAGGCCCATGAGGTGTGTTAGATTGTGCATTGTGTTTTCTCACACACACACACACTTGTTACTGGAACTCTCTGGGGCCGTTTAACAAAGCGGATGTTCTGGGTCCCTTCGCTATGGACCACCCTCCCCTCCTTTCCTTTCCCAGGAGAAGAAACCTGGATTCCTGCCTTTGATGTAGCCAAGCTCCTTCCTGACGACCTCAGTCGCTACTTCCGCTATAATGGCTCACTGACCACTCCACCTTGTTACCAGACGGTGAACTGGACGATCTTTAACCAGACAATTCGGCTGTCCCCAGATCAGGTCTGTCTGGGTGGAGGAACATGCAGAGGGGTTGTCTTGTAGGAAGACGGTTCCCTGCATGTTGCCTTGCTTCTCCATCATAGTGTGTGGTCTGGTGATCCATCTGGGATTCCTGCAATGCAGGAAGTTGGTCTAGATGACCCTGGGGAGTGCTTCCAACCCTACAATTCTATGTTTCTGTGATTTGCTGGACTCCCCTCTACAGTAGGTCTGTCTTTGGATCCTTGGGAGTGTTGTTTTCTGTCGGATGTTTCATCTCAATGACCTGTGCCTTCTCATTTCAGATCTCTGTGCTGGAGGACACCCTTCATGGAGATGAGGACGAGCTGATCCAGGACAACTTCCGCTTGCCTCAGAGTCTGCAGGGCCGGAGTGTCCTGGCCAGCTTCCTGATGCTCCACAGCCCAGAAGGGGCTCAACCGCCTGGTAAGGGAGCCTGTTGTTGAGCTTAGCTGAGAGTTCTGCCTCTAGACGGTCACACCTCCAACCCTCCTCAGTCCCACCCACAAAAACACACACAGTCTGACCCTGATTCCTCGGATTGCCGTGGGACAATCTTGTTATCAGGCAAGGCTGTTGATCTGGCCTCCCTCCCAGGGCCGCCACTTGCCCTCCTTCCTGGTCTCCCTGAATGGGCTGTTGCGTCACAGGAAGGTTCCCCCTCCCAAGCCAAGGTGTGCCTCACCTGGCGGCTGGGCCTGGCCGGGGGGGGGGGCAGGTGGAGTCCTTTGGAGGAAGAGATAGGATTGTTTGCCAGGCAGTTGCTCAGCAGCCACAGGAGAGTTTTGGGCTCCACCATCTCCACCTGGCATGGACGTCACTTGAGGGCATCTGTGGCTTTGCTGGGGAGATACCAGACGGAGCCTGAGTCTTCGGTGCCAGGGAGGACCTTACTGCCACTGAACAGGTGAAAGGGCTCTTAATATTAGACAGCAGCACCAAGCTTGGGTAGGAAACCTTTGATGGAGCTGAGCAAAGCCCAGGACCATTCCTTTGCCTGCCTGCCCATCCAGAGCTGCCAATCCCAGGAAAGCTGTGCAGAACAATGGCCCCCTCCCAAAGACAACCATTGATATGCATGGCACTTGGTACCTATGGGGGCAGTTTCAGGCAACCTGAATGGTTGGATGATGGTTAGCTCAGTTGGTGAGAGCCTGGCGCTAGTAAAATCAAGGTTGCAAGTTCTTTGAGTCCTGCTTTGCAGAGGGTTAGACTAGATGACCCTTGTGGTCCCATCCAACTCTACAATTCTAGGCATCTATGATTCAGACCGTTATGGGGAAACCAAAGTGTCTGTCATGGGATGTGCGTTGCTGTTGCAATTCCTGCTCAGGGAGAGCAGTACCCTCCCCTACTTTTCCCACCAAATGACAAATCCAGCCACACTCCCTGGAGGTGCAGCTGTGGCAACTCCCTTGCACTCCTCTTGGAGGCTGTGAAGTTGGGCCACAGGCCTGCAGATTCCCTGGGATGAGGTGGTTGCCCCAGGGTTATAGGAAGCAGAGGGTCACAGGCTCAGACCCCTGGACCTTCATGCTCTGAGAGACTCTCTGCCAGCCCTTTCTGTAAATGCCACTGTCAGAGCTGCCTCCAGGTCCCAGCTCACAGAGGACCAACGCTAGGCTGTAGTTATGTACAAAAGTCTTTATTGAGATTCAGTCTCCATTTCAAAGCCGCAGCGTGCAGCTCTACGTCCCGACCTTAGACCGGCGAAGTCCTGTCTGAGTCTCCTCCCCCTCCACACCAGTTTAAGACTCTCGCTTTGCTCCACCTCTTTCTAAGTTCCTTTCTCCTCTGGGCCCTCCTGCCCGCTAGGGTCTCATCCTTCCTGGACTCCTCTGACGCTGACCCTGACGATTCTTGCCCCTCCTTCCGGCGGGCTTTAGGACCTGGTTCCCTATCCGGGCTACCTTCTGTGCCGCTCGCCTGTACCTTTGAACTTGGCGCGCGCGCCCAGCCTGCAACTTTCCTCTTGACCGTTAACTCGCTCTCCGATGGAGGCGTGGTCCACCCTGACTCATCTTCTCTCGCTGGTGGTGCATATGTGGGCTCTGACACCTGGGACTCCTCCCCCCCACTACGCTCTGGTGGGGAAGCTGGTCCTGATTTGCAACTGCTGCTCTGGGAGTCCCCGCTGGCCCCTTGCTTCTGGGGTGTCCCCCTTGGGTCGCCCCTTGCCCTGCCCATCGGCGCCCCCTTCTGTGAATCTTCCGATTCGCTGGAGAGGCTCATGGAATCTATCGGGCTGCTGTCATATTCTCCTACGCTGCCCTCGGATTGCTCCCCCTCGCTTTCCATCTCCTCTCCTCCCTGCGCTCCCGCTGAGTCCCTGACATCCACCATTAGAGATTGCAAGGCAGCAGCTCCACCACTGGGCCCTGGCCCAAGGGGTCTCGCTATGGGGCTCCGTCTTTGCCTGCTGCCTTGAGTGAACACAAGGACCAAAAGCACAAAACAAACACTGACCAGCTCCTTGTGCTCGATCCTGCAGGTGAGGGGGGATCTCCAAGGGCCCCGGATCCTTATGGTCCTGCAGAGGAAGGTGGGGGCGACAGTGCAGGATCTGCAGCAGGTAAGGCCTTGGGCTGCCCCCAAAATGAGGGGGGCCTGGCGGGGAGGTCTGGCTGGCAGCTCTGCTTCTGGGCTTCCTCTGGGGTGGAGGCCAGAGGGGGAGACATTCCCCCGCCTTGATACTCCAGTTGGCAGGGCAGAAGCAGCTGCGGGTGAGGAAGGGCAGCCCTGGGGGCTCCCCCTGGAGGGGCAGGTCTGACACTCTTGGCCTCCTTGCAGGCGGAGGGCAGCCCCACAGCCCAGATGGTGCCTCAGGGAGAGACCCTGAACCAGCCTCTGGAGAAGGTATGGCTCTCTGGCTGGTGGCTGGGCTTCCTCTCTCACCAGGCTCCTTTCCTTCTCTGCTCCCTCCCCAAATCCCTGCTCTTCATGCCGGGTTGGCCACTGTTGCCGCATCCCTGATGCTTGTCTGGGCTCTCCTTTGGCTGTGGCGCCCAGGGAGCTAAAATCTGGGCTGAGCTGCAACCTATAGGCTGTGGGCCTGATGTGGGGCTGGGTGGTGTGTTACATAACCCCCTCCCCTGCTCCCTAACCTGCTGCCTCCCTTCTTTCTCTTGCTCCTATTCTTTGGGGAACAGTCAAACCATTCCTCTTCCTGCCAAAGAAGATGTGAATGAACCCCTCAAAAGTTCTGCCACTGCCTCAGCACCACCCAGAGTTTGGGGGGGCAGTGGGGTCCTTGTGAAGCTCCCTCTGTGGCTACACAGTTGCTGTGGCTTTTGTGTGGTTGCTGCTGGGAAATCTTCCATGGTGGGCACATGTGAAAATTGGGAGGGGAGGAATTCACGTCTTCTCTTTTTTTTATTTTTATAAATATTTATTAAGGTTTCCAATTTAATACAAACATAAATACCACAAAAAAGAAAATACAAAAACATCAAAAACACACAATTTTAAACAAAATAAAACAAATATAATTCCAATCACTTATTTCCGTTACCTTATGTCTCGAACCTCCTCTCACCTCCCCCTTTTGTATTCCAAATCAAATCTTAATTCAGCAGATTCTTATTGTAACTTAATATGGAATTATTTTAGCTTATTACTCAGCTTTTGCATTACAGCTGGTAACCCCTTAATTTCAGTCCAACATCATTCTAGCATTCATTAATTTTGCAATATTTCTGTAAATAGTCTTTAAATTTCCTCCAGTCCTCTTCTGCCGACTCTTTTCCCTGGTCTCGGATTCTGCCGGTCATTTCTGCCAATCCCATGTAATCAATCATCTTCATCTGCCATTCTTCCAGAGTGGGTAAATCTTGTGTCTTCCAATATTTTGCGATGAGAATTCTTGTTGCAGTTGTCACATACATAAAGAAAGTTCTGTCCTTCTTTGGCACCAATTGGCCAACCATGCCTAGGAGAAAGGCCTCTGGTTTTTTCAAGAAGGTATATTTAAATACCTTTTTCATCTCATTATAAATCATTTCCCAGAAAGCCTTAATCCTTGGGCATGTCCACCAAAGGTGGAAGAATGTACCTTCAGTGTCCTTACATTTCCAACATTTGTTATCAGGCAAATGATATATTTTTGCAAGCTTGACTGGGGTCATGTACCACCTATAAATCATTTTCATAATATTCTCTTTTAAGGCATTGCATGCCGTAAACTTTAAACCGGTGGTCCATAACTGTTCCCAGTCAGCAAACATAATATTGTGTCCAACATCTTGTGCCCATTTAATCATAGCTGACTTCACCGTTTCGTCCTGAGTATTCCATTTCAGCAGCAAATTATACATCTTTGACAAATTCTTTGTTTTAGGTTCTAACAATTCTGTTTCTAATTTCGATTTTTCCACCTGGAATCCAATTTTTTTATCCAATTTATAAGCCTCCATTATCTGATAGTAATGAAGCCAATCTCGTACTTAACTTTTTAATTTCTCAAAACTCTGCAATTTCAGTTTGTCTCCCTCTTGTTCCAAAATCTCACAATATTTTGGCCATTTAGACTCCATGTTAAGTCTTTTGAAAGCTTTAGCTTCCATTGGTGACAACCACCTTGGAGTTTTGTTTTCCAATAAATCTTTGTATCTTATCCAAACGTTAAACAATGCTTTCCTGACAAATATGCATGCCACCTGAAGGCATTGTTAAAACCTTCCAAATCCAAAATATCTGTGTTCTCAAGAAGCAGCCAATCTTTCAATCAGCAAAAAGCTGCTGATTCATAGTAAAGTTTAAAGTCCGGCAGGGCAAACCCCCCCCCCCTTTCCTTAACATCAGTTAATATTTTAAATTTTATTCTGGGCTTTTTGCCCTGCCAAAAAAATCTAGAAATGTCTTTCTGCCACTTCTTGAAACAGTCCATCTTGTCCACAATTTGCAATGTTTGAAACAAAAACAATATTCTAGGCAATACATTCATTTTTATAGCTGCAATTCGGCCCAACAAGGAAAGCTTCAAATTTGACCATATTTCTAAATCTCTTTTGACTTCTGACCAACATTTTTCATAATTGTCTTTAAATAAATTCACATTTTTTGCTGTCATATTTATCCCCAAATATTTCACTTTCTTAACCACAGTCAGACCTGTCTCATTCTGAAACCTTTCTTTTTCAGTTAATATTAAGTTTTTCTCTAAAACTTTAGTTTTTGACTTATTCAGTTTAAATCCTGCCACCTGACCAAAATCAGTAATTATGTCTAAGACCCTTTTCACACTAGATTCTGGCTCCTGTAACGTCAGAACTAGATCATCTGCAAATGCTCTCAATTTGTACTGTTTGGCTCTGACCTGTATCCCTTTGACCAACTGGTCTTTTCTAATCATGTTCAGCAAAACCTCCAAAACCGATATAAAAAGCAATGGTGAAATTGGGCATCCCTGTCGTGTCCCTTTTTCTATCTTAAATTCTTCCGTAACCACATTATTTACAATTAATTTTGCTTTCTGTTCAGAATATATTGCGCCTATACCTTTTTCAAACCCTTGCCCTACCCCCATCCCCTGTAGATTCTTTTTCATAAAACTCCAAAAAATATTGTCAAAGGCTTTCTCAACGTCCACAAATATAAAAACTGCTTTCGTATTTATATTCACTTCTAATTTTTCCAAGATGTCAATTATATTCCTCAAATTGTCAGACAAATGCCTTCCCGGGAGAAAGCCCGCTCGATCTTTATGAATCTCATCCATCAATACTTTTTTCAATCTTCTAGCCAGAATATCAGCAAAAATTTTGTGATCCACATTTAATAAGGATATGGGACGGTAGTTCTTAATTTGTGTCTTTTCAGTCTCTGTTTTCGGTATAAGCGTGATGTAAGCTTCTTTCCACGACTCTGGCGCCCTTTTCCTTTCCAAAATCTCATTACAGACTTCCTTCAAAGGTTGTATTAAGTACTCCCTCAAAGATTTATAGTACTTGGAAATCAGCCCGTCAGGTCCTGGAGACTTGCCCAATTGCATACTCTGAATGGCACCTTCTATTTCCTGTTCTGAAATTTTGTAGTTCAACGTCAATTTGCTTTCCTGTGAAATTTTTTGTAATCCATTTACCTTTAGAAAACGTTCTATGTCCATTTCTTTCTGAGGCCCTTGTGAATATAGTTGTTTAAAATACCTCTGGAAACAGTTTCTAATCTCAGTTGGGTTATGTATATTTTTCCCTTCCACTTCTAGATTTGTAATGGTATTTAATTTTTGTCTTTTTCTCATTTGCCAAGCTAAAAGTTTCCCACACTTATTTGCCGATTCAAAAGTCTTTTGTCTCATTTGTTTGATCTTCCATTCTATTTCTTGATTCATCAATTCCATATATTGTGTTTGATATAATTTTATTTCTCTCAAAATCTCTTGTGACTTTGGTTTTACTCTCAATTTCCTTTCACCTTCTTTTATTTTCTCTAGGATTTTATCTTTTTTCTCATTTTGGCTTTTCTTCTTTACTGCATTCTGTTGAATCAGAAACCCTCTCATAACGGCTTTACTTGCGCCCCAGATTATTCTTTTTTCAACATCAGTTTTCATGTTTATTTCAAAATAATCTCTCAAAGTTTTTTGGGCCTTCTTATACACTTCTTCATCTCTAAATGTGTCATTCATCCTCCATCTAAAAGATCCAGTTGTTATTTGTTTCATCTCCATCCTTACAGCGTTATGGTCGGAGCAAGTTTTGGGGCAGATTTCCACTTTCTTTATCTTTGGTGCCATCCCTCTAGTTATCCATATTTGGTCAATTCTGGTCCATGTCGTTTTGGCTTCAGAAAAGAAGGTTCCCTCTCTTCCCAGAGGGTTCCTTACTCTCCAAATATCCACCAAGTCCATATTGTCAGTCATTTCAAAAAAAGTTTTAGGTAGTCTACCATCATTGGTAACTACCTGTCTTTGTGCTTTGTCCATATTTGTAGATACAACTCCATTCATATCTCCCATCAAAATTAAATTATAATCCAAATGTTCCAGTAAAGTCTCATGCAACTTCTTAAAAAATTCAGATTTCCCCTCATTCGGAGCATAAATTCCAACTACTAAAATTTTTTCTCCTTGATGTTGAATTTCAACTGCCAAATATCTTCCTTGTTCATCTTTAAAAATTAATTTCGGTAAAAGTCTCTCCTTTGCTGTCAGGGGCTCAGGAGCAGAGGCACAGGGGAGAGAGGAAATGGAGAGCGAAGGGGAAGAATCTGAGGGCAGCGTAGGGGAGTATGAAAGTGGCCCGAGAGATTCCATGAGCTTCTCCAGCGAATCAGAAGATTCCCAGAGGGGGGCGCCGATGGCCAGGGCAAGGGGGGTCCCAGGGGGGACACACCAGAAACAAGGGGCCAGCGGGGACTCATCAAGCAACATCGCATAGCACTCCTACCAGCCACGATGCCCCTAAACGTCGTCACGGTCGATGGCAGAGAGCTACTGGGAGGACAGGTGGTACAGCAAACACCGCCAATGGTGATGCAAATTGGAAATCACCGCGAAGTCATCAGCTTCAATGTCACCCACCCGTCGGACACGCCCATAGTGTTGGGCATGAGTTGGCTGGATAGGCACAGCCCAGCATTAGCGTGGTACCAGCGTCAATTGACCTTCTGCTCTTCCTACTGCGCAGAACACTGCATCCTGACCAGCCAGGAAGATGATGGGCAAGAGGATGAACTACGGCTACACTTAGGCATGGTGCAAGCGGTACCCAACAAGTACAAGGCGTTTTTGGAGGTCTTCTGCGAGAAGGAAGCGGACAAGCTGCCTCCCCACAGGTCCTACGACTGCAAGATTGACCTCCTGCCGGGGGGCGACGCTGCCGACTGGAAAACTGTATTCCATGTCTGAAGACGAACTGCAAGAACTCAGGGAGTTCATAGATCACAATTTGAAGCGGGGATTCATCCAAGAATCCAAAGCAGTGGGGGGCAGTCCCGTGTTTTTCGTGAAGAAGACACGCCCCAACGGAGGTTGGTAGTTGATTATAGAATCATCAATTCCAGGACAAAGCCCACAGCATTCCCCATGCCCAAGATCGACGACCTGCTAGCGACGGTGAGGAAGGGACGCATCTTCACCAAGTTGGATCTTCGAGGGGCGTACAACCTTATACGCATGCGGGAGTGCAATGAGTGGAAGACGGCCATGTTTACACCTTTAGGCACCTATGAATATCGAGTTATGCCGTTTGGTTTGCAAAATGGCTCCCATTGTTTCCAAGCCTTCATGCACCACGTGTTAGCGGGATTCCTCTACAAGAAGTGCGTCTGCTTCCTAGACGACATCCTGATCTTCTCGGAATCGCAGGAGGCTCACGAGAGAGACGTCAAGGAGGTCCTGCAGAGACTGCGGGAGCACAGACTTTACGCCAAACTGGAGAAGTGCCAGTTCGACATGACGGAGGTGGATTTCCTGGGCTACAAGCTGTCCGACAAGGGACTCGCCATGGACAGCACCAAGGTCCGCTCGGTGTTGGACTGGAAGAGCCCGCGCAATCGGAAGGAGGTCCAGAAGTTCGTTGGCTTCGCCAACTTTTATTGCAAGTTCATCAAGGGGTTCGCGATGGAGACGGCGGCCATCACGGACACCCTCAGCTCCAAGAAGAAAAAGTTCACCTGGACGGACCAGGCGGAGCAGTCCTTTCAGAGACTCAAGCGTCTCTTCGCGTCCGAAGAACAGCTGCTACACGTAAACCCCAGCAAACCAATGAGGGTGGAAACGGACGCCTCGGACAGAGCGGTGGGGGAGGTCCTGTTGCAGCAAGATCCGCAAGGGGACTGGAGGCCATGCGCATTCTACTCCAGGAAACTCAGCAAGTCGGAACAGAACTACACCATCTGGGACAGGGAGTTGCTGGCCATCCATGCAGCCTTCAAGGCGTGGCGGCACTTCCTCATCGGAGCCAAACACACAGTGCAAGTCCGCACGGACCATAAGAACCTGGAGTACTGGCGCACGGCGCGGTTCCTGAACCAGAGACACATCCGCTGGGCGGAGTTCTTTGCGGATTTCGACTTCCGGATAGAATACATCCCAGGAGATAACAACGTCATGGCGGATGCACTGTCCAGGAAGCCGCAGTATCTCGAGGAAGCGGCACCGGTGGCAGCCAAACACATTTTTGCACCGAAAGCGTGGGCGTGTGCTTCAGTCACCGTGGACCTGGACTCCGTACGTCGCGCGCTGCAGACGGATTCGTTCGCTCAATCCAAGATGGAGGAGGTGCGGAGAGGCACAGCGAAGGACGACGAGTTCCAGATACGCGACGGACTGCTCATCCACAAAGGGGCCCTCTACGTGCCGGGAGACGACCTCCGCGCGAAAGTACTGCAGCAGTTACACGACGCGCCCAGCGCCAGGCACTTCGGCAAGGACAAGACGGCGGAATTAGTAGCCAGAGACTTTTGGTGGCCCAAGATGAGGGGAGAAGTCGCGGATTACGTCACTAGGTGTGACACATGCCAAAGGGCCAAACCAGTACACAGGCCGCCAGCGGGACTGCTGGAACCGCTACAGACGCCGCTCGAGCCGTGGGAGAAAGTGGCCCTGGACTTTGTCACAGATTTGCCCAGCTTGCGAGGCAAAACAGCGGTCTAGAGTTTAAGACGTAGAGCTGCGCGCCGCGGCTTTGAAATCGAAACTGCACTCCAATAAAGACTTTTATATATAACAACGGACTGGCGTTGGTCCTTTGTGAGCTGGGACCTCGGGCAGCTCTGACATTTGCGTATATCACAACTCCTCTTTTTTTAACTTTGTCCAATGAAATAAATTCTTGTCCCAATCTCTTGTTGATAAGCAATTTTCTATGTTGCCTCATCACATGTGTTTCTTGTAAACAGATCAGATCCAATTGTTCTTTTTTTAATATGTGAAACACACCTCTTCTCTTTCGAGGGGAATTCAGTCCATTACAGTTCCAAGTTAGAAGTTGCAGAGCCATGATGGGATTACTTCGTTTCACCTCCAACTGCTCCTAGTAGTTGCTCTTCTTCTCACAGTGGTGTCTCTTTCTCTGGGCTGGGGAGTCCAAATGGTAAATTTGCTATGCCCAAGATTCTTTTTTCCAGTGTTTTTGGCTCTTCTCCCGATTCTGCTTCTTTCTGAAGGTGTTCTCCGTAGTCTCTCAAAAACTTATCTTTGTCGTTTACCGTTCTTATTCTTATTTTCCTTTCTTTATATTTAAATGATAGGCCTTGGGGAAATTCCCGCCTGAAGAGTATCTTATTTTTTCTCAGCAGAGCCACGAGAGCTCTATAGTAGGTCCTTATATCCAAGATATGTTTTGGGATATCCTTAAAGATCTCCACAAATGAGTCTCCAATTTGCAAAGTTCTTTGGTAGTGCAAATTTAAAATTTTATCTCTTCTTTCGTTCGCAGAGTGATCAAGCAATCTCTTACCTTGTTCTTCTTCTGTCGTAATCCAATTCTAAAAGCACTCACTATCTTAATTTCTTCCTTCCCCAATTCCAATTCATGTCTTCTCTCTTCCCCCCACCAATCAAACAATCAATTAAAGCTCTACCTATTTTTGGCACCAGGCTCCTCCCTCCCCTTTTACCTGGGCATTTGGTTCTGAAACTTAAGGGTTTTAAGTGCTGTTACGCCATTTCGTGTGGCAGGTGACGCCTTTCACTGGCGCTTTTGGGGTTTTTACTGTTCTGCAGGCTTGTTCTTGTTGGGTTTGGTGTCTAGAATCTGCTGTAAGCTTCTTTGAGACATTTTTGTGAGCAAAGCGCCTAATAAATATAAAAGAAAACAACCACAGCTCCTCCTACAATTCACTGTCTTGTGTGTTTTAGGTCAGAGTCCAGCCACAAGTTCAGGTAAGAGCAGAACTAAGGGCTGGTGTCTCCCCTCCTCCATCTTCACACCCCACCCCAACCTGAGACATTGATCACTGGTTAGTAGCTCGGGAGAGGAGCCCCCCAGCTGCCCCTCCCTGGCATCTGACTCCCATTTTTCTGCTTTGCTTCCAGGTGCTGACCAGCAGGTGGGCTCCTCCCTTCAGACAGGTATGTGCCCCATCCCTTGCTCCACCTGGGCACTATAGCTTGTGACCTCACTGCCTTCTTGCTGGGGGGTCTGGGGCAAGAACTCTTCTCCACCAGTTTCCCTGAAGGCTTTGTGGTTCACACTGCCATCCTTTATGTGCGGGTCACAGCTCCCCTCATGCAAGCCTGGAAGGTGCCTCAGAAGGGCTCCCCCCCAGCCCAGTTTCTCCAGCCAGACAGGGCAGGACTGCCCTCACTCCCCTCAAGGCCTCCCTTGGCTACCTTCCCCAGGACAAACCAACAGGTTGCTCTCTTTCCACAGGGGACGTGTTGGCCGCCATATTTGCAGCTCTCTTTGGCATCACTGCTCTGGCCTTCTTCCTCTATGTCCGGAAGCACCAGGCCCAGAACCGCAGGTAAGAGGGGAGGGGCATTGCAAGCCCCTGGAGCTGAAGGCACAAAGCCCAGCAGAGGCTCTTTCAGGGCAGCTCCTGGATCTGGCTAGGACCCCCTTCTGGGAGGGGTGCCACGAGAGCCCACATGGTTGGGGGGGCCCCGTGCCTCCCCGGTGCTCTTTCTCAGCCTCTCTCCCCTCTCCCGCTTCTCAGGGAGGGTCCCAAGAGCTGCTCTCTTTCCTGCCTCTGTCTCTGACCTGCCCCAGTGGAAGGACAGTCTGAGGCACAAAGGGGTCCAGTGGAGACCTGGCTGCTGGGGAGAGGGGGAAGAACTCTGTCCTAAATGTGCCTCTACTTGCCTCCCACTCCCCCCCTGCAGACGGGATTCTCAGCCCATCAAGTCCAGCATCATCTACACAGCAGCCACCACGGAGGAGAATGCCGCCTAGAAGGGAGCCCTGACAGCTTCTCTCCCCCAGCCTCTCACGACTCCCTCGGCCACGTCTGAACACCTCCCTGCCCCCACCCCACAAGGAGGAGACACCCAGGCACCCAGCCCCATGGTGTCCCCACAGCCTTGGCCCTGGCACTTGCACCCCTGACCGAGCATAAGCGTGCAGGAAGGAGCCTCGGAGACCAGCACAGGGACCTCGGCAAGGGCAAGGGCTCCTGGGGGAAGCAGTGGCAAGCCCCCTCTCCCTTTTCCCACAGTCACGGGCAGCAGTGGCTGGATCTGGCCCACCAGAGGGGGCTCTGCTCTGCTGGGTCAGGCCCAAGGCTTCTTGAGCCCAGCCTCCTGTTGCCCCCTGTGGCTACCCAAGGGCCTTATGCAGGACGTCCCTGCGGTGGGAGACCCTCCCTGCGGCTGCTCTCAGGAGTCCAGGGGCCTCTCCTTCCACGGGGAGCCCACAGCCAGCATGCCCTGTGGCCACAGAGGGCCCCCTCCTCCTGCCTGCCCTGGTCCAGTCCGCCTTTCAAGGCACCCAGGTGGCTTGCTGACACTGCGTCTAGTGGGAGCGATGTCTAGCCTTGGAGAAGGAGCCCTTCTTCGTTCTGGTTGGTTCTGAATGGGAGGAAGACTGGGACCGAGCGCCGGATGAAACCCATCTCTCCATTCCCACCTTGCTAGTGAGGCAACTTGGGCCTGCTGCTCTGAGCCATTGCAGGGCAGGGCCAGGTGGGCATCTTGGCTGATGAAGGGATGCCCAGCCTGGGAGGTGTCCTCCGGCTGACACACAGGAGAAGTGAGCGGGGCAGAGACAGGCGTCCGGAGGGGGAAGGCGCTAAAGGTTCTGCTGTGCACCAGAAGCGCCCCTGGAGTATTTCAGCTGCAAGAGCAACAGGAGCAGCTCCCTCTCTTGCTCTCACACTCACAATCTGATTCACGGCTTCATTTCTGTTGCTTGAGGCACCCTTCTTTTTTCATCCCGAGAACGTTTTTCCTGGGTTTTACTGGCAATGTTACAACCAGGAGAAAGATGTACGGGGATGAGAAACGTAGCATTTCCGCATTTTCCTTTGGTCTCCTCTTCCTCTTCCCCTTTGTATGTGACGCGGTATAATTTGTTTCCCGCTTCTGTTCCTTTCCTGTGGTTTCCTTGCCCACCAGCCCTCTGCTCTGCCTGGACGGGATGGAAGCCTGGCTGGGCGCGGACTTCGCTGCGGCAGCTGCTGGGTCGCAAAGGCCGCACACAGAGCATATGTTGTGAACTGAGACCCTCTTGCACCCCACCACCTTTTGACAAGAACCCACAATGGAACCAGGCCTTTATTGTGCCAGTTCTTTTTTGCATTACAAAAAGGTTTGAAGCACATGCTCCCATCTCTGCCCACTTTTTAAAAGAGAGTCACAGATGTGCTGGGTTGGAAGGGACCCCTGAGGTCATCCAGTCCAACCCCCTGCAGTGCAGGAACCAAAGCTCAAGCATCCCTGATGTGAAGGACAACCCACCCTCTTCCCGGGGAGCCCCCTCCCTTGTTCAGTTCTGGGGGAAGCCTCCCCACCCCACCCCACCTGAAAGAGCAGGGCTTCAGGGAGACCCCAAAGGGCCCTGGGTATGGGGGGAGGGGGAGGCCTCAGAGCCAGCCCAGCCTGCTTCTGCCCCCAGAGGCTCAAGCTCTGCTGCTTCTGATGCCCTCTTGGCTGTGGGGTGTCCTTCGGCTGGGAAATGAAGTGTGGCCCTGGATCCAGGTGTGAAGACGATGCCCCACGACACAAGGCAGGGATGGGCAAAAGGGCCTTGGGCAGCACAACACACCTCAACCATGCTGTGCACATACAAGGAAGGAGGTCTCCCTAGAAACTGCGGGTTGCAGAGGGGTGGACTAGATGACTCTTTGGGTCCTTCCAACTCCTCAATTCTAGGACTATACAGGAGAGAGAAATGTCAGGATGCCATGGGTGAATGGATCAAGACCACTTTGCCAGACTGGCGCTGCCATGTCAGTTGTTCAAGAGAAATCAGAAGCCCAGGAGCACATAGACAAGTTTGGTGACTGAATTGCCATGGCCAATAAACCAGCCGGGGTGGGAGAAGGGAAGGGCTGCTTTGCAGGTCGTAGTTCTCCAGGTGAATCCCCAGCATTTCGAGACAAAGTTGGGAAAGAGCCCCGGCCTGAGCCCCGGAGAGCCACTGTCTGTGGAGAAAGACCCAGTGGCTTCTGGACTCTGCTGCAGTGCCAGGCCCAATGGCAGTGGGGGGTGGGGAGGGAGGGCCTATGGCAAGAGCCCCCCGGTAGCCTAGGGGGCAGCTGCCGGCTGGCATGGCCCTGAGGCTGAGCCGCAGGAAGGGGGGAGGGGCCCAACAGGCCATTTCTGTAAAGCAGGGACATCTTTGGCTTTACAGACCAGATTCTTGTCAAGACCAGCCTTTGCTAAAGCTGGCAGGTGGGGGAAGCTGGCCGACTGTGAATCACATGACCTCATGCTGTCACCTGATTGGCAGGTGAGATGTCCTTGCCACCTGTCAAGATCCCTCGGCTGAGGTTCCTGGTGTGGTGGCTGAAAGGCAGCTGCAAGCAGGACTTTTCGGCTTTGCCCTCAAAAGGGTGCTTTCTGCCTGTTCTTCTTGCAGGTTTCCCATAATGGGCATCTGGTTGGGCACTGTGAGAACAGGATACAGAACACTCTGGCCCTTGGCCTGATCCAGCAGCCAGTCTCTACTTAGGTTACTGTTTTGTCCTTCTCACCGCTTGACATGGGAAGGAGAAACAAGGAGTCAGCCAAGCAGGATTAGACTCCCTTCACACCAGCTGGCAAGGGCCCTCCTGGCACTGGACTCAGCCTGGCACCACCAGGATTGCTCTCTTCACACTGGCTTGATGTGAAGGCACCATGTTCTGGGCATGGATTCAAAGGCCAGACTTCCCGATTCCCAAACTGAAGCAAGAATGGATAACAATCAGCAGGACAGAGATGGACTAGGTGAAGACCCCTTCACTAGCAGTGCCCCTCTTTTCTTCTATTTATTTCTGTTTTCTTTAATGGCCAACATTGTTGGAGTGTCAGGCTGATGGGGAGCTAGTTGCAGAGGTTGACTGGCTACGGGGGTTTCTGTGGATATGGCTGAGGTTGAATGCAGGTGTATCCTTAGGGCATCAGTGAAGGGTGGTACAAAATTCAAACAAACCATGATGTCAGAAGCAGGATAAGCTCCAGGTCCCAGCAAAGGGAGAGGCAGTGAAAGAGCTCAGGCTTAATGCTCTCAGGATGCATCTTCATGGCAGTTATTTGGAGCTATATTAACTTTTTCCATAAAGGAAAGGTTTGGGGACGGTTGGAGGAGGAGGCTCATGTGGCCTTACCTGCGTAGTTTATCAAAGAAACTTGTGTTTCTTTCTATATTTGGGTGCTCTTCACATTGAAAAATTGTCCCAGAGTATACAGCGAAACAGGAGGCATTTTGGGGCCCAATTAGTACTAGCGTTGAAAACCCTGGATTAATTGAGGTCCAATTACCCGAAAGTATTTATTCATTTAATAGAACTGTAGAGTTGAAAGGGACCCTGAGAAGCATCTAGCCGAACCCTCTGCAATGAAGGAATCTCAACTAAAGCATCCATGGCGGGTAGCCATCCAAGCTGTGCTTAAAAACCTCCAAGGAAGGGGAATCCACATCCTCCAGAGCAGTCTTTCCCAACTTTGGGTCTCAAGCTGCTTTTGGACTACAACTCCCATCATCCCTAGCTAGCAAAACCAGTGGCCATGGATGATGGGAGTTGTATTCCAAAACAGCTGGAGGCCAAAGGTTGGGAAACACTGCTGCAGAGGGAGACTGTCTCTTGACACCAGAAAGTTCATCCTGAGGTTTAGCTGGACTCTCCTTTCTTGTAACTTGAAGCCATTGGTTTGAAGCTCAGCCTCCAGAGCAGGAGAAAACAAGCTTGTTCCCTGTCCCATGTGGCAGCCCTTGGGATATTTGAGGATGGCTCTCCTATCTCCTCTCAGCCTCCTCTTCCAGGCTAAACAAAACCAGCCCCCACAACCGTTTCTCATCAGACTGGAAGGACACCAAAGGACATCTTGCCACCCCCAGAAACATAATCCAAACAGGAGGGGCCCCTCAAGCAACCAGCAGCCAACCCAGTCCTATTTCTCAGAGGATGCAGCCCCCTCTCTGAAGCCCCCCTCCCTCAGTGTAGCACCATCAACCCCACCACTGCCCACAGACAGGTGCGCACACACTGTGGGCCTCATCCAGCCTTTTTATTAGTACAAATGTGCAGAGATGTGCCCCCCCCCCATGAAAGAAAGAGGCCATGTGGGGCACTCTCCCTTCCCCAGTAACCCCCACCCCGATCCCCTCTCTCCTCTAAGCAGACCACACAGCTGGCTCTCCCTCTGCACCCCCACCCCACAGAGACAGATGCTCACCCCCCCAAACCCTATGCCGGCACCTGTCATTCGCCCCAGCACCCCCAAAGCCCACCCCCTATTTAAACAACGCCAGCTGGCCAGAGCCAGGAACCCCTCTCTGGAGGGAGGGGGCTTTTGCTGCAGATTCACAGGGTCCAGGAGCTCTGCTGCAGCGCCCCTTGTGCCCAGACCTTCTAGGGCAACTCGCCCCAAGAGGGGCTTCTGGGGGCAAGTCCAACGGCCCCCTCCTCGGGCCCAGAAGCACTCCCAAAGGCACAGCAGCTGCGTCCTCCTTGCCTCAGCAAATGGCTCCAAAGGACAGGGCGGGGGAGCCCAGCGGGCCTCAGGATCCGGGTGGTGGCGCTGTCCCACTCCGCAGGCCTGTGGAAACAGACAGAGGAGGTCAGAGGCAAAGAGCCTGAGACCTCAAGCCCCAGGAGATGGAGGGGCCAACTCCAGGGAGAGCCAAAGGCCTCTGGGTGGGTTGCTGCTTGGAGCCATGGTTATGGGGATTGCTGCTCCTGGGGCAACCTCTGGCCATACTTACACAGGAGGAAGTGGCGCAGGTTCTCTTTGGAGCCGCCAGAGACAAGGAAGGCCCAGACGGCAGCACCTGCCATGAGCAGGTAGGCAGGGAGGAGGCTCCCCAGGTAGATCGGGTTCCAGAACGTCTGCAGGAAGGGAGACAACATCACATTGCAGTAGACAAACAGGGAGGGGAAGCGAATGCTTCTGGAGGAAGAACTAACTAACAAAAGGCATTTCCATAGGGACAAATGTCAGGTTTTGCAATTAGACGGGAAGAACCAAGTGCACAAATATAAGATGAGGGACACCTGTCTTGCCAGCAAAGCAGGTGAAAAGGATCCAGGGGTCTTAACTTGCGTCCACCGTGTGATGCAGCAGCAAAAAAAGATTAATGCTATTCTAGGCTGCAGCATCAACAGATGTACAGTGGTATCTCTGGTTGCGAACGGGATCCGTTCTGGAGGCCCATTCGCAACATGAATAGAACGCAACCCACAGCAGCGCGTCTGCACACGCGCGGGTTGCAATTCACTGTGTCTGCGCATGCGTGAGCGGCGAAACCTGGAAGTAACCCTTGCCGGTACTTCCGGGTCGCTACGGGATGCAACCTGAAAAAATGTATCCTGAAGCAAACGGCATGAGCTATGACTGTAGTCAAAAGGCTCCCTTGGGCGGTGGTGGAATCTCCTGCCTTGGAAGGTTTTCAGCAGAGATTGGGTGGTCATCTGTGAGGGATTCTTCAGCTGTGGTTCCTGCACCGCAGGGGGTTGGGCTAGATGACCCTTGGGGTCGCCTTTCAGCAACAACTCTGATTCTAACCTAGGATTTTGAATCCCTATATGCTAAATGTAAGGTGAAGAAGGGCAAGAATTGAGTTTCATTCTGAATGAAACTTTTCCATTCTCTCCTTTGCAGGATAGTTCTCAAATGTGCTGCTGCTTTTCTTGTATTTTTAGGATTTTTAGAATGTCCTTAAGAACTTGCTCCTACCCGTCATCTAACAATTGGCCAGTTCAGATTTCTGCTGGTCTGACAACTGAATGGAAGAAGTATCTCAGACCTGCCTCACCCTTTGGCTGCCAGCAGTGTGTTGGGGGGGTGAGGCCCCGCAGAGGACCATCACGGCCCCCTTTCATGGTGACCCAGACACTCCATTCACCTTGTTTCAGGTGTGCTGGCCCAGGTCAAAGAGGGTGTGTCAACACGCCCCCCCTCCAATACGGCACCTGAGCTCCCCATGACCAAAGTGCTGGGTTCAGGAAGCCACTTCAGAGCTCTCTCGGCACAGGTGAGGGCAGAAGGTGCCCAGGAATGCCTATGCTGGGTCTTGGGAAGATGGGACAGGGAAGGGGGGAAGAGCAGAATGGAAGGGGGTCCCCAAGTCTGGGGCCAGCCCTTTCTCTCCCCCCCCCCGCCCCACCCAGTGCACCTGGGAGCTGGCTGCTGCTTCCTGAACCAGTTTCTCCATGAATGCACCATCGCAGAGGCCGGGGTGTGGCAAGGGGCACCTCTCTGACTCAGCGTGGGAAGGAAGTTGCGCCTGCGGCAGCCCAGATCCTGGAGGAGCATCATGGGGGGGGGGAGGTGTCTCACCATCCACCCTGATCCCTAAGCATGCACTGGCTGCCAGTGGGCAACTGGGCCTGGCTGGTTGCACCCACAGACTGGAGCAACTTGGGAGCCCAGCACTTGGGACAAGAGCTCCTTCTGTGGGGCTCCTGCAGGGCTGGCCTGACTTGAGGCAGCAGCCCAGGGGCAAGAAGCAGGGCCTTCTCGGTGGTGGTGCCCCCTTGACGCAACTCCCTCCCAGGGGATTTTCAACTGGCTCCCGCATGAGAAGCATTTGGGTACAAGGTAAAAATGGCTCTGTTTGTCTTGTTTTCAGGGACTTTCAAGAATCTATTCCTCAGGGAGCTTTTGGAGAGCTGCTTCTCCTCAGCTGGCTTTCCCATTCTCCTTGGACCTTGCTGGGCTGCTTCCTCTGAACAGGAAGAGACTAGCATGGTCTTCCCCATCCTTTCATGCCATTCCCATTCCCCCCCGGAGCATTTCCATTTCTGTGGACATGGACGGATTCCCTCCATGGAGCAGCTTCACAGATTCCATTCAAAGCTCCAATTAGACTTCTCCATCACACGTCTCCCTCCCCTGTAAAACTTGCTTCTGTGGTAATACTAATTTTATACCAGAAGTTCTTCTAACTTTTGCATAAAGACTGCAAACACTTTGGGGACTCCTCTTCTTTTTACCTGGGACATGACTTTGCAGTGCTGAATTTTCTATTTGAGAGACAGATACAGACTGTTTTATGCTGGCAATTAAATGTAGCTAAATAACAGCAAATTCAACGCAATTTCTCTGGAGATTCATTTTAAAACAAAACACAAAAAAACTATTAAAATACTAAATACTAGCAAGTTAAGAACAGTTGGGAATTTGAAAGACCCAAGTCAGTATTATTTCACTTATTCCTTTATGATTTAGATTAATGCACTTTCCTACTTCTTAAGGGAGCTGGAATGGAGAGTGTGGAAGAGACACCCCATAGCAGCCGGAGAGGATGGCAGTGCTTTCCCTCTCCCCTTCCCAGCCCCACATCACTGCCAGTCACCAGCAGCGGAAGGGGGTGGGCGGCAGGGAGCTCAGCACAGAGCAGGCGCAGTGTCAAGGTTGCACCACTCAACCCCAAGCCCCTGCCCCCCCCCATGGCAGCTGCTCCCTTCTCTGCCCTTTATCGCCCAGGATTTGTTTTTGGTAGCTTGACTTCATTGATGCCATTATTTTATATTCCATTTATTCTTTTATCCTTCCTTTATAATAAAAGAATAAATGTTGCACCTGATTTGTTTATTATGCAATATACTGTTTGTTTTATGCTACACCTTTATAGCAAATAAATAAATAAACGAACCCTGTTTTTGGCAAGCAGCAGCATGAGAAGTGAGCCCCGCTCTGCCCTCCAGCTACTCACCAGGCCAGAGACGATCAGGTGGGTGAGCACCACAGCCCCCACTTCCCACCACTGCTTGGTCTCACAACCGTGGAAGAAGATGATCCCCCAGAAGGTGTGCAGAAGGACCAGCACCAGCGTCATGAAGGCTGTGGCGGGAGAGAGCATCCGTTAGGCAGGGAGGAGGCAGGCCAGAGGTGGGGGGGGCGGGGAGCCTCTGGAGACCCTTACCTGACGTCAGGAAGTAGAGCTGGGAGTCCCCGTGGATGCCCACCGTGCCTGGCCCCAGAGCGTCCGCCAGAAGGTTGATCATGGAGAAGGCCCCACTCATGAGCCCAAAGCCCAGGCCGGCCACTGCGAGGAAGAAGCCGTGGTGCGCAGAGTCAGACCGTGGGACCCTCCCACCCCCGCCTCAGACCCAGACATTTCACCAGGACTGCTCCCAGAGCCTCCCCATCTTCTCCACCCCTTCCTGCACTGCTCTTTTCCCTCCCAGAAGGGAGATGGCTCAGTCCCAGATTGTCTGGACGGGGGGGGGGGGGGGCGCTCAAGCAGCCCCTCCCATGGATATAGAAGTCAGACCCCTCTGAATAAAGTGGGACCCCACCCCCCGCTTTTGGGCCTCCTTTCTCCCTCCCTCCCAATCCCCAAGGGAGCCTGGGCTGAGAGCGCCTGCGTTTTGCCCATTTCTCTTCCCTGCCCTCTAGAAACGCACCGTACGCCATCTGCTGGATGGAGATGGGAGAGCAGCCATCTTCACTCAGGGCCAACAGCCCCTCAATCGCCTTCCTGGTCAGGGGAGAGAATGAATCCTGAGTTTTGTACTGGAAATCTTCAGCCAATCTCACCTTAAGTACTTTGGCCTGTCTTAGAACCCGAGAATTGTAGAGTTGGAAGGGACCCCCCAAGGGAATCACCACTAGAGCCTGCAGTCTTGGTGCAATGTGAGGGGCAGCCTTCCTCTCTGCCTCTATTTTCAACTTGATTTCAGGAGAATAACGTCTGCGCAGAAGAAACCCCCAGCCAAGCTGATGGTTGGAGGCCACGCAAGGCAAGCCCCCCTGCTGGCCTTCACAGTCATGGGGCAGCCCACCATCTCTCCCGATGGGGCTCCTCATGGGTGGCGCTCATCAGGATTAGCCTTCGAGGGGAATCTCTGAGCTCCAGAGGTGGAGGGGGGGGTGTCCTGCAGACCAGACAGGCACATTGGCCCAGGAAAGACCCCTCGCTACAGGCAGACCAGTATCTCCTCTGCCCCCGCAGCAGCCATTGCTGTGTCTGCCAAGCCCCTGTGGGGGACTGTGGGGCAACCCACACCGCTCTGCCCCAGGGATCTCATTTTGCCCTGGAGTCTCCTCCACCCCACAGTCCTCATGGGGGTCGGGGAAGGATCATTGACAGCAATGTGCAACCTTGGAAGGTAAGATTATGGGGGGAAGGCAGGCCTTCCGCATGGTGAGACGTGTCAGAGCCCAAAGAGATCCGAGTAAAGGAAGAAGCAGGAAGGGTCCAAGGTGCAGACTTCCACTGCAGCTCCTCCTCCTCAGTGTAAGAGTGCTTCCTCTGCTTGCTGCCTCCCTGTTTGGCTTCCCATGCTCTTGCCCAGCTGGAGGCTGTGGGATTGTGACCCTCAGGCCTGGGTGGGAATCCCTGAGCATCAGTCCAAAATGCCCGGCGAAGGGAAGACATTCTGATGCACAGGCTCAGGGAGGTTACAGGGAGGACCAATATTCAATCAGCCTAAGAATCTGCTCTGATAAGCCTCTTCATATACCAGTCTAATCTGTATTTTCTCATGGCGCTACATTGCTTTATGCAGCTTTGTTTCCTTCAGATTACTGACATCTATAACATTGCCACAGGTCCCAGGAATTATGAAGAGGCAGGGGAGAGCCCTGCACCCCCCCCCCCAGCCTCCCTCCAGGATGAACCCCTAACCAGCCCCCCTTGTCTGTGGCTGCTCAACCCACCACGGACAGGAAGAGGGGGAGCTGGCTGGTGCCCCCACATCCCTCCACCCACCTGGCCCTGCCCTGCCTGCCCTGACCGGCAGCAGCCACAGCAGTCCAGGCATTCAGGCAGAGGCTTCTCCCGGTGCTGCCAGGCCTTCTTTTCTGGGGGTCAAAAATGGGCACCTGGACAATCTGTGGTATCAACCGGCGTAATGGGTCATGGGCAGCATCATTTTGCCCAGGACTGGTATCAGGCTGGTTGGGTGGTGACTCCCGGGGGGCCTCGCATGCCACCTGCAGCTTCCACCACTGCTTCTCCCCCCCCCCCCAGGAGGGAGGGTCCCCTTGGCATGGCAGGACGTGGCTTTAAAGGGACCTTTCCTGACCCAAGGCTGTAGCCCCCCCCCCCCGTGTGCCCCTACCTGAGCAGCTTGTAGTAGAGGAAGCGGAAGGCCTCCTGCAGCAGCACCGAGAAGATGACGCCGAAGATGAGGAGGCCCCTCTGGAGAGCCTCGTTGGACGGGTCGCTGGCCTTGGCCGCGATGAACCAGACCAGCGAGGAGAAGAGCAGCGAGGCCAGCCAGAAGAAGGCCCTGCAGCCGGAGGAGAGGAGGGCCAAGGTCACCGGCGCCCCCCAGCCAGGCACCCCCCAGCCTGGCCCAGGCATCGCCCCCCGCCCCCCAAGCCCACCGGCAGTTGGGGGTCCGGCAGCCAGAGGCGCAGCTAGCTGCTACAGCACATACTGGGCGCCGGGGGCGGTGGGGGGAGTCCCGGGGGCGGCGCGCCGATGTCTCTCCCCCCCCCCCGAGATGACACCGGGCCGGGCCGCACCCAGGGCACCCTCTTCCTCCGCCGGTGCCGGCAGCTCCCCCGAGAGAGGCCGGCCCTGCGGGAGGGGGCGCGGTCTGCGGGGGGGGGGTCTTCCCGGTCCGCCCCCCCTCTCCTCCCCCCCCCGCGGCACTGACCCTGCGATGAGGATGATGATGCGCAGCGGCTCGGCCACCACCGTCAGCAGGAAGAGCGCCAGCGCCGGCCCGAAGGCGATGAAGGCGCAGCCGAAGAAGACGGCCAGAGTCATGGCCGCGCTCAGGCCGCGCACCCAGCCCCGACGGGGCGTCGCCGCTCTCGCCGCCGCCGCCGCCGCCGCGATGCCAGCCCAGCCGGCCCCCTCGGCGCCCAGGAAGACGCGCCGCTTCCGCCCTCCTGACATCACATCCCGGCCGGCGCCGAGGCCGGACGCGGAGGCTCCTCCTCCTCCTCCTCCTCCTCGGGCCCGGGGGGGGGGCGGCGGCGGCGGCGGCTCAGGGGCTCCCGGGCGCCTTCCGATCCGGGACGAGGGGGACCCCCCCCCCGCAGTGCCGTTCCCGGGCGCGGCTGGCGGGCGCCCCGTCCGTTGCGAGCGAGCGCGCGCCTTCGCTCCGGGACCCGCAACTGGAGTCGAATGGGGGGGGGGCCGGGGAGCCACGCGGCGGCCGAGCCCAGGGGAAGGGCAGTGCCCATCGGCTGCGGGGGCCCTCGGAGTGGGGGGCTGGGAGTTGCAGCTGCCGAACTCTTGCCGTGGGGAGAGCCTCTGCACGCCCCTCCCGCCCCCTTTGCAAACTGGGGGCGCCATCTAGGAACACGGGGGACGGAGTGGATCCTGACTTGCTTGGGGGGGGGGTGGAGGGGAGCTCAAGGGGACACAGTACCGGCACCTTTTTCAAATGTAAACGCGTGACACTTCCTGTAACAACTTCATGGTGAGCACGGGCATCTTTTTCTATAAATATAAAAAAAGCACTGAGGCAAAGTCTCCCATGATATTCTTGCAAGGAAGCTTCGAAAAGGAGGCTGAAGGAGGTAACTGTTAGGTGGATTTGTATCTGGCTGGAGCCCAAAGAGGACTCCTTAATGGATCTTCGTCATCCTGGGAAAAAGTGACAAGGGGTGTGTCACAGGGTTCTGTCCTGGGCCCGTTGTCCTTCAAGATCTATAAATGACGTAGATGAAGGGATTGAGGGGATGCTCATCCAATTTGCAGATGACACCAAATGGAGGGATGGCCAATGCCACAGAAGACAGAAGCAAGATTCAAAATGAGCACAACAGCTTGGAGAATTTGGCACAAGCTAACAAAATGAATTTCAACAGGGACAAATGTAAGGTTCTGCACTTAAGCAGGAAGAACCAGATGCACACATATAAGATGAGGAACATCTGGCTTACTAGTAGGACATGTGAAAAAGATCCAGGGGTCTTAGGACCACAAGCTTAACATGAGTCCACAGTGTGATGCAGCAGCAGAAAAAGCAAATGCTACTCTAGGCTGCCTCAACAGAAGTCTAGTGTCCAGGTCAAGGGGAGTCATAGTCTGGCTCTCCTCTGTCTTGGTCAGACCACACCTGGAATACAGTGTCCAGTTCTGGCCACCAGAATTTAAGGAGGATGTTGACAAGCTGGAAGGTGTGCAGAGGGTCTGGGAACCAAGCCTTATGAGGAACAGTTGAAGGAGCTGGGTATCTTTAGCTTGGAAAAGAGGAGACTGAGAGGAGATATGAGAGCCATCTTTAAATCTCTAAAGGTTGTCATAGAATCATAGAATCATAGAGTTGGAAGAGAGCACAAGGGCCATCGAGTCCAACCCCCTGCCAAGCAGGAAACGCCATCAGAGCACTCCTGACATATGGTTATCAAGCCTCTGCTTAAAGACCTCCAAAGAAGGAGACTCCACCACACTCCTTGGCAGCAAATTCCACTGTCAAACAGCTCTTACTGTCAGGAAGTTCTTCCTAATGTTTAGGTGGAATCTTCTTTCTTGTAGTTTGGAACCATTGCTCCGTGTCCGCTTCTCTGGAGCAGCAGAAAACAACCTTTCTCCCTCCTCTATGTGACATCCTTTTATATATTTGAACATGGCAATCATATCACCCCTTAACCTCCTCTTCTCCAGGCTAAACATGCCCAGCTCCCTTAGCCGTTCCTCATAAGGCATCGTTTCCAGGCCTTTGACCATTTTGGTTGCCCTCCTCTGGACACGTTCCAGTTTGTCAGTGTCCTTCTTGAACTGTGGTGCCCAGAACTGGACACAGTACTCCAGGTGAGGTCTGACCAGAGCAGAATACAGTGGCACTATTACTTCCCTTGATCTAGATGCTATACTCCTATTGATGCAGAATTGCATTGGCTTTTTTAGCTGCCGCGTCACACTGTTGGCTCATGTCAAGTTTGTGGTCAACCAAGACTGCTAGATCCTTTTCACATGTACTGCTCTCAAGCCAGGTGTCACCCATCTTGTATTTGTGCCTCTCATTTTTTTTGCCCTTTTTTTTTTTTTACTTTACATTTCTCCCTGTTAAATCTTGTTTGTTTTGGCCCAGTTCTCTAATCTGTCAAGGTCGTTTTGAAGTGTGATCCTGTCCTCTGGGGTGTTAGCCACCACTCCCAGTTTGGTGTCATCTGCAAATTTGATCAGGATGCCCTTGAGTCCATCATCCAAGTCGTTGATAAAGATGTTGAATAAGACCGGGCCCAAGACAGAACCCTGTGGCACCCCACTAGTCACTCTTCTCCAGGATGAAGAGGAACCATTGATGAGCACCCTTTGGGTTCGGTCAGTCAGCCAGTTACAAATCCACTGAGTGGTAGCATAGTCAAGACCGCATTTTACCAGCTTCTTTACAAGAATATCATGGGGCACCTTGTCAAATGCCTTGCTGAAATCAAGGTAGGCTACATCCACTGCGTTCCCGTCATCTACCAGGCTTGTAATTCTGTCAAAAAACGAGATCAGGTTAGCCTGACATGACTTATTTTTCAGAAATCCATGCTGACTATTGGTGATCACAGCATTCCTTTCTAGGTGCTCACAGACTGTTTGCTTAATGATCTGCTCCAGAATCTTCCCTGGTATTGATGTCAGACTGACTGGGCGGTAATTATTTGGGTCCTCTCTTTCCCCCTTTTTGAAAATAGGGACAACATTTGCCCTCCTCCAGTCTGCCGGGACTTCGCCTGTTCTCCAGGAATTCTCAAAGATGACTGCCAGTGGTTCTGAGATCACATCTGCCAGTTCTTTTAATACTCTTGGATGCAGTTCATCTGGCCCTGGAGACTTGAATACATCTAAATTAGCCAAGTATTCTTGTACTATCTCCTTAGTTATTCTGGGCTGTGTTTCCTCTGCTGAATCATTTGCTCCAAATTCTTCAGGTCGGGCATTATTTTCTTTATCGGAGAAGACTGAGGCAAAGAAGGCATTGAGGAGTTCAGCCCTTTCTGTGTCCCCAGTTTGCATTTCACCATCTTCTCCTCTGAGTGACCCCACTGTTTCTTTGTTCTTCCTTTTGCTATGAACATACCCATAAAAGCCTTTTTTTGTTGCTTTTAACCTCTCTAGCAAGCCTGAGTTCATTCTGTGCTTTAGCTTTTCTGACTTTGTGTCTACACGTGCTGGCTATTTGTTTGAATTCCTCTTTGGTGGTTTCCCCCCTTTTCCATTTTTTGTACACATCCTTTTTTAATCTTAACTCAGTTAAAAGTTCTTTAGATAGCCACCCTGGCTTCTTTAGGCACCTTCCATGTTTCCATCTCATTGGTATTGCCTGAAGTTGTGCTTTTACTATCTCCCTCTTAACAAACTCCCAGCCATCATGAACTCCCTTTCCTTTTAGTATTACTGTCCATGGGATCTCACCCAGCACTTCTCTAAGTTTTATGAAGTCGGCTTTCTTAAAGTCAAGAAATTGAGTCCTAGTATGCTTGGCTGCTCCTTTCCGCTGTATAGTAAACTTCAGAAGAGCATGATCACTCACGCCTAATGATCCTTCCACTTCTACCCCACTAACCAGGTCATCAACATTGGTTAGGACCAGATCTAAAATGGCTGTTCCTCTTGTTGCTTCTCCTACTTTCTCTACAATGAAGTTGTCTGCAAGGCCAGTGAGGAATCTGTTTGACCTTATGCTCTTGGCTGAGTTTGACATCCAACAAATATCTGGGTAATTGAAGTCCCCCATTACTACTATCTCCCTTCCTTTTGCATGCTTGGCCATCTGTTCCAGGAAGGCATCATCTATGTCCTCCGTTTGGCTTGGGGATCTATAGTAAACTCCCACAATGAGGTCACTGTTATTCTTCTCTCCCTTAATTTTGACCCAAATGCTCTCACTTTGGCTTTGAGGTTCTAAATCTTGGATCTCTTCACAGGTATACACATCCCTGACATAACGCCACTCCTCCTCCTTTCTTGTCTGGTCTGTTTCTCTGAAATAGATTGTATCCCTCCATTATTACATTCCAATTGTAGGACTTATCCCACCAGGTTTCAGTGATGCCTATTATGTCATATTTAGTTTGCTGTACCAAGAGCTCAAGCTCATCTTGTTTATTTCCCATGCTTTGCGCATTAGTGTACAGACATTGAAGTCCATTAATCATTCCCCCGTGTCTCTTATTTAAGGATTTTTTTCCTCCCACCACTAGGTCTGTGTGCTGTTTGCTCCATTTGGTCTATGACATTTGGATGATCATCTTCATCAATTGATAGACTCCTACCTTCAGGAGCACTGTCTCCCTCCCCCACATTAGTCAGTTTAAAGCCCTCCTGATGAGGTTTCTGAGATTTTTGGCAAAAACATTCCTCCCAACCATTGTGAGGTGCAGCCCATCGCTTGCCAGAAGTCCATCTTCAAGAAACTGCAGTCCGTGATCTAAGAATCCAAACCGTTCCTGTTTACACCATTTGCGAAGCCAGCTGTTCACTTCCACTATTTTCCCCTCTCTCCCTGGGCCACGTCGTTCAACTGGGAGGACAGATGAGATGACAATTTGTGCATTTAATTGCTTCAATTTCCTGCCCAGAGCCTTGTAGTCTCTTTTGATCTTCTGGAGGCTATTGCTTGCAGTGTCATTGGTTCCCACATGAACCAAGAGGAAGGGGTATTTGTCAGTGGGTTTTATGATTCCTTGCAGTCGTTCAGTTACATCTTGGATCTTAGCCCCGGGGAGACAGCACACTTCCCGAGACATCTTGTCAGGCCCACAGATCACTGCTTCTGTTCCCCTCAGTAGGGAATCCCCTATCACCACTACACGCCTCCTCTTAGGTTTGGTCGGGGTTCTTCCGTGATCTGTCCGTTCCAAGGTCGCCTGCACATTCCCTGAGGACTGACTTTGCTGCTCGTCTTCATATACCTGATCGACTGTAACGAGGGAGAGATCCTCAAATGGAGTCTGCTCTTCGTCTTCCATGCTAGAAAGGAAGATGAAGCAAGCTTGTTTTCCTGCTCTGCAGGGCAGAACTCAACCGGCTATAGACTGACAGTACACCAGAAGGAACCATCTGAGAGCAAGAGCTGTTAACACAATGAAACGGACTCTCTGATGAATTCTTTAGCTGTTTTATTCTGCACTGCCAGGGGTTGGGCTAGATGACCCTTGAGGTCCCTTCCAATTCTACAATGCTATGAAATTTAAGGTGTATTTATTTTGCAGCAGTGTGCATCACTGTACATTTATTTTCACTGAGCTGCAATTGCCCTTTTACTGCTTATTCAGCCGCCTGAGGAATCCTCACAATGCCTTTTGGGGTGACGCCTCATTGGGCGTCAACATAAAACCTTTTCCCCGCTCTTCTCGCCTCCAACTTCCTGGATCCTCGTGCATCCCTTTTTGATTGACCACTTTCACATCCTCAGGTTGGGAAGCTGAATGATCTCAAGCTTACATTAGTTCTCCCCTCCTATCCAAAGCACCTGGCGGGCTCTGCTAGGCAACTCCCCAGGGCAGAAATGGATCCCTGCCACCCTCACACCTGGGGCCACGAGACAGAGCATGGGTGTCAGAGCTCTGCAGAAGGGCAAGACAGACTCATCCAGCACATGAGGAACCCCACCCCACCCCAAGGGCTGCAGGATGGTTGCCCCAGGGTCTCCGGCACCCAGCAGGCCTTGCAGCCAGACCTGGAAGCCTCCCTCCTGCCTACAATTAGGTGGGCTAAGAAGTGTCTGTGTCCCACCCGCACACCGAGGGCCAGGTCTGCATCTACCTCCTCTTCAAAACATGGAAGGTAGGTGCTGGTTCCATTTCCCCCACAGTGACTGTGTCCATTCCTGTAGGGCTCTTGGCCCCCCAACAGGGATCTCCTCTGGCTGGCGGCTTGCCCAGCCAGCTCCTCCTCCTCCTCCCTGCCTGGCCAGCCAGCCTGCCTCCCCTCAGGCCCCATTGTGGGCTGCAGCTGTTTGTGGAGCACCTGGCTTGGTGTGCCGAAGAGTCCAGGGTCCATCCCACCTAGAGAGCAGCTGCCAGCCAGTGCAGACAACACTGAGCTACATGGCTACATTCTTCCAAGGACTGGCTCCTCCAAAAGCCCTCTCAGACACCCCTTGCCTTCTCCTTGGAGTCAACCACCAGGGCTGGCCCACCCATGAGGCAAGGGTGGCAAAGCCACAGGGCAGCAGATCAAAGAAAAGCATTGCCTCCAGGGGCCCCACAAATCGAAGGTGCTGCTGCTCTCCTCCCCTAGGGAGCAAATGGCAGGTGCCATTTGCTCTGGGGTCTCCTGGGCGCTGCCCTCACCCCTTAATCCCAGGGGGGTTGTGGTTCACCTCAGGTGTCAGCCCAGACCACCCCAAAAATAAGAGGGGCCACAGCTCTTCCCTAGCACTCCCCCACCCCTCAAGGGAGTATCCACAAATACCTTAGTCTCCCCCCTGAGGACAACAATGAGGCCTATGTCCAGAGACCCCCACCCCCTGCCCCTCCCTCCCTGCTGCCCCACCCAAAAGAGACCTCGGGAGACACAGCCCTCCTCTGTTCAACTTGCTTTAATAACTGGACAGGCAGGTGAGGGGCAGTGCAGAGGCAGAGCCCCACAGGGGCCAGCACAGGCCTGGGGGGCAGGGGGGCTTCCCTTCAGCAGGAGGTGCTGGCCGGGCAAGAGTGTGGGGCGGGGGGAGGGGGCCACTGCTGCTGCTGCTCCTCCAGACCCTCCTCAGAGGTTGTTCAGTTCCAGCAGTGTCTGGTCCAGGACCTGGTGGATGCCGACGTTCTCCTCCTTGGCGCTGGCCAAGCTCTCTGCAAACACAAGGCAGGCAGGCAGGCACCCAGGCACACCCCACCACCGCCAGAAGGAAGCCCACCCCACCCCCCAGCCCAGGAGAGAAAGAGGCAGGAGATAAAGACACACACACACACACACACACACACACACACACAGACAGAGCGAGGGCCCAGTCAGTTCAGCGGCTCCATCTAACAGCAAGATCCCACCCCAGTCCCAGGAGGGCAGCTGAAGTGGCCCCTCCATCCTGGTTGCCCAGAGGCCTGCCCTCTTCACCACCACCTGCTCCTAAGGAGAACAGTCAGCTCCGGTCCCCAAAACACCTTGGAAGAGGGTGTCGATCCGTGAAGAGGAGCAAGACAGCAGCAGCAGCTGCAAGAGGAGCAGTGCAGGAGAGATGGAGAAGCAGAGAGGAGAGACGCTGCTTGCCAGGATCCTGTCCCATTCACCCCACCCCTTGTCAAAAGGGGCTCCAACCCTGCCCAGCATCTGCTGAGCTCTTCTCCAGCTCAGACTGGGGACCACGCCTCTCTTCTGGGAGGCCCATCCTCCAGGAAGGCGTGCAAGAGAGGAGACCCCCTTCCCAAATCCTCTTGCTCCAAGAAAAGGGCTTCTCGGGGGGAGAAGGGAGGGGCAGGGGAGGGGCTGCCCCCCCCCATGAAGCAGGCAAGGGCAGGGGCAGCTGGGGGGCTCAGTTGTGGAGGCCGTGGAGGACCAGCCGCAGCTCAGTAGCCAGGAGGCTGTTTTTCTCCTCCTCCTGCCGGGAGCGCTCTGGAGGGGAAAGATCCATGTCCAGCAGCAAGAAAGGAGAAAGAGAGAGACAGAGAGAGAGAGAGAGAAGAGGAAGGGCAGGAGGCCCGTCAGCACCAGAGGAAAAAGGGAAGCCCTGGACATCAGGGCTGCTGCTCCAGGGAGGCCTCCATGCCATGTCTCCATAGCCTCTTGGAGGGAGCAGCTAGTTGAGACCCCCAAGCCCCCCTCCAGGAGCCAGAAGCGTTTCCATGGGACAGCTGCCAGGCAACCCAACCAAGGACACCCCAGTTATCTCCTGCCACCTGCCATCTTCCCCAATCTGGAGCCAGGGGAGGAGGCCGGCTGCAGGATGGAGGGCAGCAGACAGGCAGGGGGCAAGAGGCTCCCAAGGAGTCACACCCCTCAGTGCCCCCAGAAGGCTGGCCAAGGGCAAAGAGGCAGGACCCTCCAAGCCCCCTGCCTCCATGGGGCTCACAGGGAGGGGGAAGCCCTTTTACGCGCCCCCCCCCCTGCAGGGGCAGCCCTCGCCCACTCAGATGCCAGGGTTCAAGGAGGGAGGGAGAGGTTGAGACAGCAGATGAACTAACCAGGCATGTTGGGCAACCGGTGAGTCCAGAGCCCCACAGAGGAGACAGAAATGAAGGCGAGAGAATGAGAGAAAAAGAGGCGTTTGCTGAAACTGTTTATTGAACCAGAGACTGGAGAGGAGAACAGAGTCATGAAATGCAGCATGGAGGACAGACAGTGGGACGGACAGACAGGCAGAGCCAAGAGGGGCACAGCAGGGCCTCAGAGGGACCTGCCAGGGGGGTGCAAGGCTGCTTTCCACAGTGGGGTCTCGCTCCCACCCACCAGGAAAGAGGCCCAGATCCCCTTACCCCCCAGCCCCAGCTGCATGGCTGGCAGAGCCCCCAAATGCCGCTTCCTCTGCCAGGAAAGGCACTTCTGGCGCTGGCACAGAGCTCCCCACCCCCTATCCCCACCTGAGGTAACTTGGCCTCCCCTCCTAACCCCCCCCCAGCACACACACACAGGGGAGCACTTGGGGGTGTATCCTGGGCAAGCAAGGGGGAGGGCGGGAGCAGACAGAGACGGAGCTCAGAGGGAGGTGATGTCATTCAGGGCATTGTCCAGCTCCTCACTGATGGCTTTGAACTTCATCTTCTGGGCATAGACTTCGTCTGCAGGTGTGCATGGAAGGTGGAGAAGGTGGAAGCAGTGAGGCAGAGCAGAGCAGTGCAGGGGGGTGGAAAGAAAAGAGTGAACGTGAGAGGGAGGGAAGAGAGAGGAAGAGGAAGGCAGGTGGCTGGGAGAGAGACGAGGAGGTGGAGGAGGAAAAGAGGAGGAGGACACCCTCACCACCTTCACAAGGACCCAACCCTCTCGGAGCCCATCCCCTGCTCTGGGTCCCAGCCCCACCACTTCCCAGCCCAACGGAGGGGGCAGGCGGGGGGAGCACCTTCTTACCTTCCAAGTCGTCAATGGTTTTCTCCAACTTTGCAACAGACCTCTCAGCAAACTCTGCTCGGGTCTCAGCCTGGGGGGCGGGGGCGAGAGAGAGGAAGGATAGAGATGAAGAGCCCATTGGGTGGGAGACTCAAGGGGGGGCATCCTCCCAGGTTGCTGTTGGGTCCAGAGCTGCAACCTCCACCCCCTAGAAGGCAGGAGCAGCTCCGCAGCCGCTCCCCATTCTCCAAGCCTTGCAACACCCTCCAGAGCAGAACACAAAGGCTCCCTCTTCTGTCCCCCCCCCCCCCATCATGAGGAGATGGTGAGAATATTCCTCAGTCCTTCAGTTTGGGGAACATATTTTATTCTCACTCCGATCTTGTTGTCTTACATCCCCTTTACTGATGACTGATCTATTGTTTATTTATGGTCATTTTATTCTGTCTTCTTTAATTTTTTTACAGTATGTTAAGAAGCAGTTCCCTCCTTTGGGGGTTCTTTGTACAAAGCCTTGCACAAATAAAGACACTTCATGGTCCCCTCAGTTAAGTGGCAGCTCTGGCTTCCAAAGATGCATGCACAGAATTGTAGAGCTGCCTGGGCAGCTGGGTGGGGTGGAGGAGAGATTTCTGCTCAGGCTGCTGCAGGCTGAAAGGGTTCCTCACTCCCCCTGCCCGCCAGGGAGGGTCTGGCCCTGACCACTCCCACCCTGGACTCTGCGCTTGTTTTGCTTCTGAATGCCTCTCCAAACGCAGCAGAGCCTGGGTCCATCTTGCTTGCATGGAGAAAGTGGAAAGAGAAAAGTTTCCTTCTCTCTCTCCTAACTCAAGAGCTCATGGGCATCCCATGAGGCTGAACATTGAAGATTCAGGGTTTCTGACTCAGGATCTTTTCCCCAGCCCAGTCTGCTACTGGGTCTGAACTTTCTGCCCCTCAGCTTCAGCTTTGGATGGAGAGGGGAGAGGGGAGACCCGTCCCAGGCGCTGCTCACCTCCTTGAGTTTGTCCGTCAGCAGCTTGATCTCTTCCTCGTATTTGTCCTCCTTGGTGGAATACTGGAGACGGGGGGAACAAGTGTGAGGGGGGAGAGGGAGGGCAGCCCCTGCCCCACTCCAAACAGGCCCCTCCCTGAAGGAAGCCCACCCACCCTCATCCCACCAGGGAGCTCCATACCCCTCCCCGCCCCTCCTACCTTGTCTGCCTGGGCCTCCAGGGACTTGAGGTTGTTGGTGACAATTTTCAGCTCTTCCTCAAGATCCCCACATTTACTGTGTCATGTCCAGAAAGACAGAGGCAGGCGCAGGACAGGAGGAGGAAAAGGGAGAGAGGGAGAGAAGGAGAGAGGGAGAACCAGTTGAGACAGCAGAGAAGAATCTGAAGAGGAAGCAGCAGCAGCAGCAGCAGCAGCAGAGAGAAAGCAGCAGCAGGAGGTTCCTCTGGTGCCACAAGAGGCATCACCAAGGCCCTGAGAATCCCCCTTCTCCGTGTGGGGAGAGACACAAGCCGTGGGACTCCAGCAGCAAAGCAAGGCCCATGTGTCCTGCAGGCATCCCGAGGCCTCTGTCTTGGCACAGCACACTTCCCTGGGCTGAGCTGAGACAAAATGCCGCCTTGGGGGCAGGCACAGGCCACAACCCGCATTACAGCATTGACGGGTAGATGTGTGTCAGGCTGAGGGCCAGCTCTGTCTCTGCAAGGCCAGAAACCTCCATGGGACCCCTTGCGACTTAAGCTCTTTGCCCTGGTTAAGACGCCCCTTTGGGGAAGGTGGCTGGAAGATCCCCATCTCCTTCTGGGCTGCCTGCAAACCACGTCCCCATTCCACTGTCGCCAGGGCCAGCCTGGCAGCCCGATTCCTGCCCCATCACTGCCCATTCCCCGCTTGTGGGGTGCTCTCCCCAGGGAGGCTTGCCTGGTGCCATCCTTCTATATCTTTAGATGCCGGGTGGACATTTTCCTGTATAACAAGGCCTTTGGCTTCTAACTATCTGTGTCCTTTCAGAAGTTGGGGGCTTGTTTTTCTGTACAGTCATATCTCGGGTTGAATGTGCTTCGGGTTGAGTGTGTTCGAGTTGCGCTCCGCGGCAACCCGGAAGTAACAGAGCGCGTTACTTCCGGGTTTCGCCACTTGCGCATGCGCAGACGCTCAAAATGACATCACGCACATGCGCAGAAGTGGCGAAAAGCAACGCGCACATGCGCAGACATGCTATCGCTAGTTACGTTTGCTTCTAGATGCGAACGGGGCTCCAGAACGGATCCCATTCATATCTAGAGGTTCCACTGTATTCCCTCCATCCTGGTTTTAATTGTTTATTATTATTATTTAATGAAATTATACGCCACCCTATACCCAGAGGTCTCAGGGCGCTTCACAGAAAAGATCAACATAAAAACCACCATACAGTCATGCCTCGGGTTACAGGCGCTTCAGGTTGCGTTTTGTTCAGGTTACGGAGCGCCGAAACCCGGAAGTACCAGAACGGGTTACTTCCGGGTTTTGGCGGTCGTGCATGCGCAGAAGCACCAAATCACAACCTGCGCATGTGCAGAGGCACCGTTGCAGGTTGCGAACGCTGTGGGTTGCGAACGTGCATCCCGCACGGATCACATTCGCAACCCACAGTGTCCACTGTATATATAATCAAAATAAAAAACATCAACCCAATAACACCCCCCCCAAAAAAAGAGCCACATTTTAAAAGGGCATAGGATGTGTGTATCTATGTGGGGTTTTGTTTGCTTGGTTCTAAGTCACTTTAGGTTGCCTTGAGCAAGATAATCCGGCAAAAAAAATTACATAAATATAACACATATAAATGAAATCTCTTGCTTGGTGGCTTTTGCTGCACTCGAGAGGCCGTGGGCGCCAAGGCAGACCCCTTCTCCAGCGTGCCTCTGGAAGGCGCCAGCTGCCCTCCATTCCTAGCCAGACAGCTGTGCCACCCTTGCCCAGGGTGAGCTTCTGCAAGATGGCCGGACGCAGAGTGGGGCCAAAGCCACCTTTCTGTCTGGCACGCAGCCGCCTCTCACGCCTCCCCTTGAGGGTCCTGCACGGGGGTGGCATCTGAGCACAGAGCAGAGAGACTGGATGGGAGAGGAGAGGAAGAAGTGCTCAGAAGGACAATGACCAGAGGAAGCAGGAGCAGGAAGTGCGCACAGCTCAGAGAACGAGAGAGAGAGAGACGGAGGAGGGGGTCCCCTGCTCAGTACCTCTTCCTCTGCAGCCATCAGGGATTTGAGGGCCTGATCCATGGTGCGGAGCTCCTCTTCGAGCTGCCTCATGCGGCTGGGGGGGCAAGGGGGCAAGCAAGGTTTAGCAATGGGGAGGATGCAGCCCCCCTGCAACGCCCTGGGCCTGGGTGCCCCCAGAGAGCAGGACAGGTGCCCTGCAAGGGGGACCCCACACAAGGCAGTCAAACGTATGTTAACCTTGGAAGGCGAAAGGGAGCTGGCTCTGCCTGGGGTTCAATCCTGCCTGCACTGTTTTCCTTACGTCACCATGAGAGGCTCTTGCGGTGGGGAGGGAGTAAAAAATGATGGGGAGGAGCCAAGGGGGTCGGCTCCACAACAAAGAGAGGGGTGGATGAAATACCCCCCCTTTACAAAGGAACACCAACCACACACGGGGGGCTGTGCAGCATCAGCAGACCCCTCTTCACAAGAGCCAAGGGAGGGGAGGGACGGCTGCCCTTTCTAGTCCTATTTGGGCCTTGGAAGCCCCTCTGCCGCAGGTGCTCTGCCTCACACCACGTGGCTCAAGGACGGGGGTGCAGAGGATGAAGCCCCCCCCCCCACAAAGGCCAGAGAAGGACCTGCTTGGAGCTCCAGTCCCAATGCAGCACAGCCTCTGACACTCTGATGTCCAGCCCTGGTGCCCCCTCCCTCAAGGGAGGCCAGCGAGGGAGCCCCTCCCCCTCTGCCTGTGGCCACACTCACCTCTCGGCCACCTCGGCCCTCTCTTCTGAGCGCTCCAGATCCCCCTCCAGGATCACCAGCTTACGGGCCACCTAGGAGCCAAGCAGAGAGACGTCAGGAGTGCAGTCCGGGGGTGGGGCAGCTGCTTCCCTCCCCAGGCCCCCCTCCCCTCCCTGGGACCCCCTCACCTCCTCATATTTGCGGTCGGCATCCTCTGCAATGTGCTTGGCCTCCTTCAGCTGCATCTCTTGGAGCTCCATCTTCTCCTCATCTTTCATGGCTCTGTTCTCAATGACCTTCATGCCTCTGGTGGGGAGAAGCCACAAGCCCAGTCAGCCACAGGGCCCAGGACTGCCCCACCCACACTGCCCCCCCTCCAGAGTCCCAGAGAGCCTGCCCTACCCAGGCGCCCCAAGGAGAAGCCCTAGAGTCGGAAGGGACCCCAAGGAGAAGCCCTAGAGTCGGAAGGGCTCCTCTTGGCCTTGCTGGCTTTGCTTGCACACCCAAGGCAGAAACTACCCCAGAAGTTCATCCAAGACAGGCTCTCGCCTCACCCTCCCTGCCCAACACCCCACAAAGGGGCAGCCTGCATGGGAGTGGTCCTCTGAGTGACCCCACTGAAGTCTCCTCTTAAAGGCTCTGAGGGGGCAGCCCTCCCTGCCCAGAGCAGTGGCCAACCTCGCAGGGAGGGCCAGGCCAAACAAAGACACCTCAAGGGTCTCCATCCTGGCACAAGGCAGCATCTCCTTTGGAGAGGGAGCCAGGAATGGGCTTCTCTCCTGGCTGCCCTCCCTGCCTTGGAAAACCCAAAGCCAGGGCCAAGAGGCCAAAAAGACTGCAGCCCCTCAGCAGCCTGGCTCCCCTCTCCCTCTGGCCAGAGCTGACAGAACCTCTCTCCTGTGGACTCTGACACAGAGACCCCCCCTGCCAATGGGGGAGGGTCTCCCAGTGGATCTCCTTCTGACTGGACTCTGGGCAGATCTAGAATGGCAGCAGGAGAGTTGAGAGGAGGAGCATGAAGCATTTGAGCCATAGCCTTCCTGCCTTTGAAACCTCTCCTCATCATATCCAGATAAGGGATGAGTCGAGAACGGCACTTCCTGCATCAGAAGGAGGTAGGTCTGGATGACCTCTGAGGTGCCTCCCGACTCGACACTTCGGCTGTTCTCTGTCTCATTTCACATTCCCATATTCAGATCATCAGAGGACCTTCTTTGCCCTGGGGCCCCAAGGCAGTTGTGGGGAGCTCAAGCAGGCCCCTCGCTCACCTCTCGCTCTCGTCAGCCATCTTCTCCGTCTCCTCCAGCTTTTGCAGGGCGGTGGCCAGGCGCTCTTGGGCTCGGTCCAACTCCTCCTCCACCAGCTGGATGCGGCGGTTGAGAGAGGCCACATCGGACTCAGCCTGGAAGGAAGGAAGGAAGGAAGGAAGGAAGGAAGGAAGGAAGGAAAGAAGAAGGTGCAGAGGTCAAGCACAGCCACAGCCCTGCTCCACAGCCCAGCCTCCCCCCTTCCAGGCAAGCGCTGCCCTCGCCATGCCGCCCAACCACAGCCCCACAGGGCTGCCCACTCCCACCTCACAGCTCTTCCCACCCCACAGACGAAAAACGCGACCCCAGGAAAGCCAAGGCCATTCCAGGCACATCAGACGCTGTGCCCACTTGGTGGATCCAGCCAGTCACTGGTGGGCAGCCATGACTCAAAGGGTGCCAGGCAGAGGTTGGTGCCAGGCAGGGGTCTGTCCCTGAGGGTGACACTCTGTCCCTGAGCACCAGCCCCTCCCTTCTCCCTGCTTGACCCCAGTCAGGCCCAGCCAACTCAGAAGCCAAAAGGGGCCTTGAGCTGCCACCAGCCCCCCACCTGGCCCCACTGATCACACACAAAGCCTTAGACCCCTTTCCCATCCCAGTCTTGGGCATGCCAGAGCCTCACCCCCTTCCCCATTGCTGGCCCTTTGGGGAGCCCCAGCATCTTTCCCCAAATCTCAGCTCCTCTGCTCTCCCCCCCCCCCGGCTCACCAAGCCCAACGCCCCTCAACTCAGCCCCCATGATCGTGCCTCACTTCTCCTCGCCCTGCTCTTGCACATGTGCCCCCCCCGAGGCATGGGGCGCAGTTTCCCTTTTGAAACTCCCACTGGTCTCCTCTTGGCCTCACTCCCAGGAATCAGGAAAAGTTTCCACTTTCTTAAACTTAGTTGATTGCAGCTTCTGGGAGCTTTCAAGCGGGGCATTTGAAAGGATTGCAGGAGGCGGCGGCGGAAGAGGGTGATCTTGTGTCTTAGGCATGATGGCTGCTTGCTTGTCTGAGCTGCTTGCCGGCTTGAGGGTGCGGCAGAGTGCTCTACTGAGCACATGATCTGAGCGGGAGGCGCTACTGCTGAGAGGAAGCCAGGCTGAAGGAGGAAGTGAGTTGGGGAGGAGATAGCAGCCAGCAGCAGTCACAGTTTCGCTGGTTGCCACTTCTGGGAGTTTGTGCACAGAGTCCCTGGCCAGGACACTGAGTGGGGGAGGCCCCAAGTCCTGTCTCATGGTGTGCATAGGACCAAGGGTCATGGAAGGTGAGAGAGCTGCTGCCATGACCTGCAATGCCTGCGCCATGTCAGTCTTCCTACCGGAGAACGTGCAAAAGTGCAAACTGGTTGCCTTGCTAGATGAGAAGGTCCAGCAACTTGAGGCATGCCTAAGCACACTTCGAGTGACAGGAACACATGCAGGTTTCTCGACAGAGCTGAGCGGATGTGATAGAACAACAAGACAGGTGGGATGCCCCTAAAGAGGAGGCAGATCGCCCATTGCAAGAGATGAACCCCTGGAGGAATGTGGCACACAGAAGTGGGACTGTCAGGAGCCGTGCTGGGTCATTGGGGTGCAAAATCGCTTCCATGTTTTCACCCCAGACACCAATTCTGGGCCAGAAGAGCTGGGACAGCAACTGCTGACCTCAGAATGCACCAAGACGACTGTGAAAGGTACAGAACAAAGAATGATTCCCGCTACCCTCCAAAGGAGGAAGAGATAGGAGATGGGTTTGGAGGAAACGTTTTCCGTTCTTGACCTGGGACTCAGCTAGATTGGTAAAGAAATGTGTTTTCTATGCGATATAGCAATGTGACACCAGATGGCGCTGTGGAGTCTAGTCTTTCCCAACCGGATTTCCCTGGATGAGTTTACAACACATTTAACTGAAACGCTTCTTTGATGTGTCTGGATCCAGCCCTAAAACCTCCAGATCCAAGGCTGCTGATTGTGGATGAGTATGCTGATAACCCACTTGCTACCTTCCAAGGAAATGATCGCAGACAAAGGGAACTGCTGTCTGGAGAAGGCAAGTTAAGAGGAAGGAGTAGGAAGTACTCAAACCATAAGGTAATAAGGCCTTTGTAATCTATCCCAATAATATCCAGATAAGCTCCAATAGACAAGAGGGTGAGACTCAAGAGCAGCAGTGGGAGACCTTAGAACACTTCAAGGAGGCTTTGGAAGGCAGAGTGCATAGAACAATTGCTGCCCCTCCCAAGAAGAGAGAGAGATGAGTGGTTGTAATAGGGGACTCCCTACTGAGGGGGACAGAGGCAGAATTATGCAGTGGAAACAGGATGGCCCAGGAGGTGTGCCGTCTTCCAGATGCAAAGATTCATGATGTGACAGAGAAGTTGCCAAGTCTTATAAAGCCCACTGACCACTTCCCCTTCCTTCTGATTCATGTGAGTACAAATAATACTGCCACACACAGTCTGCAACATATAGCAAGGGACTATGAGACTCTGGGCAGGAAGCTGAAGAACCTTGGAGCACTGGTGGCCTTTTCATCACTCCTTCCTGTTGAAGGTTGTGGCCCAGGAAGAGAGAGGAAAATACTGGAGGTAAACCACTGGCTACACAGGTGGTGTCGTCAGGAAGGGTTTGGCTTATTGGATCATGATCGTCACTTCCTTGAGGAATGACTTCTGGCAAGAGATGGGCTGCATCTCACAGTGGTTGGCAAGAATGCTTTTGCTATGAGTCTTGTGAACCTGATCAGGAGAGCGTTAAACTAGATCTTGAGCAGGAGGGAGACAACATGACAGGCAACAGAAGAACACATGGTACTGGGGATAAGAGCTTCAGTGATGCACAGAAAACTGAGGTGATACTCCAGAAACCTGCTAAAGGACAAGAAATCACAAGAAGGAAGCAGCTGGAGGAACGACTGGTGGTTTCAGTTGTCTCTACACAAATGCACAGAGTATGGGAAACAAGCAAGACAAATTGGAGCTTTTGTACAGGACAGCCAATATGACCTGGTAGGCATTACTGAAACTGGGTGGGATAAGACTCATGACTAGAAAGTAGGAATTGAAGGGTATAACCTGTTCAAAAGGAATAGACTAAACAGGAAGGGAGGAGGAGGACCATTATATGTAACGAATGTGTACACTTCTGAAGAAAACCATGACCTGGAGCATGGAAAGCACATTGAGAGTATATGGATAAAAACTGTAGGAGAGAAACACAACAGGGACCTTACTGTGGGGGTCTGCTATAGACCGCCAAGCCAGACTGAAGACTTGGGTGATGCCTTACTAGAGCAGATTACCAAACATTCAAAAATGAGAGATATAAACATGGGGGACTTCAACTTCCCCATATCTGTTGGAACTCAGACTCTGCCAAAAATGTAAGGTCTAACAAATTCCTCCATTGCCTCAATGACAATTTCATTTCTCAGAAGGTGGAAGAAGCAAAAAGGGGATCATCTATCTTGGACCTGGTCCTCACCACTAGGGAGGAACTGATCAGTGAAGTGGAAGTACTTGGAAACTTGGGAGGAAGTGATCATGTCCACCTGGGTTTCGTGATACACAGGCAAGGGAAAGCTGCCTGTAGTCAGACATGAACTTCGGACTTTAAGAAGGCCAATTTCAAAAAGCTTAAAGAGCTACTGGGTGAGATCCCAAAGAGTCCAAGATGGATGGGAGTTTCTTAAAAGTGAAACACTGAAGACAAAAATGCAGACAATTCCAGCAAGAAAGAAAACTGGGAGGCATTTAAGGAAACCGGTGTGGCTAAGGAGCTCACAGATGAGCTGAGATTTAAGGGCATGTATAAGAAATGGAAGAAAGGTAAAATCACAAAGGAAGAGTATACACAAGTAGCCAACAGTTGCAGGGTGAAGGTCAGGCAGGCAAGCTCAGAATGAGCTCATGCTTACAAGAGAGGTTAAAAATAATAAAAATATTTATTCAGCTATGTTTGAAGCAAGAGGAAGAACAAGCAAGTGGTATGTCCTCTGTGTGGAGAAGATGGAGAAACGCTATTGGGTGACAGAGAAAAGGCGGAGCTACTCAGCACCTATTTTGCCTCTGTCTTCACCCAAAAGGAAACTGATGCCCAACCTGGCGATAACAGAATAAATGATGTAAGGAGGGAGCTGCAGCCCAAGACAGGAAATGAGGTAGTAAGGGAACACCTAGCTACTTTAAATGAATTCAAATCTCCAGGGCCTGATAAGCTGAATCCAAGGGTACCAAAGGAGCTTGCGGGTGTCATCTCAGAGACTTTGTCTATGATCTTTGAGAATTCTTAGAGAACAGGTGAGGTCCCTGCAGACTTGATCTGGGCAAATGTTGTCCCCATCTCCCAAAATGGTGAAAGATAAGAACCAGGTAACTACCAACTGGTGAATTTGACATCAAGACCAGGAAAATTCCAAAAACAGGTAATTCAACAGTCGGTCTGTGAGCACTTAGTAATTACAGCATCCTTTTCTAAGACCCAGCATGGGTTTCTCAAAAGTAAGTAATGCCTGATGAATCCCATTTCTTTTTTTCTTTTTTTTTTAATGGAGTTACAAGCTTGGTGGATCAGGGGAAGGCTGTAGACTTAGTGTATCTTGATTTCAGTAAGGCTTTCGACAAAGTCTCGGATGATATTTTTGAAAGGAAGCTTCTCAAATGTGGGTTGAACAAGGTAACTGTTAGGTGGATTTGTAGCTGGTTGACTGACCGAGCCCAAAGAGGACTCCTTAATGGATGTTCGTCATCCTGGGAAAAAGTGACAAGGGGTGTGTCACAGGGTTCTGTCCTGGGCCCCTTGTCCTTCAACATCTATAAATGACTTAGATGAAGGGATTGAGGGGATGCTCATCCAATTTGCAGATGACACCAAATGGAGGGATGGCCAATGCCACAGAAGACAGAAGCAAGATTCAAAATGAGCACAACAGCTTGGAGAATTTGGCACAAGCTAACAAAATGAATTTCAACAGGGACAAATGTAAGGTTCTGCACTTAAGCAGGAAGAACCAGATGCACACATATAAGATGAGGAACATCTGGCTTACCAGTAGGACATGTGAAAAAGATCCAGGGGTCTTAGGACCACAAGCTTAACATGAGTCCACAGTGTGATGCAGCAGCAAAATGACTAATACTGTTCCAAGCTGCATCAACAGAAGTATAGCATCCCAATCAAGGGTGGAAGAAGTCCCATTCCATTCTGCCTTGGTCAGACCACACCTGGAATGCTGTGTCCAGTTCTGGGCATCATAATGTAAGGAGGATACTGACAAGCTGGAACATGTGCAGAGGAGGGTGACTAAGATGATCAGGGGTCTGGAAACCTTGTGAGGAACCGCTGAAGGAACTGGTTGTGTTTAGCCTGGAAAGAGGAGACTGAGAGGAGACAGAGAGCCGTCTTCCAATATCTGAAGCGTTGACACATGAAAGATGGAGCAAGAGGTAGGACTCAAACCCATGGCTTCAAGTTACAAGAAAGGAGATTCCAACTAAACACCAGGAATAACATTCTGACAGTAAGACTGAAGAACGGTCTCCCTCGGGAAGTTAGACGGCCACCTGACATGGATTCTTTAGCTGAGATTCCTGCATGGCAGGGGCTGGACTAGATGACCCTTGGGGTCCCTTCTGTCTCTCTGACTCCATGATTCTCCCTGGTGATCCTGTTTGTGCTCTTCAGTCCCTTCCTGCTTGGGCTGTTCAAGGGGCATGAGGGAAGAGACAGGGGCTCTGCCCGCAGAAGGTCTCCCTTCACTTCCCAGGAAGGTTCCTTCCCAGCTCTGGCTTGCAGCAGCTTCCCCAGGCTCCCCCCTGCCCAGGCACTTTCCCTTCTGCTTCCTCTCCCTTGAGCTGGCCCAACTTGTGCAATATCGACCCCTCCCTTCCCCAACTCCCCCCTCCTTCCATCTCCTGCATCTGCAGGCCGAGACTTGTAGGCTTATAACTTCATCATGCATTAGGCACTTTGAAGCACGACTGGGGGTGGGCAGGGCAGGGGGGGTGCTCTCCCTCTCAGCAGCACAGAAAAGAGAAAAGAACGTCCTCCTTCTGCGCACTGTGGAACTCCCCACCCCAACTTGGATGGTTTGAAGAGAGAATTAGACCAATCATGGAGGAGGAGGAAGCCGCTCTCAGTGTCTCCTAGCCAGGATGGCTCTGCTCTGCCTCCACAGTCAGAGGCAGCAATGTCCCCGAATCCCCGGTGCTGGACCCCACTGGAGGGGAGAGGGCTCTTGCCCCCAAATCCTGCCGGAGAGCTTTCCGTAATGGGCCTCTGTGAGAAGAGGGTGCTGCATAGGGCTGGGTCCTGATTCAGCGGGCTCTTCCTAGGTGACGCTCCTGAGACACACACACACACCCCGCCCAGGTCCCCAGCCTACACAAGAGGAGTGCCAGGCCACCTGCAAGGTGATGTCACAGCCCAACTTTTGTGTGGTGAAAGCCTTTGGCACAGGGGCTGGTGCCACCTCTGTGCAGCCCAGCACAGGGCAAAGAGCAGCACAGGCAGCTCCTGGGAAGCTGCCCCACCCAGACTGGATGGCTGTTGGGCCGCAGAAGCCCAGCTGGGGGTCCAGGGCAGCAGCAGCAGCAGGAGCAGTATGTGGGGTGGGAAAGGGAGGCAGCCCAGCAGGAGGGGGGAGGAGCAGGAGCAGGATGGGTGCCTTGCCTGCCTGCGCTGGAGTGACTAAAGCGGCAGGAATGCCTCCAGAGCAGATTCGCTCCCAAAAAGGAGATGGACGGGAGCTGCTCAGGGGGTGGGGGGTGGATTTCCTGTTTATTGCAGCTGCAAAGCATGGGGGTGGGATTCCCCCTCACTCCTCACTCCCCATCCATGCTCTGGCTGAAGGGAAGGGAGGAGCCAGCGGAGGCAGGGCTCCTCCCCTCCCTCCTCCCTCCCCCCCACTCCCTCAGCCCCTCCCTCCCCCCACATTCCAGCCAAGGGAGGTGCTTTCCCAGGGCTGAGCAGGGATCAGCAAAGGGGGCACAGCAGCCACGGAAGGCGGACCACAGAGCAGAGAGGGTCAGGAAGCAGCCCTCCCCCAAGACCCTTGGAGAGCTGGGCCCAGGGAAGGAAGAGGCAAAGAGGCAGCCGGCAGCAGAGGAGGCCGGAAGGGTTTGGGGGGCACAGGACCAAGGAGGAGGTCCTTATTAATATAAAAATGCCTAGCTAATGCAGCTCTGCATCAGGTGGTTGGACTAGATGACCCTTGTGGCCATCTCTCCAGTTCTGTGATTGCATTCTTGTACTGGTAGGGCAAGGTATACTGCCTCTGGATAGGGAGAATCTAGTCTGAGCTAGCAGGGTCAGCCATCCTGAATCCTGCAACGACTGTCTTTATGGGCCAGACTAAAGGTTCCAGCAGAGAGGCAGGCTTGCCCCTCCACCTGCCACCAAGAGTCCACACAGCAGTGCACAGTTAGCTGCGGAACTCACTGCCACAAGACACACCACCAGCCACAAAGGAATTGGGCAACGAATGGAGCCAGGAACAGCCAGACTGAAAGGAGCATAGGAAGCTGCCTTCTATGGCCACTGGGTCCATCTGCCTCTGTATTGTTTACACTGACTGGCAGCAGCTCTCCAGGGTTTCAGGCAGGGGACATTCTCAGCCCTACCTGGAGATGCTGCCAGGAATTCAAGCCAGGACCTTCTGCACTAACCAGGGCCAGCTCAAAACACTGTGGTGCCTCAGGCAGGCGGGGAAGGAGGGGGCATGAAGATCTACATTAGAAACAAGGAGAAAACGATCTGCTGCCTGAGATGGTCACCTCACCTTGCCTCAAGGGAGGGCCGGCCCTGGCCCTAACCACAGGGCTCTTAAGACAGGAGGCTGCACACAAGAAGCAGCGGGAGGCTTCTGAGTAACAGAACAGCCGTAAGGCAAGACCTGCACTTTCCTGAACAACTTGTTGGCTGCTTCGACCTGCAGAACTGGCCCTTTTACAGGTGCCCCATAAAGTGCCCCAGCACTTTGGAACTCCCTGCCTATTGACATCTGGCACGCACCTTCCCCGTATTATTTTTGATGCCTTCTTAAAATATTTCTGCTAGCCTAGTCCTATTCGTTCACTGCTGATTCTAACCATTTTTCAATGTTTAATTGCTGGTTTTTATGGGACGCAAGTGGCACTGTGGGTTAAAGCCTCAGTGCCTAGGACTTGCCGATCGAAAGGTCGGCGGTTCGAATCTCTGCGGCGGGGTGCGCTCCCGCTGCTCGGTCCCAGCGCCTGCCAACCTAGCAGTTCGAAAGCACCTCCGGGTGCAAGTAGATAAATAGGGACCGCTTACCAGCGGGAAGGTAAACGGCGTTTCTGTGTGCGGCTCTGGCTCGCCAGAGCAGCGATGTCACGCTGGCCACGTGACCCGGAAGTGTCTCCGGACAGCGCTGGCCCCTGGCCTCTTAAGTGAGATGGGCGCACAACCCCAGAGTCTGTCAAGACTGGCCCGTACGGGCAGGGGTACCTTTACCTTTACCTTTACCTTTTATTGATAGTCTTAATATGTCTTATGGTTGGGCAGTGTTCTCAAAGCTACCAACATGAGTTTGACCAAACTGCAGAAGGCAGTGGAAGACAGAAGTGCCTGGCGTGCTCTGGTCCAGGGGGTCACAAAGAGGCGGACACGACAAACGACTAAACAACAACAATATGTCTTACAAACCAGTTAGATGTTTTGTTACAATCAAGTCGTATATAAATTTCATAAACTAAACAGAATTTAAATTAGAACAAATTGTTTGGCTGTTGGTAGAGCTAAGGGCTCCGTTTTGGATAGCTGACCAGGATTCCAGCCTGATACTCTGGCCAGCTGCTGTTGTTCAGTGCAGACACCCCCCAAACCAGGCAAGCCAGGTGAGCTTCCTATGGGGACCCAAAGCTGTTTGTGGGGTCAAGGCTTCCTATGGGGACCCAAAGCTGTTTGTGGGGTCAAGGCTGTTGGGCCTTTGCAGCCCAACTAAGCCAGGCAGCTTCCCACTCCATGCCTCACCCAATGGAGACACGGGGGGGGGGGGGCGGAGAGAGCCTGGCCCTGGGGCTAAGTCCTCCACCCCAACTACCTGCCCACTTCTCCTTCCACCACACAACCAGCTTTGCCTTGGGAACAGCCCACCGGTGGGATTACTCAAGATCCTTGGGGGAGGGGGGCACAAGGAAGGCCCTCTCACCCACCCAGAGGGCCAGAAACTGGAGGGAAGGAAGTCCTCCAGAAGGACCTCTCTGGCTTGGGAGTCCCAGCCACAGGGAAGGAGGCGCCTGCTCATTCCCTGCACTGCAGAAAATGCTCTCACAGCTCTGCAAAAAACCAGACGGTCCCCTCCTCATATTTGTGCCCTTCCCCCAGGTGTATGGTGCAGTAGATAATCTGATTCCACCTGGTCTCAGGGAACAGCCAAGGGACTGGAGGGGGGCACCAGCTGGGGCTGGCCAGGACGCCACCCGCAGGACTCCTGCCAGCCTCCTGTCAATTATTTACCGGGCTGCTTCAGTTCCAAGAGCCTGCAAAGAGGAGGGGTCAGGAATACAGGGACAGACACAGTACTGCACCCTCATTATTGTCTTCCTCTTGGAGGCAAGACCACTTTCAAGCCCCCCCTCCCCGCCAGGCCAGGCATGTCCCACACCCCAATCGTCCGAGCCCCCCACAGAATGATGTCACAGGCAGTAGCAGGCCCTGGCCAAAGGGGGGTATCAAGCTGACCCAAATCCTGTCCCCCAACCCATCGTGGCTGCCTAGCAGCTCCCCCCCACCCCCAGCTCTTGCCCAGCCAGCGCTCTCCCTGCAATGCGCAGCGCACCCTCTTCTCTCAGGTAGGTCCGCACCTGGATCAGCAGGAACCTCCATCTCACGCACAGCTGAAATGGCACCAGGATCCCACCTTGCCCTCTTTGCACTACTAGAGAGATGCTCCTGGGAAGGGGCGCGAGTACCAGAGTGAGGATTCAGGGGCAGGAACCCCAGGAGGAGGAGGCGCTGCAATGAGGTCCGTGGGCAGCGTGCCAGCCTCGCACCCTCCGCTCCCCCATCTGGGAAACGGGCACAAGGGCGTCCCCTGCCAGGAGTGGCAGAGAGGGGAGCTCGAAGAGCTTCGCGCGCCTCGCACATGCTGTTCGCTAGAGAGCAGAGCCCCTGGCGGACACCCCGTCCTCTGGGACCCCCCTAGCACCCTCCAGAAGGACCCCTCTCCCGAGGGTACCCATGTGGCCCGCGGGCGACGAGGCCACGCCCCTGCCGCCTTCGGCCGGGAAAGGAGCGCGGAGGAAGCGGCGCCTCCCCGGATCCAGGTGGGCCGGGCGGCTCTGCGCTGGGCGGAGCGCGAGAGAACGAGGCAGGCAGGATGCAGGCGGATGCCTGGCGAGTCCCCCGACGGGAAGCCCCGCCCGGGTGGAACCGGCCCTCTGCACATGCTCGGGAACCCCGCCCTTCCGAGGCGCCGCTTCCTCGGGTCGCCCCGGGGAGAGCCCAGCGCCAGCTGCCCCGCCAGCCCCCCACAAGCTTTCAGAGAACAGGTCGCCCCGGGGCTGGCGAGGCCGTCGGCGCTGCGAAGCGGACCCTCTCTCACCCGCTCGCGGGCCTGGCGCTCGGCGTCCACTTCCCGCTGGAGGTGCTCGGCGCGCTCCTCGGCCTCGTCGGCCACTTGCTGCAGCGTCTGGATCTTCTTCTTGACCGCCTCGATGGAGCTGCTCCCGGCCATATTCCCGGGCGGAGGCGCGGAGGGGCGGGCGGAGGCTGGAGCCCGTCGGGGGGCTGGATCGGGGGCGGCGGCGGCGGCGGGCTGGCGGGGCTCCTGGCCCGGGCTCTGGCTCTGGCTGGCGCTCGGTCGCTCCGTCTGCTCGCCTACCCGCCCAGCAGGAAGAAGCGCTCAGGATGCGGGGCGAGGCGGCCTTCCGCGCCCCGCCTCCTCCTCCTCCTCCTCCTCCTCCTGCTGCTGCTGCTGCTGCTGCTGCCGGCTCTGCCCCTCGCGCGCCTCCTCCAACGCGCTGGCCCGGCCTCGCTCTTAAAGAGCCCGCCGCGGAGGCAGGGAGGGGGCTGGCGCTGTCCGTCGGGGGTCGCGGCGCCGTCGAAAACGAGGCAGCGCGTGCTAGGCGGGCCGGACTGAGGCGCAAAAGGCGGCAACGCGCAGGCCCGGCCATTGCAGCCTCCTGGCAAGCGGGAGCCCCGGACTCCCCGACGCTTCCTCCCGGGGCAGCGTGCCAAGTGTCGGTGGCCCGGGAAGAGCCTCGCTCGCCCGCCCGCCCGCCCGGCGGCTTCATGCAGTGGCCTTGGGGAAGACTCCGCTGCGCTCCCTTCTGGGCTCGCTTTGCCCCACAGGGCTGATCCGGTGGCCACTTGGCTGGAGGACTGAGAAGAGCACCAAGCCAAGCGGGGACTTTCGGATTTCCCTGCTGCTGTGACTCCACCGAAGGACAACTCGATCCACTGCCACTTGACTGAACCGAGTCTCCCCACCAGACGGGGTCAGCTGCTGGTTGCTGCAAAGGCACAAGAATGAGGGCCACATCTGCTGCTCCAAGGCTGCTCTCCTGTACCGCTGAGCCATCAGTAGGGATCTGTCTTAAAAGAGATTCTTCGAGGAACACTCTGCATGTGCTTTGGGGCATTTTGTCCTTGGAGCTGCAGGATATTCGGTTGTGGTCTTACTTTCTTGCAACATGGCACTCAGAGCAGCAGCAGCAGCAGCCCCCACGTGGCTGCTCCAGGGACTCACCAGTCCAGGCACAGGCCAGGCCTCCTTGGCTTCAGTAAGGTGATGGCCTCCTGGGCATACCTGGCACCCTGTGTATGCTCAGAGACCCGTGGACCAGACCTGTGAATCACAAATGGGCAGAGGGCCGATGGAAGAAGAGCGTCCCCAGTCAGGGCCACTGGGATTTCTCTGCTCCTTTTTAAGCTGCCTTTATCCCATTCATCACAGAGTGTTTAGAGGACAGCACTGCACAGCAAGGGGGAATAAAATTCTGCTTAAGAACCAGAGAAGAGCCTACTGGATCAGGCCAGTTGCCTGTCTAGTCCAGCATCCTCTTCTCACAGTAGCCAACCAGATGCCCTAATGGGAAACCAATAGCACTTTCCCCTCTTCTGGTTTCCAGCGATTCGCATTCAGAAACATTACTGCCTCACACTGTAGAAGCAGAGCAGAGCCATCTTGGCCTGGAGCCCTTTATAGCCTTACCCTCCATGAATTTGTCCAATCCCCATCTAAAACCATCCAAGTTGGGGACCATCACTACTACTTGCAGTGGCTGACTTTGGGGTCTCAAATTTCAGCAGCATCCTGTGCAACACCGAAATTTGGTGTCCTTGCCTCTTTCCATCCCGAGGCTCCACGCCCAACTGGTTGCACGTCCCTAAATCCGCCTCTGGCTTCTTGTGGGAGTGAGTTCCATAGGTTAACTGTGCACTGTGTGAAAAAGTCCTTTCTTTGATCTATCCTGAATCAGCCAACATTCAGCTTCATTGGATGTCCAGGAGGTCTAGTGTTGAGAGGGAGAAAAGCTTTTCTCTTGCCACTTTCTCCATGACTTCTATCATATCGCCTCTTCCTTGCCTTTTTTCTAAACTAAAAAGTCCCAAACGCTGCCACTTTCCTCCATCCCCACGATCGTTTCAGTTGTCCTTTTCGGAACCAGATCTGAAGTCCTTTGCTCATTTCTGGGCTCCTCCACTTTGCCATAGATAAACTGGATTGCTTTCAGAGGAAGGTGGGAAGGATGCTCAAGGAGTGTGGGAAACTAGTCCAGGTTGGAGGAAATGAGCCTGCTTTCCCTGGAGGAGACCTGAGAGCCTTCTTCCGCTTCCTCATCGTCTTTGCTGAAGGGCTGTCATTGGACAGAAAAAGTCAGGGAGTTCTTTGCTGCTGCTGTCCCAGGTGGCAGGATGAGATCCACCTGGCTTGCATTACAGGAAGGCCTCTTTATTGATGGTGGGGGCAGTTTGAGGGTGGTGGGAGCACTTCCTGCTCCCTGGAGGGTGAGCCTCTCCGCCCCAAGTGGTCGTCTTCAAGCAGGACCCAGACATCCATCTGTTTTCTTTTTGAGGTGGGGGCTCCAGCTCTGGGTTCCCTCCACTGAGCAGGGGGCTGGACTAGATGGCCTCCGAGACCCCTTCCAGCCCCTTCTTGGGTGAAACAGGTGGCAGTGAAGGGAGAGCACAGCCATTGTGGCTGGTAGCTAAGCACCTGCCACCTTTCAGCATGATAGGGCCCCCCAAAACATGTCTCAGTGTGTGAGTGCGTGCGTGTGTGCGTGCTGGGGAAGGGGTGTCACAACACTCTATGGCAAGCTGGATGTGCTCATACACCTCCCATGTGTTTCCACTTCCTGGTCTCTTGAAATACTAGGTTGCTGCTTGCTGCATTGGAGCACAATTCCTTCTCTCTGCCTTCTGCTGAGTCAGACCACTGGGGCCATCTAGGTCAGTAGTGTCTGCGCAGGCAGGCAGCGGCTGTTCCAGATTTCAGAAACAGAGTGTCTCCCAGCCTTGCCTGCAGTTGCTGCCATTGGAGTTGAACATGGGACCTCTGCGTGCAAGGCAGATGCTCCACCACTCGGCTGTGTCCTCTCTGTCTCTGTTTTATATCATTAAAGCTGCTTGAATAGTGTTGGGTTTTCAGGTTTTACCTTCTTTTACTATTTCCTTGCACAGCTCCCAGAGTCTGATAGTTCTTGAACTGCCTTCAGCTGTGAGGGTGCCAGAAGCAATTCCCTTCAGGCTGTGTGACATGGGAGCCTCCTGGTGCGCAAAGAGAAACACCAGCTCCCTAAGGCATGCAGAAATGCATGTTGGGAAGAGTCTTGGGGTCCAAGGGTGGGCTGAGCCAATCCTGCTCTCAGGAGAGCAAACCTGAAGCCCAGCCTTTGCTGACACTTAGAAACACCCTCAGGTCCACATCCTCTCCCAGGGACACCGCCTGGCTCTTCTTTGGCTAGGCACCGCCACCCGCTCTGAGGCCGGAACTCAGAGGTCAAGGTTTCTTCCTGTCCCTCTAGGTCTAGGATGTCCCTCCCCACGCAACCACCCTTGCCAAGTTCCCTCCTGGGGAGGCTGTGAAGCCAAAAGTATCTGTCTCACAGGGCCAGGGAAAGATGCAACTGGCCTGTGACATTTATGATCATAGTCCCTTCTGAATGGGGCAAGTTGAGCCCCCTGGACCAGTGAATCTGGGGCCACCTCCCCTTTGGCCTCCTGGGATCACGGCTGCACTGGGCTGTCACCCTGGTACATTCTCAGGCTTCAGTTCCTCTCTTTCCATTCAGGAGGAAAGAACACCCCATGCTTTGTCCCCATGCCCATCATTTCCTGCTCTGATGCTACACAGGCGCACCTAGGACCTCCGCCTCTCAGGCACTTGCCTTGTCTCCTCCAGCCCACTCAGCCCCTGAGCAGCCACCTGTGGTCCCCCCCCCCGCTGCTTTCTCCTTCCCCAGGGCCTGACCTGCCTCCCCTCTTGCTCAGCCTGGCCTCCCCCTGCATCCAGCGGCAGCTTCCCCAGCGGCTGGCCTGGGGGAGGCCAGATGACCACCTGGGCTCTGCCCCCCCCATGACCAGCCCTTTGAAGTGGCATCAGTCAGCATGTGTGTGCTGGACTCGTGGAAATGGGGGGACCTGAAAGGCGAGGCTGAGGAATGGTGCCAGGCCAGCTAGCCTGTTTCCAAGCCAGAATTTCTGCCTTGGTCTTGGTGCCCGCAAAGGGGCCTGGAGCCATTGCAAAGCAGTCCGGTGTTCCAAGTACAAGCGCAGGAAATGGCGACGGGGGCGGGGGGGGGGGAGACGACGACTTCTCAAGGCATAGTCACCTTTACATAAGGACTCAAATGCACACACGCTTCCGGGATGGGGAGGCATTTATTTCCCACATAGGGTTGCGAAAAATGTCCTCCATTGGCAGGACATACAAACATGGGGCAGCCCCGGCCTGCCTGCCAGAGCCCAGCTGCACTGGGGAGAAAACCTGCATCTGCCTTGTTCTGGACGGGCCGCGAGAGGAAAAGGGGGACCTGCCTCCGAGTGGGGCAGAGCCAGGGCGGCTGCGCTCCTACATCCCCGCAGTTGCTCTGCGCCAGTCAGCCCCCCCCCCCGCCCTGTAGCCAGTCTCCTCCTCTGGGCTCGGGGAATGGCCAAATATGAGCAAAGGCGGCGGAGGCTGGGGCGGGCGGGATGCTGAGCCAGCTGCGCAATACCGAGCGCAGAGGCTGGGCAGCCCAGCAGCCATGAGGAATCGTAGATTCAAAGGATTGAGAAGTTGGAAGGCACCCAAAGGGCCATCTAGTCCGTCCCCCTGCAATGCAGGAATCGCGGCCCTGGTGGAGGCGGGGGTGCCCCTTGGAGGAGTCGCCCGCAGCCTCCCGGTCCTGCGCCCAAACGACTGGCTTCGAGGCTCATCTGCGCCCTGCAGCAAGCTAGGAGAGCGCCTCTCGTGCCAACCTGCGGGAACTAAGGGGCATCATCCAGCCATGGGCCCCTGTGCACTGTGGCCTGGGGGGGGGGGTCAGCAGGTAGACCGTGTCCCCCCCCCCCAGGCCTCCCGGGGCTAAGAGTGGCAAGCCTCTGGACCAGGCTGCGTCGCCAGCCTCCCGCCTCTGGCTTAAGCCTCTGGAGGAAGGAGCAGGCGGGAGCCTATTAGCACCCCGATTAGCACCGCCTCGCCTGGCATCTGTCTGGCTCGAGCCCTCCGCGAGGAGGAGTCTGCAGACGGGCTCTGCCTGGAGGGGTCATATCTGCTGGCAGTGCCCACTGGCACTCGAGGAGCAGCCAGGGCGGCCTCTGCTCCTGGACTGGCCCGGCATGATGGGCGCAAAGACAACCGCAAGGCAGGCTGCGCGTGTGGGCACCGATCTTCCCCGGCCAAGAAGGGGCTTTTCCGCGGCCCGGAAACACCGGGCAGGTGCTGGCAGAGTGCCCGAGCTGTGCGCGGACCAAGCCGAGCAAGCAGCCAGTAGGCCGCCCGGAGAAGCCCGGTCCGAGCACGAGGGGACCCGCCCCGCGCTCCCGCTTCGCTCCAGCCGCGCAGGTTGCGCCCCCTCCTCGCCCGCCCGCCCGCCCTCCCTCCCGCTGTTGGCGGCGGGTCCGGGCTGGCGGCGCTCCAGGCGGCGGGTCCCTTTTAGGCGCTCCTTAAGACCCCCTGATCGCCTTTCACCCGGGCCTCGAGCCTGGCTCGGGCAAGGAGCATTTATTTATAGGGTGTCAAATGCCCTCGAAGGAGGCCGAGCCAGTGGCGGGTCCCCCGAGCGGGCTCCTCTTTAAAGCCCTCGCAGCTGTTGCTCCCTGGAGCTCGGCCTGGCCGGAGGAGCACGCCGTGTCACCACCTCCCGCGCCAAGAGCCCCTTCTTGGCCCCGGGGAGACCCTCAGCTAACGAGCGCCCAGGAATGCCTTGACAACTTGATGGGCGGCGCGGGTGCCAAGGCCCGCGCCCGGAGCCTCCCCTCCCCGCCCGCCCCGTCTTAATGGCCCAGTGACGGCTCAATTCATCCTCGGGGAGGGAGGGAGGGGGGAGGCCCCACTGGCGGGCAGCTGCTCGGGGCTTAACGAGCCCGGAATACCTGGAGGGGCCCCGTCCCCTATGCCCTTGCTCCTCGGCGCCACCCACCCTGGCCCGGGCAGGATTGGCCCTCCGGGGGCATGCCTGCGCCTTCCCTTGCCGCCCCTCCGCCCCGCGAGCCGGACTTACGTCGCCGGCCTTCTTCTCGGCCAGCTCCAGCTTCTCCTGGGCCTCCTTGACGGCCTCCGAGTACTTGTCCACTTCATCCTCCGTCCCCTTCAGCTTCTTCTGCAGCCCCTGCTGCTCCTCCTCCAGCTGCGGGGGGTCGGGGAGAGAGAAAGGGGAGCGTCAGCGGGAGGCCGATACGCTGCTGCTCGCTCCTACCCGGCGGGAAAGTGGGTGCCCGGGGTAAGGAAGGAGCGGGGGGGGGGCAGGAGGGCATTCCTGCCCTCAGGAGTATCTGGGGTGGGGAGTCTCCAGAGATGGGAGCCCAGCGGTGGGAGTTGGGAGGGCATCTGCCTGACTTAGTCCGGGCAGCTGGAAGCGGATTCACAGCTAGTGGGTGGGGGTCTTCTTGCCTGGCAAAGTGTCCACCCAGATCAACTGTCGGGGATGGAGGGGGCTAGTGAGGTGTGGTTCCTCCTGGGGGTCTGCCCTTCTGGGGAGTGGGCGCCAAGAGGCCTGTGGGGTTGGGCGGGCGGGCACCTGCTTGCAGCGGTCCTCGGCCTGCTTCTTGTCGGCCTCCGCTTGCTCCGCTCGGTCGATGGCGTTCTCCTTGTCGAGCTTGAGCATCTGCATCTTCTTCTTGATGGCTTCCATGGCTGCGGCTGGAGAGGCGTCGGGACCCGACGGGAAGGACGGTCGGAGGCGCTCAGGCGGGCGAGAGCGAGAAGGAAAGGCGAGCGGAGCCGCGAGCGGTGGATACTGGCTGCGCGCCCCGAGCGGCTCGCACTGCCTAAAAGCCGGGGAGGGGCCGGGCCCTCCCCCACAGGCCGAGCAGCACCTTTTAGGGACAAGCTGGCAGGGACGGGACCGGCCGACGAGCCTCGACGGGCGGGAGCGGGGAGCGGAAGGCGGGGACGCGGGCAGCCGGCCAAGCAGGCAGGCAGGCAGGCAGGCAGGCGCGGAGACGGGACGCCCCCAGCCCATCGCCGCTGGCCAGCCAGCCTGACGGCACGCGCCCCGGCACCTCTCCCCCTCCCTCGAGCAGGAGCCTCCTCGCTACCCCTTTCCGCTCGCTCCGTCCAGCTATCCATCCCTCTAGCCTTGGATCTGTTGCTATAGTAACCGCCCCATCCCGGAGGCTGCCCGCCTAGCCCGCTCGCGCCCCGCCAGGGCCACTGAGGCACCGGTCCGTGCTTTCGACCCTTCTGCAGGGCCGCCCCATGGCCAGGAGGCCCCCCAGGCGAAGGCAGGCCCCGAGTGGCCCCCCTTCCGCTTGGGCAGGCGAGGCGGGGGTCGCCAGGCCAAAGACAGCTGCCGCCCGGCCAGCCGCTTCCCCCACCCCGGAGTCTCCCAGCAGGCCGCGGGACAAGGGGAGCTGGAGGACGCTCCCAATTTGGGAAGCGGCGCCACATATTTCCTCCCTTTCAGGGACTATTTTGGGCTTTCTCTCTCACGGACTTGCTCTGGGAACAGAGGGTGTTCCCTTCGCGCAGCGCTCCCCAGAGTCAGGCAGATGCTGGAGGGCTATGGGGCGGGCGAGGGTCCGAAGCTGTGGGGCTTTTGCTTGGGCTGCGCTGGAGTCCCAAGTCAGCCGCGAGCCTCCCTGTGGCCGGAGCCTTGCAGTCTCTTGAAATCTCCCCATTCCTGCCCCACTCCGTGTCTTCCCTTCTGAGCAGCGGTGACCTCCAGCAGCAGACACTGGCCGGCCCCTAGCAGACAGGAGCAGGTGGGCCTCTTGGCGGGGCTTCAGCCGGGCCTTCCTGGGCTTGCGCTGCGCAGGAGTCGCACCAGGTGAGGCAAGTCCTCCTGCTCCCGGTTGGATCTGCAGCACACTTGGCCCACCCCCGCCCGGACAGGAAGCCTCTTGCTTTGCTCCTCATCCCCCAACTTGTGGGCAGGGATGTGCATCGCTCGGGATCTTTCTCTAAGCCAGAGATTTCCAGTCTGTGTCACCACCACCTCTCCATATCATCTTGCTTCTGAGGTCCTGCTGCTCCAAAATAGCCCTCATTTTCATTAGGATTTGTGTGCATCTAAAACATCAGTGTTGCTTCCTCCCAGGTCTCCTAGTCCTATCTTCCCATTTGCCAGGTACCAAGAGGGTTGGGAATTGGGGGGGGGGGGAGAACCTGCTAGACCAGGCCCATCCAGTCCAGCCTCCTGTTCTCACAGCGGCCAGCCAGTTGCCTGTGGGAGTCACAAGCAGGGCCTGAGCACAAGAGTAGCCCTCTCCCCACCCGGAGTGACTGGCATTCAGAAGCATTACTGTCTCTGACCATGGTGGCAGAACATAGCCATTGTGGCTAGTAGCCCCTCCTAGCCTTCTCCTGTATTTGTGGGTTTTCTACAGATGAATCATGCTTTGCCATTACTTCTGTGTCACAACAGCACAGTCCTAGCTTTGGCACCAGAAGCCACACAATGGGACAGGACTGGCACCAAGCAGTAGCGCCAGAAGCACCATGAGGCTGGAAGGCGGCTCCTCCTTAGGATCAGCAGAAATCCCGAGGGACCTCTTGCAGGTGGCCCAATGGGGTGGCCAGGACAGGAGCCGGATGATGCAAGATGGGATCCTGGAAGCAGCAGTAGTTGCTGCCCCCTACACTCAAAACCCTGCCTGCGCCAACACATCCTGTGAGCTGTAAAGGCTGCTGGGCCTTGGTGCTCAGCTCTTCCTCGCTAGGTGCTGAGGTTGTGTGTAATGCCAGCCTCCTGCCACCCAACCCATTCCCTGTAAGAGGAGGGGAGCAAGCAGGTGCCAGGACTGACAAATGCCCCACAGAAAGGGGGGGGCACAGTGCTGAGGCAAGAGGAGCAGAAGGGTCAGGAAGACAGTGCCTGAGCAGCTTACAGAGGGAAGCTGACAATGTGGGAGGCCAGAAAGGGGGTCTTGTCAGGGGGCTGAGCCTGGCGTTATGGAAACTCCTCTAAGGGGGTATAAAGCCCAGGCACTGTGGGGTGAATTAGCTGCCAGCCCAAGAGGAAGCGGCTGTGGAGGTTGTACTGGGACCCCCCATCCCAGCAGGCAATGGGGGTTCCTTCTGTGGGAGACAAACACATATTCTCGACAGTAAGTTGAGGGGCAAAGGATCACAGAGCCACCTTGCTAGACAGACTCATTGCTGGGGAGAGAGCTCTGTGCAATGCCATCTCCCTTGTTTGCAGCAGCGGGAAGAAACAAGAGAGCCCTTCTGCTTCCAGTCACTCTCACACTTCTCTGCTTCCCCGTGTCTTCAAGGCAGACAGATGTCTGTTGGTGGCCTCCCTGAGCACAGACTCCAGGTTTGTAATCAATGATGTATTTTGTAGCCTAGAAGTGTTTTACCTGCATAGTTTTACTGTGATCCAACGCAAGACTGTTAAGTAAGTAAACACCATTTTTAAGCTGACTTTATAAATTGTTGCCTAGTTCTTTGTTAAGAGGGGGAAGCCAGCTAACCTTCATTAGCTGGGATTGCTCAGAAAAGATAAGGCTTGGCAGCCTAGTTTCAAGCATCTGTTTTGCTGCCGCACGTGGGAGACTGGAGGGATAAATTGTAATTAATATATCCCCTCCTAACCATCAATAACCCATCCCTCAGTGTGACGGTGCTCAGCCCCAGCTCGCCTGCCTGAATGAGGCCCCGGGGGGGGGGGGGCTTGGCTCTGGGCAGTGTGGCTGTGGGGCATCTTGGCTGGTGGATCACAAGAGGATCACCTCCATAGAGCAAAGACCCCTCCCCACCTGGCCTTGCTGGTTTGCTGGTTTGCTGCACAAGAGGCCTGAGGGGTACCTGGAGGAGGAACCCCTTGGGAGGGAGTCCCGACTCTTTTCTGCACCTGATTTTGTGCTGGGTGTCCTTGGCTCCTCCATGCCCTCTGCCTGAAGGGCAAGGGGCTGTGGGGGGGGGCACAGCCAGAGACAAGGAGCCAGACACCCACTCCCAAGTGTCAAGGCATGCAGAGAGCTAGTTCCTGTACTGAGTTTGGCCTTCTGAGTAATCATCACTACCTGGATGAGACCCCGTGTCAGATGGTCAGAGGACAGCTGGAGAGGAGGGGGAGGGCTGGGCTCCTGGGCCTCTGCCAGGGTGGCTGACTGCCCCTTGGGGGCTGACCCAGCACTGTGGCCAAGGGGAGGGTGGGGGGAGATGAAGAGAGTCCTTGCTTCCCTGATGAAAGGCCCTGCCAGTCTGGCATTTGGCTTGGTGGCAGAGGAGCTGTGGGATTATCACGGCCTGGCCTGAAAGAACATTGCAACACGACGGACGGATCCAGCTGGACGTCTTCAGCAGCCCTTGTCCCTTGCATAGGTAGCCTAGGAGATCGGGCTGGGGAGGAGTTGGTGACCTGCTGGCACCAAAGACACGAGGTCCTGGAAGCCCAGCGTAGGATGCTGAAAGCCAAGACCTCAAGGTAGCTTTCTCTGAAATGCTACCTGCTCCATGCGCAGGCCAGACGGACAGGCACAGCTTGGGGGTCTCAATGCATGGATGAGATTATGGTGTCAGGAAGAGGGGTTTGGACTAGGCAGGCTGGGCCTGTACAAAAGGGTTAGGGTTGGACTGGGATGGAACCAGACTGTTGTGAAAAGCTCCAAGGGGACTTCTCCAAACCAATGGATGCTGAGACAAAGAATCTCTGGGTTCAGTCAACCAGCTACAAATCCACAAAGGATGTAGCCCACATTTTACCAGCTTAACCACAGGAATATCATACAGGACTTTGTTGAAAGCCTTATTGAAATCAAGATAAACTTCGTCCAAAGCTTTCCCCTGATCCACCAAGCTTGTAGCTATTAATAAGAAATAAGAAATAAGGAGGTTGTTTTTCCTTTCTCCTATTGTTTTGGAAAGTGCAAATTTGATTGATCCTCCTTTAAATGTGAACTGAATTTAATTTCTCCGCACTCCCTAGTACTGCTTTTTCCTATGCTGTGATTTGTCCCTTTGGGCTGTCTTGCTGCATGAGGCAGGAGACAAGTGGCCCCCAGTGCGCTCTCTCTCTCTCTCTCTCTCTCTCTCTCTGTGTGTGTGTGTGTGTGTGATGGTTTTGTGGCCTGGGGAGTTTCTAGGGTAACAGATGGAGGAGCTGCTCTCTGGCTGGCCCTCATCAGCACCATCTTCTGCAGGCAATAGCAGAGCTTTTTAGAAGCAGAGTCATGCGTCAGGAAGCCAGTGAATCATCCTGTTTGACAGCCACAACCAGGCTTCTGTGGACGGGAGAAGAAGGGGCCTTATGGCTCCTTTTGGCTCATCCCAAATCCTCCTTAGGCTAGAAAACACACACACACACACACACACACACACACACACTTACACTTCTTCAAGATCCTCAATCTGGACCCCTCCTGCTGACGATCTACTTGTTATGACTGAAAACCCTAAAAAAAGTTTGAAAAGTGTGCTGGAATTGATTAAAGATTTTGGAGAAGTGACAGGCTTTAAGCTGAATATAACAAAACCAAAATTGGTTGTTAAAAATGTAACAATAAAGGAAAAGGATGGTTTAGAAAAAACATAGGGCCTGAAAATTTATCAAAAAGCGAAGCATCTGGGTATTTGGATCACCCCCCAAAATATAAATTTATTTATAAATTTATTTCAGGATAACTACACAAAAATTTGGTTAGAGATTAGAAAAAACCTTGAAACCTGGAGTAAACTAAAGTTAACATTTCTGGGCAGGATTTCCCTTATAAAGATGAACGTGCTTCCAAAATTAATCTTTTTATTTCAAATGATTCCAATACTGGGTGAAGTGGGCTGCCTCTAGATATGGCAAAGAGAGATTTCCAAATTCTTGTGGGAAGGGAAGAAACCCACATTCCATGCCAGAGTGAGAGCCAGGTATCCAGACAAACTGTGAGTGAAGGCTGTCCCCCCCCCCCCCGTCCCTGGGGGGAACTTGCAAAGATAATTACCCTCAATCATCCTTGTTTTTTTCTTTGCTAACAATCTCCCGCTATTGTAGGAGCTGCCTCCATTAAGGCAAGCAGGAACCAGAAGCCAAGGGATGCTGTAGTTGTGATTCCTGCATCACAGGGGGTTGGATTAGATGACCCTCAGGTGTCCCTTCTAACTCTACACTTCTAAGATTATATGACACCAGGCAGCAAGGAAAGCAAAAGGCAGCCGATTCACACACACAGTCTGCCACCTCTGTCAAAATCTCTATGGAGCAGAACACACAGGCTCCCTTCCACAATGCATGGAGGGAGGGTGCTGCGTGGACCTTCCAGGGAGGCAGCTCTATGGCCTGCTGGGCCCCCACCCTCTCCATCTGAGCTCAGACAAGGAGGAAGCCACAGCTGGGCCCAGGAGTGGCAGCATCTCCTTGCTAAGCATGGAAAATCCACCCCGCCCCCTACTCTGAGACATGTTCTCCCTTCACTGTCAGAGGCAGGAGCCTTCAGAGCACCAGGGGCGGGGGGAGTCCAGATAGTCCTCTTGTGCTTGGATCTTGCTTGTGGGCTTCCATAACGGGCACTTGGTTGACCACTGTGAGGACAGGATGCTGTCCTAGGTGGGCTCCCTTTGGCCTAATCCAGCAGACCCTTCTCATGTCCTCAACAGTCCCACTGCTGGTGTGTGCCTGCTGGCAATGTGGACCCCCAGGGAACACCCTGCTGCAGCTCCTGCCCCTCCACCCCTTATGGGGCCTCCTGGCCCACAAGGGCTAAGACAAGCCCAGCCCCTTCCTACATGGTCCTGCATGCAGTGCCTTTTGCTGCCTGCCGGGTGGGGCTGCGGGGCCCTTTCCTGCCCAGCTCCCTCTGCTGAGAGCTGCTTACGAATATTTATTCTGCCCTCTATGAAACCTCCCTTTCTGTAGGCTGTGCAAACTTGTTAATTGCTCTGCCCAGCCCCAGGCCAGGCCAGGGTCAGTGCTAGACAGAGAAAGGACTCCTTCCAAACTCTACTGGAAACCACTTTCCTACCATGGGAGCATCTCCATTTGCAGCTCTCTGTTTAAATGGCATAAACTCTGTCATCGCCTCCAAAGTGTTCCATCTTCTCTGCTAATGAATGTCTAATTACAGCAGGTGCTGCATGTGTGTTCAGCGACCGAAGGCAGAGTGTGCCCCACGCTGCTGGCAGCTCCAGGACGACGTGGGCAGCAAAGGTGCTCCTCTGCCTCCTGCTCTCCCTAATTCCCCTCGGAGTGATGAGCCAGGAACAGGTGTGGGGCTGAGGAAGGGGTGCCTTCCTCCTGGGGCACCCGCTTGCTTGCCTGTCCACCGGCCCACCTGTCTCTCAGATCAGCCCCGGGGGGCTATTTCTGGCTCTGGGCTCAGCGCAGGCAGCTGAGGATTAGGACCACCTCCCCATGCCAATAACGTCACCTCTGGCACAGCTCCGGCTGCCTTGGGAGCAGGGCCTGCTCTGGGGGCTTCTCCCCATCTCCTGGGAACAGCTCTCTTGGGACCTGATGGCAGGAGCAGCAAAAGCCCCCCCCCCCAAGAGATGGGGGTTTCAGAGGAAGGGAGAAGAACAGGGCCTGCTCAGAGGTGGGGGGAGGAGAGCTCCCTTGCGTTCTCTGTCCCAGGATGCTATTGCTGCTGGGATTACAGAGAGGACCACCCAGAAGTGGACTGGGGGGGGGGCAAGGGAGACCACTCTGGGTACTGGTCCCATTAAGTTAGAGCACTTAGCAGATATCAGCCTGTTAGCCTCGCAGGCCTTGGGGCAGGCATAGCACTCAGGGTTGTCTCTGCTGCACAGGAGCAGCTCCTCAGGCTTTAAGGCAAAGCCTGGAGATGCCGTGGGGGCTTCCTTGTGGGAAAGTGGGGCTCTGCCCCTGAGCCCCTATGGCCCTTTCCCTCCACAGTCTCTGCTGCTGTTTCTGCACACCTGTGGGGAGCTCAAAAGAAGCTGCTGGCAGCTCAGTGGCCGCCTGCAAGTGTACTGGCTGTTTCTGGGGCACAGGCAGGCTGGTCTGTCCTTGATCCTGGAGGGGGGGATGCTAGGATGTTAGGGAGGGTGCGACAGAGCGACAGCCTTGGCAGAGGAGGGAGGCAGGGTTCAACTGCCCAAGCAGCCTGAGGTTCACACCCAGGCCCCAAACCTGGGAGGGCTGGATGGCAGCATCCACGGAGGTCAGAGAGAAGCATGAGAAAGGACACCTTCTCCCTTCTTGCTTGCTCAAAGCCCATATGGCAAAGGGAGGGCCAGGCTGGGGCTCAGTCTGACAGAGACAAGGGGCTTTCTCGCAGGGAGGATTGAGTGCAGCAGCCAAGGAGACCCAGGAAGGGCTCTGCGAAAGACACAAGAACCCCTCAGCCTCAGTGGGCCTCAGGAACTGCAATGAAGACGACTTTATTTGAGATGACTCACAATATGAAAGTACTGTAAGATATATAGCGTTATGGCTGGGGGACCAGAGTCTGTTAATGAATATTAGAAAGTAATAAATGGTAGTATTTAGATAATATTTGGGATATGAAGGGAAAAGACAAGCTGCAGAACTGCGCCAGAATCCATGGGTTTTTCTTGCAGAGCCACTGAGCAACAATGGGGGACCAGCATGGGGCCTGTCATTTGGGGCCTTGGCAATGCAAAAGAACTGTGCCCCCCAGGAGTGGACAGACAGGAGAATGAATTGGCAGGTTGCCAAGGGGGTGGGGATGTGATGTCACAGGAAAATCTGTCCTTTTTGAAATCTAAAAGTGTGCTGGGAAGGAGTGGGCAGGACTGTGGGCTGCTGTGGAGGCAAGAAGCAGGAAGAGACACAGACCCTGGTTGGGGGCCAAGACCCCAGGAATCCTGTGCATGGCTCAGCAGAAGCTGGAGCGGCTTCCCTGGCTTGTAAGAAGCTGCATTTCCCAGTGGAAGAGGCATGAACTGCCATCCATGGTGCTCTCTGTTACTTCGGCATCCAAAGCGGTGATGGGAGTGGGTGGCCAAGAGCCCCTCAGTTTGGTTCCCCTTGGAAGCCTAGAAAATACCCCATGTCTTTCCTTCCTTTCAGCCTCCCAAACTGGGCAGCCCAGTCAGGTGAGAGGAGCCTTTGCCAGCTGGGGTTGGCCAGGCTGTTTCAGCGCCAAGACAAGCCTGGTGGCACCCCCACAGAAGAGCCAGGACTGAGGTGCCCAACAAACAGAGGGGCTCCCCTCCCCCTCTGGGAGGAGGCCAGATTTGGCCCTGGCTGCTCCTGCTGCCTGTGTTTGCAGCGCCATGCCATACCTGGCATTCTTTCCAGGCTACAGAAGTCTGCAACTGCTAAGGAGACGCTCCCATAATAAATGCCTCAGGACTGCAGCAGATGAGGGAGAGCCCTGCATGTGGGGCTCAGGAAGTGCAGTGGGTGAGGTCTTGTGGGGCCAGAAGGCCTTCCTTGCAAGAGAGGCAGGGAGGTACCAAGACAGTGGGGTCACCAGCTGGGCAGGGGGCACATAAAGAACAGGGATGGAGGTGGTGTTCTGGTCTAACCCAGTGAGCCTCTTGGGCTTGCCGGTCAGAAGGTTGGCGGTTCGAATCCCCACGATGGGGTGAGCTCCTGTTGCTCGGTCCCTGCTCCTGCCAGCCTAGCAGTTCAAAAGCATGTAGATAAATAGGTACCACTGTGGAGAGAAGGTAAACAACATTTCCGTGCGTTCTGGCTTCTGTCACGGTGTTCCACTATGCCAGAAGTGGTTTAGTCCTGCTGGCCTCACAACCTGGAAAGCTGTCTGTGGACGAACACTGGCTCCCTCGGCCTGAAAGCAAGATGAGCGCTGCAACCCCAGAGTTGCCTTTGACTGGACTTAACTGTCCAGGGGTCCTTTACATTAAGTACACAAGAGCCTGCTGGATCAGGCCAATGGGCCTTCTAGCCCAACATCCTGCTCTCACAGCGGATAGAGAGTTTTCCCATGGGAAACCAGCAGACAGGGTGGATCTGAGCCCAAGAGGCCTCTCCTGTGGCTTCCAGCCACTGGCATTCAGAAGGCAGAGCAGAGCCATCGAGAGCCTCTCCTCCTCCATGAATTTGTCTAATCCTCTTTTAAAGCCATCCAAGTTGGTGGCCATCCCTGCCTCCTGTGGGAGGGAGTTCCAAGGGTTAACTATGCCTGGATCATATCAGTAGCCCCAGTAAAGACTTTGGGCCATGCAAGCCCAACTTCTCATGGCCATCCAGGGGCTCCCTCTCAGCCCGCCTTTCTTTACAGGTTTTGTTGTGACAATCTGAAACGGAAAGAATTGTAAAGTACTTTGCATGATGCGCTGCGCTAGAAAAGACGATGATGACCACCACTGGCCCAGCACCCTGGACGTCTCCATTACCCGCCCCCCCCCAGGTGGGAGCTTTGCTGCTGCTGGGGCTGGAGGAAGCACTGCTGGATGCCCTCCCTTGGGGCAAAGCTCCCCGGAGGCCTGGCTGTCACAGTGGCAGCCAAGGGGGGCTGAACCCTCCCCTCGTCTGCAGGAAGGCGCCCCACCCCCTTAGGTGCCCTTAGAGGCAACTCTGGGCTATGCAAGAGAAGGGCGGCCAAGGAGCCCAATTTCCCAAATGGGGACTCCCCCCCCCCCCCATGCCAGACCTGTGGCTGGTCCCCTAAGGTCGCTCTGCACCATCTTCAGAGAGGAAGCAAAGCCACACAGAATGGTCTTCATTCCTTCCTGCGCTGCACGGAGTGTCCTGGGGCAGAGGGGCTCTGGGGGCGCCTTCATGCTCTTGCTTCTTGGGGAAGCTGGGCTGGCCTCCCTGCGCAGCGCTTCCTCCAAGAAGATGGGAGAGACTCAATTATTGCCAGTGGGAACTAAGGGACTCCTGCCTTCTTCTCCCAGGCCTTTTAAACTGTGTGTGTTGCAATGTCATTGCTATTATGGTATGGATGTTTGTGTTTTTATGTTGTAAACCACCCTGTGATCTTTGGATGAAGAGCAGTATAGAAATATAATAAATCCTTCTCCTCCTCCAGCCAAACTCCTTGCAACACAGATGCCCAGCTGACCTGTTTCAAAACATCCAAGGAAGGGAGAGCCCAGCATATTCTGAGGGAGTCCATTCCAATGTTGAACAGCTCTCACCATCAGAGTGTTATTCCTGTTTAGTCAGAAACTCATTTATTCCCATTTGAATCCATTGGTTTGGGTCCTACACCCCAGAACAGGAAAAAACAAGCTTGTGATAGCCTTTTATGGCTATCTGAAGGCGGCCGCCATACATATCTCCTTTCAGTCTCTCCTCTTATCCAGACTAAACATTCCTAACTCCCTCAACCGTTCCTCCCAAGGCTTGGTCTCCAGACCCTTGATCATCTCAGTCGCCTTCTCTACACATTCCAGCTTGGCTTGTCAATATCCTTCTTAAACTGGGGTGCCCAAAACTGGACCCAGGACTCCGAGTGTGCTCTGACCAAGGCCGAAGAGGGCAGTGCTAGGACTTCCATCTGGACACGAGATTTATGTTGGTGCAGCCTAGAAGAGCATTAGCATTGTTTGCTGTTGCATCTTGCTACTGTTTCATGCCAAGCTTATGGCCTACTAAGACCCCCAAGTCCTCATGTACTGCTGTCAAGCCATGTGCCCCCCCCCCCGATATCTATGTGCAACTGGTTCTTCCTGCCCAAGTGCAAAGCCTGGCTGTCTCTCAAGAGCTTCATGAGACAGAACTTGACTTGCAGAAGCCATGCCAGCTATGCTTCAGCAAGGCTTGTTCTTCTATGTGCTTATTCTGTATATATTGCCTGTGATTGGTGTGAGCAGACAACTTTGCCCCCAGAGGACATGAGTGTGCATATTGAGGGGGACAGTCCCTGAGATAGGGAGATCTGTAATACGGAGTAAACACACCCTTACTGGGGGCTCAAGGACATGTGCCAAACGTCAAGGGAGGACCAGCTGAGATTGCCCAGGGTGGCTGGGTGCCCAGCATTTGTGCATGTTCTGCAAAGAGAGCCGCTCCCCCACCCCGTGTCTCAGCCCCCCCCCCCGTGTCTCAGCAGGCTTTTCTTCCTTTCAGAGGAGCAAATGGGAGTGACACCTCCTGGGACGGGACGGACAGGGCTGCCTGCGAGATGTGTGAGTGGGGCTGGGCGGGATTCCCTGCTTACGGCTGCAGAGAATAAGGCAGGCACTAGACTGGCTCTGAAACTCTTTCCAATCTTCCTCAGGCTCTTCTTGCCCCACAGCCGAGCCCCATGCATCACCCTCAGGATGGTCGAGTGGGGAAGAGAGACTCAAAGTTTGGGCGGGGGGGGGGGGGTTGCACCTGTTCCACACCACTGAGAGACGGAAGTTGCAGGGAAGCCAGTTTATTCAAGGCAGGCCCTTTGCAGGCCTGGGGGGTGGGGTGGGGGCGTGTCTGGTTCTTTGTGTGCTGATCACACACACCCCATAATCCATAGACTCATGCAACTGTATAGAGTTGGAAGGCACCCTAAGGGTCATCTAGCTCAACCCCTGCGGGGGACACAGGAGTCCCTCCACCCGCCTCCCTTGGACTCCCTGACATAGAAAGGACACAGGCGGCTTATGGATGTATCAAAATTACAAAAGGTGAGAAGCCTCAGCAAGTGTGGGGGGGAGGGTTTCAAAAAAAGGGGGTGTCGAGCCTTGTGATTTTGGGGTTTGCAGCACAAAGCGAATTTGCTGCTGCTGCTGTAATAGGGGGGTCAGGGCAGGACCTGGAGGGGGGCAGGCAAGTGGGTGCCAGAACCGGGGGGGGGGAGTGTTCTGGGCCCACACAGGCAGGCACTTGGGAACAAAGAGCAGCTATGACAAGAGAGGAGTGGGGTGCAGAGGCCTGGGGGGCAGCAGGCAGAGAGGGGGCTGAGGGGGGCTGCTGCCTCCAAGCCCCCCTGGCTCCCATTTAAGGCACCCAATATTTGGTTGAAGTGGAGTCTAATCCACATTGCACAGTCAGGCCACAGGCAGCGACCCCCCACCCTCCAGAGTGAGAGGCAGGCTGAGTAGCCAAGGCACAAGGAAGGAAGATTCCTGGAAGAAAAGGCGAGGGGCTTGGGGAGCCTCTGCCCCTCCCGACGCTCTTCCTGGAAGGGCAGTCCAGAGCGTGGCATGTGGTGGGGGCCGTGGGGCAGGGTAGGCGCAGGGTGGGCAGTGGCAGGCCTCCATCTCTCCCTGCTCGGGAGGAGGCCTGGCTGGTCCTTGCTGGGGGCGGGGGTGTCGGCATTAAATAGGGGAGCAGGGTGGGGCTGTGGCGGTGCTCAGGAGCAGAGGCGATGGCGGAGCTCAGTTTGGCCCTTCGTCCCGCAGCTCCGAGGGCAGGAACTTGTACTGCTGCTGCCGGATCATGGCCAGCTTCTTGCGTGCCTCCTCCAGCTCCCGCTCCTTGCGCAGCATCTCTTCCTGGGCAGCAATGATCTGGGGGGGGGGAGCAGGGGAGACCGTCAGGTGGAGGGTGGGAGCAGCTGCCCCATTGCTTGCCAGCAGTGCCTGTACTTGGGGGGGGCACCTGGCACTCCCCCCTTCCTCGCTTGCAACCACTGGGGGGGCCAGAGTCCCACCTGCCTGCAAAGGCAGCCTCGGCCCCCTGTCCTCCCCCCAGCCCTCCCTGGGGACTCACCTGCGCAATCCCGCCCACCATCTTCTCCTTCACCACCACCGTCTCGTTCTCCTGGTCCTGGAAGGCGGCTGCTTTCTGAGCTGCCTTCACCAGGTTGTCAGATGCCCTCTTGACGGCGTTGCCAGCGGCCTGGAAGGGGGGGGGGAGAGAAAGAGGGCTGGGACTCTCTCCCAGGATACAGGCATGGGGGGCGGGAAGGGGCCGGCCAGAGGAGGCTCACCAGCCCTTGCTGCCTGCCCCAAACCAGACGCAGGAAACTTTTGGGATGATTATTATTATTTTGGTGTTGGGGGTGGGATTAAGTCTGGAAATAAAACCTTCCTAGAAGGCAACATATTCTAACAGCCACATTGCGAGGCATGAACTGCAGGAGAGTAGAGCTGCCCTGCGCTGTCCTTTCGCAGGACCCCTTGCCCATTTCCCCTGCCCACATCCAACTGCCCCCCCCATTTGGCTTATGCTGGACCCAGGGTGCAGGGTGAGGGAGGGGTCGGCAGTGTGGGGGGCCAGGGAAGACATGGCCCCCACAAGCCCTTCCTGCCACCCTTGAAGACTTGCTGCTCCCAGGATTTGGAGAGTTGGGAGGGATCCAAGGGTCATCTAGTCCAACCCCTGCAATGCAAGTCACAAAACCAGGGCCCCCCATGGGAAAAGTCAGAGCAAAGGCCGTCCTGTGCCACCTCCCAGGACTGTGCTGCAAGGGCGCAAGGCAGGTGGGCAGCATCAGCCGAGCGGCCCCCTCCCTGCACCCGACTTGGGTGTTCCCGAGGCTGCAAGCCCCCCGGCCTCCCCGCTTGCTCACCTGTAGGCGCTTCATGGCCTCTGAGTCCTGATCCGCCTTGACCTTGCAAGCCACCAGCAGCTGGGCGGTGGAGGCAGCCACCTGCTTGGCGGAGGAGATGAGCTTCTCCTCGCTGGCGTGGCCCTGCACAGCCGCATTGGCCGCCTCACACAGGTTGTTGGTGGCAGCGGCCACCATCCGCGCCTTGGCAGGGGAGGAAGGAAAGCGAGTGAGCGGAGGGGGAAGCCGGCCGGCAGCTCACCCAGGCTCCCTGCAAAGTGGCTGCAAGCGGGAACTGCGGCCCCTACAAGGGGAAAGGAGCCTCCTCCCCCCCCCTTTGGTCCCCTTCATACTCACCGCTGAAATGAGGCCCTGGGACCACTGCCCGTCGTCCAGGGCGTTGGCAGGGATGGCACCCACCTGGCAACAGAGAAGGCGGAGGGGGGTGAGCCCAGATGATCTGCAAGAGGCCAGGCCTCCCCCCAGATAGATAGATAGATAGACAGATAAACTTTATTTGCATTAGCCAACGGCCATAGCAACATAAAACAAGCAACATATACAAATAAAATATATACAAATAAAAAAAGACAGCAATGGGTAAAAAGGGCAATCAAATGACCACGATTATCATTCAGATAGTGGCCCTTAATCTCACTGCACCCTCGATAAACCTAGCAACCTTTGCTGTTGTCTGGTCATTTTGATCTGATAAAAGAAAGAACAATGTGGCCTCAGATGGGCGGCCTGGGATGGTAAGTAAGAGTGGGGTGATGATCTCATTCCTCAGATCTTTATAAAGGGGACAGGACAGGAGAACATGAGCCACTGTCTGCCCCCCCCCCAGTCCACAGGACTCACCTTCCCTTGGGCCACCAGCTCTCTCTGGGCGGCTGAGGCTGCTTTCACCAAGGCGCTTGTTGCGGCCGCAATGGACTTGGCAGCCTCCAGAATCTGCTCCTCAAAGTTCAGGCTCTCGTCTGCCTGCTGTTGGGGGGAGAGCAGAGTCAGTGGGGAGAGAGGGGGGGATCACCTGGCATTGTTGCAGGATTTCGAAGCCCCCCCCCAAACCCCACATTCAGAGACCAGGCCAACAGACCCCTGGGAGGGACTAGGGTGGCCTCCAGCAGCAGCCCCTGGGCAGACGGGTGAGGGGGTGAGGGTGGCATCTGGGGGGCCCAGGGGCCCTCCTGGGGGCAGCCCAGCTACCCACCTTGGGCTTTGCCCGTGGCTTCAGCTGCTCCAGCTTCTTGGCGGCAGCCTCAATGGCGGCAGCGGCGCCCAGCAGCTCGTTCTCTGCGATGACGGTGGGATCCTCAGGGTCCACCCATTCCGTCCCTGGTGGGAGAGGGAAGCAGGAGTCAGGAGGACAGAGAGCCATTCCTCTCTCCCTCGGGAGCCCCAACAAGACCCCTCCCTTACCCCCACCCATTTTGTTCAGGCGGGCATTTCTGCCCCCTACTGGCTTCACTTTCTCCTGCTTCAGAGGGGTCCTTTCCGGAGAGGGGAAGCACCCACCTTTCATGGCCTCCGCTGCCTGGATGAGCTCAGTCACTGAGCCGGCCACTCGCTTGGAGTACGCGGCCAGCTGCTGCTTCAGGTCATGGCTTGGTTTCTGGAGGATCTGGAGGAAGAGCGGGGGGAGGGGGGAAAGGGGTGAGCCGTGCCCAGAGCCACAGGGGGCAGGGCGGAAGGTGGCGCATGTCTTGGGGAGGGGAGGTTTCCCCCTGGCAGGGACTCGCCTGCAGTAGGGCACCCAGGGGTGGGGGCCGTGGAAGACGTGGACACCCTGGAAAGAACCACAAGGGAGGCCCCCCGGGGTGTAGGGGGTGAAGAGGAAAGTCCAAAGGAAGCCTGGGGAAAGGGGCAAGGAAGGTGCAAGAGGCTGAAGGAGGGTGGGGGCAGTTTTCCAGGGAGGGGAGAAGGTGGAAAGAAGAGCAATGGAGGTTCAAGGCTGCACAGACTTCCCGGCTCCATGAACTGCCCAGCAGCAGCAGAGCAAGGGGTCAGGGAGACCCTGAAGCTGCCTCCCCTGGAGCAGGCTGGGCACCTCTTGTCCGTTTGCATTGCTTAGTGCAGAAAGTATTGATCTGATGTGCAGAGATCTTTCCTATTCTACTGAATTCAAGAGGTTCTGGAAGCTTCTCTGTGTGAAAGAAACAGGCAGAAGGTTCATGGTGTTTGGATTCTTCCTTCAGAGATGCTGAGTACAGTTGGCTTAAACTGGTTCTCTTATCTCTTTCAGTCACGGTCATGCTGACTATAATAAGAGGCCAGAAGGAGCCTGTTTTTCTCTTTCTATCTCTTTTCCTTCTGCTGTTATGGTTCTATCTCTTTTCCTTCTAGTGTTATGGATTAGACTTACTATAAACTATTTTAAGTTTTAAAGTCTGCTGCACCTTGATTTCTTATGGACAGGGCCAATCCTGAATGTATGGGATTTGTGACCATTATGCTCATTTGCCTTCAGGAGCAATAAAGCTCTGCTGGATGAAATATAATTGCCTCCGGTCTATTTTTTGGGAATCTGCAACGTGCTTGTCGCTCTGCTAACTACACATCACAGTTCTGCTCTGGATCAATATTGAGTAGAATTTCAATGACACCTCTAAGGGAGGCTGCTTGGCCTCAGATCTCAGAATCGCAAGATTTAAAGGGACCCCAAGGGCTCATCTAGTCCAACCCTTTGCAGTGCAGGAATCCCAGCTGCCCTGACCCCAGGGAGCAAGAAACCTTCTGGGCTGCAACCCTGAGAATGGGAAGACCTTCTATTGCCCCTCCTTCCCGCAACACAGAGAGGCAGGCAGAACTGCCGGCTCAAGCTAGTCATGGCCGAGCCGGGATTAGAACCCAGAACACCATTGCCCCCCCCCCCCCCGACCCAAGTGAGATGTTAGCCACACTGCAGCCAGGACTGGCTCCCCGCAGTTATTCGCCACGGCATCCCAGAATCCAACACAGCACAGCAGAACGGCAGGCACACAGCAAGGGCCCCGAGTTAAGGGGGGCAGGAGAGCCTGGTTCATCCCTCCCTTCTGCCAGGAGACTCTCCCCCCATGCACGTGAGCACCCCCCCCCCCCCCAGGTGCCACACACTCCCATGCAGGGCACTCCATACTCACAGGCTGCCCAGAAGAAAAAGAGAGAGGAGAGAGAGAGAGAAAGGGGGTGAGCAGGGAGGAGGAGGAGGAGGAGGCTGCTGGGGGGGGCAAAGGGCCCCCGCCCCAAGATCCAGCCTCTGCCACGCAGGGTACAGGGCAGAGGGGGGCACACGCACTCACCACCAGCACGTGCTCCAGCAACTCCAGGTAACCGTTGGCACACTCCTTGCCAAAGCGCAGTGCCCGCTGCCGAACCTCTGCGTTGGCCTCTGGGTGGTAGGCAGCCTCCTGCAAAAGCCCCACGGGTGAGAAACAGCCTAATGCAGGAGCCTGGCAGGGTGGTGCCAGGGCTGGGGCACTGGGCACAGGAGAGAAGCATCCGGAGAGCCCCTCTGGCTACAAGCTCTTCCAAGATCCTGGCTGAGCCTCCTTTGAACTGTGGAACTGGCAGGGACCCCAAAGGCCATCTAGTCCAGGGTTGACACATGTCTGGTTTCTCCAGACAGGTCCTCTTTTTGGGGTGCAACATCTCAGTCTGGGCGGATTTTTTGAATTTGCCAAAATGTCTGGGTTCTTGCAAAAAAAAGCCAGGAAGTGTGCATGCGAGGATCACTCTTAACCTTTTCCTATTTCTACAGTGCGCCCACATGGTGCATTTTGGGATTGGGCTCATCATCAAACGGCAGATTGGCTGCTACTGGTCCTAGACCTGACCTCTGTTGGCCATACTGGTGCCAGTAAGCTGCCCGTGAGCAGATGGGAAAAACTCCCTGGAGGGGGGTCTCTGCTGGCACCTTCTTGCTCTGTCTCCCCTTCCCCACCCCAGGGCCTTGTCCATTGACTGCAATTAAGCTGACTCTATTTTGCAATATCAGAAAGATCTAAGAAAAGAAAGAGCGCACTGGCTAGTAAAGAGGACTCCCCCCCCCCCAGCTCTCTGTCCTAATTAAAATCTTTGGGGGGCATTTGGAGATGAACCAACTCACCTCGGCTACCTCTAAACACAATTCTTGAATGTAAGTTAAAATACACAGCTCTCATGGAAGGCCAGGGAAAGCCCCCCCCCCCATTTTTGTGTGTGGGGTGTGTGCCCTATTTTATACATCTCGAAATCTTAGCAGACTGAAGAACCTAGAAAAGAAAGTGCTGGGGGTTGTGGGGGGGGGGAGAGTGGAGGAAATGGCGGAAGCACTGGGCACCCCATTTCCCCCCCTAAAAGCTTTGCTCCTTTCCTTTGGTCACCGTTCTGCTTGGATCTTCATATTGCCCTTATGTGACCTCCAAACCAAGGAGATAAGTAACTATACAACCTTTAGAAGACATTTGAAGGCAGCCCTGTGCAGATTATAAATGTTCCATGTTTTATTATGTTTTTATATATGTTGGAAGCCACCCAGAGTGGCTGGGGAAACCCAGTTGGGTGGGCGAGGTATAAATAATAAAATTATTATTATTGAATAGGATGTCCCTATTTTCACTGGAAACATGTTTGAGGGTACAGTGTGCCCAGTGTGTTTGCGCCATGGAAGGTGAGGAGGCTCCATGTCCCCTTTTTCGCTCTTCAAAATAAGGCAACCCTATTCTAGTCCAACACTCAGAAGTTCAGGATTCGCACCTGGAGCCTTGTAAATGCACTGTCCCCCCAGCCCTCCGCTGACCATCCAAAGGGGTCCTGTGACCTTGGCCCACCTGTTTCCAAAGATGCCCCCCTTCAGCTCCCCCCACCATGAGCACGCCCCTCCGCTCCCCACCTTGCAAGAGCGCAGCATGTCGGCGATGGCGCGGCGGCTCAGGTTGGCCGTGGCGATCACGTCCTCCTGCCGGCACGAGTTGCCAGCTGCCACAGCCTTGGCGGTCGCCATGGTGATGCCTTTGGTCATGCGGATGAAGTCCTCCGGCGTCGAGGTCTTGGCGGGCGGCACCTGGGAGCAGAAGACCTGCGGGGGACAGGAGGTGGTCAGCCTGGCCAGGAGAGGAGGTAGAGGGTGGGGCAGAGCAAGGGGGCAGCAGCCCCAGCCCCCCTCCCGCCAACACACTCACCGCAAGCTCCTGGCGGATGTGCTCAATTGTGGCTTCCAGCGCTCGGGTCCCCTTGGTGGCTTCGTCCTCCACGGCCTTCACCGTCTTCAGCAGCGACGTGACGTTGGTGACCATCACCTGCCAAGCAGAAAAAGGGTGGCCTTTGGGGGGGGAGGAAGAGGGCTCCCTGCTCCCTACCGCCCTGGGGGAACTTCCTCCCTTGGGTGGCCATAGAATCTAAGCATTGCAGAGGGGGAAGGGACCCCTGGGGGTCATCCAGTACAACCCCTGCCATGTCACAACCAAATCATCCCTGAGCGGTGGCCATCCAAGCTCTGCTTAAAAACCCCCAAGGAAGGAGAGCCCACCCCCTTTTGAGGAGCCTGCCTTCCCTACAGACCCCACTCTGCCCCACACACATGCCCATGGCCTGCTGTAGAGCCTCCTACCTTGGCCGAGTTCTTCAGCTGATAGACGGCTGGGTCATCGCCAGACTTGCCCGCGGCAGCCTTGGTGGCGCTGATCAGGTCCCCAAGGGCCTTGGCCACGTCCTTCACGGCATTGATCAAGACCACCTGAGCGCAGAGAGGAGAGAAGGAGGACATGAGCAGAGCCTGCAGCTGGATCAGGCCCAAGAGGGTCCCCCCACGGGAAGCCAGCAAGCCAGATTCGAGCGCAAGAGCCCTTGGGTGGTCAAGGGAAGGATAGATCCACGGAGAGGGGCGACCCAGCCATTGTGGCCCTTACCTGCGTCTCGGGGTCCTCGGAGCCCAGGCTGGCGGCCCCCAGCTTCACCACCTCTGAGAGGCGTGTGATGGTGGCCACAGAGGACTGGGCAGCCTGTGCCAGCTTCTCCTGGCTGGCCGTGGCGTTCTGCACCAGCACCTTGGTGTCCTCCACCAGTGCCTTGGCCGTCTTCAGGATGCCCTCCCTGCCAAAGAAATGGGGTGGGGGGTTAAGAGGTGGCCAGGAATTCTGGAAGGCCTGTTGGAGGCCGCACAGGAACCGCTGGGGGCCGCTACCTGTGGTCGGCAAAGGTCTCTGCGTTTTCGCGGTTGAGGGTCCCGGCTGTGGCAAACATGATGGTGGTGTCCAGATCCGCGATGATGCCAGAGACAGCGCTGGCTGCTGTGATGCAGGCCTGGGTTCCCCGGTTGCCTGCCTGAAGGGCAGCCAAGACGTGGGATACCTGCGGAGGGAGAGAGGACAGGTGGCCTCCCATCGGCCCTGGGCTAACCCCCAACACCGTCCCAGGAGAGGATCCCAGGGGGAGGAGACGATGCAGGCGTGTGTTGGTGTGGAAAAATGTTAGGAGGGGATCTGTTCCCACAGTGGCTGACCAAATGGCCCAAAGGGAAACCAGCACGCAGGATCTGAGCATGAGAGCCGCTCTCCCCACCTGCGGTTTCTGGCCGCTGGCATTTGGCAGCACTGCTGCCTCCGAGGGGAGAGCCCAGCCGGCACAGCCAGCTCCTCTTCCCAGAGGCCACTGGGTGCTGGTGCCCCTGGGCCCTGGCCTCCCTCCCCCCCCCCCAAGCCCAGGCAGGCAGGCACCTTCTCGGAGACCCTGCGGGCGCACTCAATCAGCTCCTTCTTGGTGTAGGTGTCGCTGGGGCTGCACTGGAGGGCTCCGGCCTTCGTCACCAGCGCCGCACAGCCGTGGCCCAACTCCTGCACCCGGTTCTTTATGTGGGAGCCAATCTGGAGGGGAAAGAAGGCTGTGGGAGCCCGGCTGCGTGGCCCTCATCTTCTGCCCACACCTCCGCGTGCGGCCGCTGCTTCTCTCCCCCAGCCCCACAAGACCTCCAGCCACCCCTTCCCCCATTCCAGCCGCCAGAGGTGACCAGGTCCTTCTCAGCCAACCCACTTGGGGGCGCTTCTGGGTTCAGGAAGAGAAGGCAGAAGAACCCAATGTTTGATGCCCTGCCAGGCCAAGGCTCACAGCTCTGGGCAAATCAACCAGCTCCCCACCACATCCCTGTCCCACTGCCCAACCACCAGGGACGTCCCCCCTCCTCACCTCATCGTTCTCAGCCGTGATGGCAGCCGGCTTAGCCTGGAGCGCCAGCTGTCCGTAGTCGCTGGTGAGCTGGTTGGCCAAGGTGCCCAGTTCGTCCGGGTTGGTGGTGGATTTGGTGACCTGGAAGAGAGTAGGGACAGTTGGAGGGGGAAGAAGAGAGGGGCACCCCCAAATCCTGGCAGAAGGAAGAGGGGGGTTCTCAAAGGGGCCTGACCCAGATTACCCCCCACGGAGGCCTCCCCACAACACCCCCGATGCCTCACCATCTCCTGGACGGTCACAGCTATGGCCTTGGCGGTCTTCACCATGGTGGTCTGGTAGTCCACAAAGGTCCCCTCTGGCTCTCCCACGGGGCCCTCATCCAGCTGGGTGGGAAGAAAGAGAAACGTCTCCTTTCAGGGGACACCAAGGCTGCCTCTGACCCCCAAGCAGCTGAGCTCCACTGCTGGCCCTGGAAGCGCCCTGGCCTCTGCTGCCTCTGCTGCAGGAGGCCCACCCAAGAGGCACCAAGGCCTTTCTGGAGACAACCCTGGGGGGGGGGGGACTTCCTGGGGAAGCCTGGAAGGGCGTCTCGTTTAATCCAAGGTGGTGGGTTGGAACAAAGGCACCGGGAATTCCAACGTAAAAGGGAGCAGAGGTGGAATGGAAATCAATCCAGCAAACACAATCGACTTCCGGCGAGAGGAAAGGCCAGATTGACCGTCTTTCTGATTGCTCTCTGCTGACAGATCATTACATGGTGATTGACAGCAATCAGACAGAAGGTCTGGTGATCAAATCACTCTGGGATAAAGTCACGCAAATGCTCTGACCAAGGCTGTTTGAGCCAAGGAACTGAAATCATGTTCAAATGCCACGTAATAATACTTTATGGGTATAAGATCTGCATCTTCTCTTTCTTAAACATTTATGGGACAAGATAATCTGTAACTTAAAGAGTTAAAGAGTTGCGCTTTGGGGAAGGAGTCGCACCTGGTTGATGGCTTGAGTGATGGAGTCCACCATGCCGCCAACCACGCCTGCTGCGCTGGCCGCCTCGTTCAGGGTGGCCGTCAGGTCCTCCACGGCCTCCTTCATCATCTGCGCAGACTCCTCGAGGGCTTCCTGCGTGTGGGCTGCTTGCTGTGGGGGGGGGGGGGGAGAGAAGGCGATGCAGCACCTGCTCTCCCAGAAGCGCCCCAATGCTCATCTTCCACAGGCGAAGGCTCTCTGCCGCTCCCCACCTGAGCAGACTCAGGTGTGGCGCTCCCCACCTGCCCGGCAGGCCCCTCTGGGAACGGCAGAGCCAGCCTCCCTCTCCCTGCCCCACACCAAGCTGGCACCTTGGGGTTCCCTCCGGCCTCCTTGGCCGTGTAGAGCATCTGCAGGGCTGACTCTGCCAGCGTCTTGGTCTGGTCCAGGAGGTTCATCTGCTGCTGGCTGTTGAGGGTCTTGGAGGCAGCCCCCACGGCCGCCAGAACCAGCGGCTGAAAGTACTGAGCCAGCTGAGAGACCTGGAGGGAGAGAAGGGGAAGGTGAACGGGGCGGGGGGGGGGGGGGCAGAAGCAGAATCCCAGTCTCCCTGGCAGGGGGCACACAGTGCCAGGGAGGCCAGCCCTCCTGCAGCTCCTGCCTTAGGCACCCTGGGTGCAGAAGAGGGCCACGTCCCGGAGAGGACACCCCCCAACGTTTTTTGTCATGTGATTCAGTCACAATGAGCATAACCTCAGCAGAAGAGGAGAACCGAAAGGAGGGAGGCAGAGGAGGAGGAGGAAGGAGAGGCGAAGGGGCTGCTCTGGCACTTCCCTTCAGCGGCCTGAAGAGTCTGCCAGGAGAACCCCTCACATGCCACTCTATGCCACAGGAGGGCAGGAGATTTCCTCAGCGAGCACCAGGGACCAAGGACTGAGTTTGCTGCTTTGCTCATCAGCCTGGTTGCCACGGCATTGAATGCAAAGCCACAGGTACACCAGGGACCCTGGAGAAGAGCTCTCTGGCCACACCTGAGGCCTTGCCCTCAATGCCAGGGCAGCTGGACTGCCCTTCGCTCTCCCGCCTGCAGCTCCTTCCAGAATCCCAGGCCCACAGAAGCTCCCTCTCTGGCACCCGAGGTCCAACGCCTCCCCTTTGCTTGCTGGTATTCTTCCCCACTCCAGATATGCCATCATCCCTCGCAGGAAGAGCCCAAGCCAGGCCACTGGCCCCTCTGGCGCAGGGCTTCCTGCACAGGCTGGCAGCAGTGGCTCTGCAGGGATTCAGGCAGGTGGGCTGCCAGGAGGGATGGAAGCAGGAACCTTCTGCCTGCCCAGCAGCTGCTCTGGCCCTTCCCCACCAGCAACTCTCATTAGGCAGCCCTTGGCTCTGCCTTCTTCCAGCCCCCCACCCTCTTACCTTGTGTCCCAGCTGAGAGGCCTCAGCTCGCGCTGCCCCAGCCACCGGCTCAATGAGGTTGCTGATCTCCTGGACGGCTGTGAGCATCTGGTTGTGCAAGGCCTGTGAGGGAGGAGGGACGGGGGGGAAAGTTCCTGGCAGGCCCATCTGGGGGAAAGGGCACAAAGCCCGCCCACCTGCTGCCGTGAGTGGGGAAGACCCAGCTGCTCAGAGTCAGAGCCCCACAGGTTCCCCCCTCCCCACAAACACCAGAGCCCAGCAATCCCTGCGGCACAGGCCGGCTGCTCTAGACTGGGAAAGTGTCGCAGGCACGGCTGTGGGCCCGTTTTTCACCAGTAAAAATGACTGGTCCCCTGCCCATCACTGGATTGGGGTTGAATCCTGACAAGACGGTGTTGGGATCTAGTTCCATTCCACCTTAAAAGGGTCAGGCATGACTGTTGTGTATCACATGCCCGTTTACTTCCAGCACAGTCTGCTGGGAACTTCCCTTGTATGTTGCTTTTGCTATACTGCTGTTTTGCTGGACGCAAAAGCAATCAGACATGTTTTCTTTTGTTCCTGAGCTATGCTGAATAAAATGCGGTTCATTTTGCTTGCACATCTCTCTGTCCGCCTCTTCTACTGTGAGGTGATTTACACACTCTGCTGATAGAGTGTGAACAGGTCTCTAAATGTATCTGAGGCTCGTGTCGCTGACTGACTGATGCTGTTCCATGGGAGATGGGTGATCGTCCAGAGCCAGCTGGGGGCCTGCCTGATGCCCCCATCTCCCCAGCAGTATCCCAACAGACAGAAGTACTGTTTTTGGGTGACAGGAGGCGGGCAGGTGTGGAGGATTCCCTGGTCCTGAATGGGGCAACTGTGCCCCTAAAGGACCAGGTGCGCAGCCTGGGGGTCATTCTGGACTCACAGCTGTCCATGGAGGCACAGGTCAATTCTGTGTCCAGGGCAGCTGTTTACCAGCTCCACCTGGTACGCAGGCTGAGGTCCTACCTGCCCGCGAACTGTCTCTCCAGAGTGGTTCATGCTCTGGTTATCTCCCACTTGGACTACTGCAATGCGCTGTATGTGGGGCTACCTTTGAAGGTGACCCGGAAACTACAACTAATCCAGAATACGGCAGCTAGACTGGTGACTGGGAGCTGCCACCGAGACCACATAACACCGGTCCTGAAAGACCTACATTGGCTCCCAGTATGTTTCCAAGCACAATTCAAAGTGTTGGTGCTGACCTTTAAAGCCCTAAACGGCCTCAAAGGCCCAGTATACCTGAAGGAACATCTCCACCCCCATCGTTCGGCCTGGACATTGAAGTCCAGCTCCGAGGGCACTTCTGGCAGTTCCCTCCCTGCGAGAAGCAAGATTACAGGGAACCAGGCAGAGGGCCTTCTTGGTAGTGGTGCCCGCCCTGTGGAACACCCCCCCCCATCATCTGAAGGCAGCCCTGTTTAGGAAAGTTTTTAATGACTGAAGTTTTAATGTATTTTGTTGGAAGCCGCCCAGAGTGGCTGGGGAAACCCAGCCAGATGGGCGGGGTATAATAAATAAATAAATAAATAAATAAATAAATAAATAAATAAATATTATTCTTATTACTCGCTCGCTCACTCACCTCCTGAGAGATGCCCTCGCGAGGCGCCAACTGCTGGCTGATGGCAGCCAAGGATGCCTGGTCCACGTCCCGAATACACTTGGTCAGCAGCTCAATGGCCTCGTCGCACTCCCGCTGGCCAGGAGCCTTGTCTCTGCCGGGAGGAGGGGAGTCCATCAGCGTGGCTGCACCCACCAAACACCCAGAGCGGCCAACGCCCTCCCCCTGGCACTGCCCTGGCAGCGTGGGAAGGCATGGCAGGCACCCAGCACACCCCCACCCGGCAGCTGTGGTTCTCACCTCATGTTGGTGATGAGCTTCTTGATGGAGTCGGAGACGGTCCGCGAGTGTCCGGCCAGCACTGACCACTTGGGCGGGTCCTTTGGGTTGACAGCCAGAGAGCGAGCTGTCTGGATGAGGCCGGCAGAACTTTCCAGCATGGTCTTGGCAGAGGAGATGATGGGCTCCATGGCTCTGCGCCCCTGCGGGGGGAGGGGGAGCGCCAGGTGGTCAAGGGGAGGCTGGTGAGCAAGTGGGGGCACAGCTGGGGCTCTGAGAAGCCCCCCACCAAGTCTAACTCCCTGCTCCCCCCCAAAAGGATGCTGCCCTTGGCAGCAGAGGAAATATCTCCCCACCAGGCCCTGACTGGGTCCTGCCCCCAAACTTACCTCTGGGCTGATCTGAGCAGGAACGGTGGCAAACTCTGGGTTGGAGGCAAAGGCGGTCAGGTTGTCCACGGCCTCAATGAGGGGGGAAGTGGCCTCGCGGCAGCGCTCCCGGTTCTCTGGGGTGAAGGCCCCGTCCAGAGCCTGCGGGGAAGGACAGAGGGACAGGCAGCACTGGCCTTTGGGCTTCCTCCCCACGGATTAAGCCCACGGCCAAAGAGGACGTGGGGCTGCCAAGGTGGATTCCCCACTCCAGCAGCTCCTCCAGGGACAGGATCCCCTGAGCTCCCCATGAGCAAGGCCAGGCAGTTTGGGGTAGGCTGCCGAGGAGGGGGGAACCAGTTCCCTTGTAGAAAGCAGGCCCTTTGGGTCGAATCCTTCAGCTCCAGCCCGCGCCGCTTCTCCCCTGAATTTGTCTTTTGTCAGATGCCAAATACTTCTGGGATTGCTCAGCCAGCAGCTCTGTTCCTGGCAGGCGAATCTACTGGCGCAGCAACAGAAATGAGTCTCCTTTGACGTCCAGCGGCTGCACCAGCAAATTCTCCAGCCTGGCTTTTCTCTGAGGCTTTTCTCTTTCATTTTTGTGTTCATGAAGGTAATGATCTAATCTCTAATCACTAGTCCTCATGCAAAGGACAAAGGACCACTTTCCACTCTGTATCACAGATCCCAGAGCCCCCTTTCAGAGCTCCAGCCCCTGGCTCAAGACTGGTTCCCCACGCCGCTCCACGGGCTGAACCCCAGAGACTGGAGCAGGGAGCCCTTGCTCTGGGTGGGGAAATGGGGGGAGCTTTCTCTTGGGAACTGGTGGTGGCAGAGCAAGGCCGGGGGGGGGGCTGCCTCACCAATGCTTGCCCTTGACCAGAGAAAAAGAGGTGGGGGGGGGAGAAAAAGAGCTTGAGAAAGAGAAAGAGATGGGGTGGGGGAGAGAGAACACAAAAGAAAGAGGAAGAAAAGAGAAAAAGATTTAGAGGGGGATAGAGAAAGAGAGAGAGAAAGGAGGGCTTCCCCCCTTCCCAGGCTCATCACAGTGTCATCCCACCCACACACCCTGACACCTGTCAATCAGTACCTTGATGGTCTTGACCAGGTTGGCGGTGCTGTTGGCCACCTCCTTGGCAGACTGGACAAACTGGCGCTTGGCCACTGGGTTGGCGGTGCGAGATGAGGCCAGTCGGCAGGTGTTGCAGAGGGCAGAGGTGTGCTTGGCCACAATGGTGGCGGCTGAGAGGACCTGTGGGAGGCAGGGGAGGGTCCTCCATGTTAGGCCATGGCAGGTGGGGGGCTTTCAAGTCCTCCTGCCTGGCCCCTGGAGACGGGCATGTGGAGACTTGAGGCCCAGGGCACAGGAAAATCCTTTCTTCCTTCCCCGCTTTGGGACCCCGGCTGAAGCCTCGCCACCACGGCAGGTCTCCAATCTGCCAGTCTGAGGTGCCTCCTTGCTTACGGCACCGTCAACGTATGCAGCTGGACTTGGGCGTGTTGCTGGCCCCTTGCGGGACTTTCTCCCTGACGAAGGACTAAGCCAGCAACAAGCACAGACAGACAGACACACATACGCCTCACGAGGGGCTCTGGCTGTGCTCCACCACCCCCCCACACCCCATGGCTCTCTTGCACAGCCTGGGTGCAGCGCCACCCGAGGGCTCACCTGGGACTGGGTGCAGGCCGGGTCAATCAGGTTCTGGCAGGCCATCTGGATGGCTTGGTTGGCTCTTGCAAACTGGGTGGGGTCCACCAGGCCTTGCTGTCCCGCCTGGCTGTTGGGGTCCGAGACGCCAACCAGGTAGGCAGCCTGGGAGCAGAAGGAAGAGAAGCGAGAGGTGTGGGGTGGGTGAGCAATGGAGAAGCAATACGCGCTCCCTGCACCCCAAAAGGAGAGGCCCCCCATTCCCTCATTTCCCGTGGCCTCCCGACCTGGGCAGCTGCTTCCGTGAAGCCGCAGAGGGCCTTGGAGGCGGTGCTGATGGAGTCGCCAAACTCGGGTAGCTTGCTGTTCTTGGCATTCTGGGAGATACCGGCCATGGCTTCCCCCAGGACCTGCAGAAAGAAGGAGGGGAAAGGGTGGGTGCCAGGCCTGGGAGGGGAAGCAGAGCCCCCCAAGGCTGGGGTCACAGAAAGCAGCCACTGCCCGCCCCCCAAAAGAGTTGCCCCCTGGCTGCTCACCTTGGAGTTCTCCATGACACTGTCCAGGCAGTTGAAGTACGACATGTCGTTGACAGCCTGCGTGGGATTCTCCAGCAGCTCTCGCACCGTCTGGGGAGGGGGAACGGCAGCTCAGGGCTCCCCCAGTACCACTGCAGGCCCCTCCTAGAGACTCCCCTCCCTCCTGGCAGGCTGTGGCCCCCCCACAGCAGCCCCCAACCCCCTTTGCTGCGCAGAAGGCTACCTCCAGCTCCCGCAGGGCGTTGTCGCACTCCTTCTGGCCGGGCGCTTGCTGGGTGCACATGGTGATCAGCTGGTTGATGCTGTCTGTCACGGCCCTGCAAGGACAGAGGCAGCCCATGAGCCCCTCCCGTCCGTCCCCCGTCCCCCGTCCCCCCAGCCAAGGCCGGCCAGCCACTCCGGGAAGGAGCATCCACAGCTGCTTGGACGAAGGCCAGCCCCAAAGACAACACAGAGCATCCCCACTCTCAACTCCCACCCTTGCCCCCTTCAGGAGGGAGCCCCTACCGGGCAGCGGCTGCCAGCTGGTTCTTGAGGTTGGGGGCCGCAGGGTCGGCAGAGAGGGCCTTGGCAGCCAGGAGGAGCTTGCTGGAGGACATGGAGATGCTCTTCAGGTTGGAGACCACCTGGGCCTGGGCTTCCCTGGACTGTGGGGAGAAAGGGAGGGAGGCAAAGGAGGGGTCACTCGGCCATCCGCCCCAGGCCAGGGCCAGGGGGCCTCGCATTCATCCAACAGCCCCACTGCCAGCCAACCAGCTTGGCATTGGCTTGTTCCTTGGGAGGGACGAGGGGACGCTCCACTCAGCACCTGCACCTGCTTTCTTTACTACGGTTGAAAAGCCACATAAAGCCAATCTGCTGTTTTGCTAGGGAGCTGTCAGGGCTCCCAGGCCCAATCCAGCCAGGTGCTGAGCCTGAATGCAGGAGCAGAGTGGGACTCCCCGCCTTGCCCTCCGGGCTTTGCCTGGGTCAGTGAAATGGCCATTTTGGCAGAGCTCCGACTGAGCAGCCTGCCCTTCTTCCAGAGCCCATCCCACCAGGGAAGATGGTCCCCTGGCATTGCCCACCCGAGTCCCTCTCTAACCCCACTGTGCGCACACACACACACACACACACACACACACACACACACGCAATTTGCCCCCCTGCGTGCAGCCCTCCCTCCCCAAGGGGGTCTCTTACCGGCGACTGGCCAGCCATCTCCACGCCGGCCTGCAGGAACTCGTTGAAGTCTTGGCCGAACTTGCCGGAGGCCTTGGCCAGGTCCTGGGGGGTCCCACGAGATGCCTGCACCAGCTCCGTGGCCGACTGGTTGAGGCCAGCAGCTGCCTGGTTCAGGTGACTCTGGGCCTCCTGGAAGTTTTTGCCACTGGGGGGGAACTGGAGGACGGGAGGGAACGAGAGTCAGCTTCGGGCATGGGACTCACAATAGGGCTATGCCCCCTCTCCCTTGACCAGAATAAATTGGCCAGAATAAATTACAGCAGCACCTCTTCCCTCTTCAGATACAAGATACAAGATACAAGTCCCTCTGGACTCCAGCCACGAGCGAGACGTTGTGCGACTGTCGGGGTGTGTTGTGCCTGGGCCATTTTAAAAGGGGAGGGATAACTGCAGCCCAGAGGAGGGTGGGCAGACACGCTGCCCTGGGTTGTACAAGGGCCCCCCAGTTTGCTAAACTGGTCCCAGAGCTGAGGGGCCAGGAGACAGGCCTCCTCGAGGGCCCAGACCCCCCAGAGGGGATGCCCTCTGCCCGCCCGCCAAGGCAGAGAAAGAAGGGAAGGGGCTCACCGAGTCAGCCAGGAGCCTCTTGCTGGCCTCGCCCACCGTGCGAATGGCAGCGTCCACATCCCGTTGTCCGGGAAGGCAGTTGACGCAGCGGTTGAGAGCCTGAGAGACGGCCTTGGCCACCTGCCGGGAGAGGGCAGAGCGGCTCAGTGGGGAGGGCCACTACCCCCACCCCACCCACGGTCCCCACGCCAGGTCGAGGGCTCACCTGCGCCAAGCGCTGCTGGCTCTCGGGGTCTCCCGGCTTGGCCACGGCCTTGCGGGCCTCCTCTATCAGGTTGCCGGCCTTGTCCATGACGTCCCCTGCACACTCCAGCATGGCGGCCTGGACCTGCGGCTCCTCCGAGTTGGCAGCCACCCCGCGGGCAGCTTGGCTCAGGGAGCGCAGCGCATGGGCCACATCGCGGGCAGCAATCCCTGGGGGAGGCAGGGGGAGAGGGCAGCATCAGCCCAACCCTGGCTGGGACAGCCCCCCAGGCAAGGACCCTCCCTCCCCAAGAGGGGGTGAGGAGGAAGAGGAGGAGGATGGGGCCAATCCAGACCCAGGAGGAAGAGAGAGCCAGGGGGAGGAGCAATGGAGGCTGCTGGTGGGGAGGGGGTTTGGGGGGCACAGAAGAGTACCTGTGTAGTTTTCGTTGCCCTGGGCAACCTCTCCCAGCAGCTGGGCGATGGCGGAGCTGACGGCCTTGGTGCTGTTCCCCAGGTCCTGGGCGCTCTTCTCCATCTGCAGGACACACAGAGTCAACAGGCCCCTGTGCCCCCACCTCCCCCCTGTGCCCGCCGTACTCACCCTACGCCTTCTGCCCCCCCTGCCCCCCTCTGCTCACCGTCTCTCCCGGAAGGGGCTTCAGCTTGCCCTCTCTGGCCGCCGTCTTGGCTTCCTGCAAGTCCCTCTCCAGGCTCTGCACCAAGCTGAGGGCCGAGTCAATCTCCAGGGGGCCGCAGGCCTCTTGTGCCTGCCGTGGAACAGGAGGGTGTCACCCCCAGGGGGCGCCACACATCATCCCCAGCTCCCAGTCCCTGCCACCATCCCACACTGAGGGCCTTAGCATAGAAGACTGGCAGAAGATCTGTGGGGAGGGAGGTCCCCTTCACCCCACAGAGAACCAATGGCCACAAGACGCGAGAGGAGGAGGAGGAGGAGGAGGAGGAGGAGGAGGAGAAGAAGGAGAAGGAGAAGGAGAAGGAGAAGGAGAAGAAGAAGAAGAAGAAGAAGAAGAAGAAGAAGAAGAAGAAGAAGAAGAAGAAGAAGAAGGGGCCACGGCTGTGAAGAGGGCAGGCGGCTTCACAGCTCCTCCTCCTTACCTTCTGTGCTGCTGTGCGAAGTTCAGCCAAGGCGGCTGCCAGGTTCTTGGCGCACTGGCTGAGCTGCATGGCGGAGGCCTGGTCTGAGATGGTGGGCACCGTGGCCTTGGCCGCAGCCACCATCTTCCCGCCGGGCTGCAGCGGGGGGAGGGAAAGGAGAGTGGTGACCACGAGGAGCCCCCAATCCTGAGCAGCCCCCCACCCTGGGTTGCCCACACAAACGCCCCCTCGCCCCGTGGGCACCCTCCGCTGCCCATCCCCTCACCTGCAGGAAGTTCTGGCTGGCAGCAATGAGAGCCAGCTGGGCGCTGGGGCTGTCAGGCTGTGACTGGCTCCCCCGGACGCCCTGGACCAGCATGGGGATCTGGTCCGCCACCACCTGGAGGAGGGCGGGAGAAAGAGACGGTTGGGGGGGGCTCCATCTGAACCGAGTCCTGGGTCCTTCTTGCCCCAGAGGTGCCAGGAGAGCGTCTGGGGCTCAGGGGGTGAGCCCACCAACACCCAAAGGAAGCAAGAGGCGCCCATGGGAGGAAGTACTTGTGGCTGGTGTTTCTGATCAATGTGATAGCAGCCATTCATTAATAATAATAATAATAATAATAATAATAATAATAATAATAATAATATATATTATTTATACCCCACTCACTCTGGGCAGCTCCCAACAGAATATTAACCACAACAACAACAATAAAAAAGCAATAAAACATCAAATGCTAAAAACTTCCTTAAATGTGGCTGCCTTTATTTATTTACTTGGCAGCAGCCTTCTCTGTCAAATGAATGAATGTATGACAGCTAACATGTCATGTTATGGTTATTAATATCGCTATCAGTATTTTTATTAAAATAATTGTGTTACGCACTGTGTGTTTTTGTGCTGCAACCTGACCTGTGATCTTTGGATGAAGAGTGGTATATAAATTTAAATAATAGCAATGGTCCCAACAGCAACAATGAGAGGTTGGGATGGCCTCTCACCCCCCCCCCCAGCCAGACACCCACACTGAAGCCGGGGGGGGGGACAAGCCCAGCATTCCCCTCCCTCCCTCCCTCCCTCTCACCTTGCAGCTCTGCACCAGCTGCTGGTGGGCAGCCGGGTTCTTGTTGGTGGTGGCTGCATGCTGGGCGGCTGCGATGGTTTGGGTGGCGGCGGCCGCTGCTTGCTTGGCTGCATGCTGGGGAGAGAGAAAGTGGGGGACGGGGTGAGGCCACGAAGGCCCCTCGCTCTGCCCAGCCAGCCAGGCCATGGCAAGCAACGGGCATGGGCACACACACACACACACACACGCCACTTGCAGCACTAACCTCCAGCCGGTGCACCAGCTTCTTCTTGATGGCGTTCTGGGCGGCTGCGTTGGTGGCCATGCGCAGCCCCTCAGCCGCCTCCCGCAGGCGCTGCTGCTGCTCCTCGCTGTCTGGGTGGGCTGCAGCCCCCTAGTGGGCAGGGAGCAGGAGGGGGGCTGGTCAGAATAGCTCCCGCCAGGCCACCCATCACCACCTCACGGGGACCAGGAGAAGGGAGTCTGAGCGGGTGAGGAGGCGCCAGTGAGGCTCCCCTCAGGCGCCCAGGGGGGCACTGGCAAGGGGCACCGGCCGGCTCGAGCCTGGTGTGGCTCCCAGGAAATGTATGTGGCTGGCACCAGAGGGCATGAGGACAGGAGGAGAGGGCATCACCCGGGGGAAGTGGACAACCCCCTCCCTGAAATGGGATGCAGCAAGGAGGGCATCATTGTGGGCACAGACGTGGCACTCAGTTCTTGCTTCCCAAGGAAGGGGGACCAATCCAGGGTTGGGGAGGCTCTCCCTGGCCACAGCGCCTGCACCCTCCCTCCACTGCCAGAAGCAGGACACGAAGTCATGGTTCCTGAGTTGCCAGAGGGTGGTCTAGATCCGTGTTTCCCAACCTTGGGTCGCCAGCTGGTTTGGGACTACAACTCCCATCATCCCTAGCTAGAAACCCCAGTGGTCAGGAATGATGGGAATTGTAGTCCTCAAACAGCTGGAGACCCAAGGTTGGGAAACACTGGTCTAGATGATGCTTGGGGCCCCTCCCTCCTCTACAATTCTTTAACCCTGTTGCTGGGAACTCCAAACGGGGAGCATCACTGCTGCCACCCCCTGGGAAGAGGAGGCAGGGCTGGAGGGGCCTCATCCGGCTGCCAAGGCACATGGGCAGAGGTCCGACAGGTAGGCCTGCGCCCGGCCCCCCCACCTCGCTCCCCTGCCAGGCATCTGCCCAGCCCCTCCACCGACGCCACACCTTGGCTGCCTCCACCATCTTGGCCGTGGCGTCGGCCAGGATCTTGGCCGCACTCAGCAGTTTGCGCGAGTTCTCCAGGTCCGTCTCCCCTTCGGCATCGGCCTTGATGGCGTTCACCAGGTCGGAGGTGGCTTGAGCCAGGATGCGGGCCTGACGCACCATTTCCCCTGGGGGGGAGGAGGAGGGGAGAGGTGAGGGCCAGCCCCACAGACGGACCCTGAGAGGCCCTCAGCCATCCCTCCCGCACACGTGGCCAGCCCCCACCAGCCTCCGTGGATGGGGCCCAAGGGGTCCCTCCCCCCAAGGCCCGCTCACCCGCATCCCCCATGGAGCTAAAGATGTTCTCCGTGACGTTGAGGATGGTGTCGGTGGCCTGGTCGTAGCGGCCGATGGGCTGCCCGCCCGTGGCATGCTGCTTGATGTGCTCCAGCAGGTCGTTGAGGGCCTGCGTCACGGCCGTGGCCGCCACCCCCACCTGCTTCAGCAGCTGCTCGTCACCCGTGGCCGCCTGAGACGTGTCCACGCAGCTCTCCACCGACTTGGCCACCAGCTTGCCAGCTTCCACCAGCTGCTCCTGGCAGACGGGCGAGCTGATGGTGGGCGCCACCACCTGCCAAGGAGGAGGAGGAATGGGCAAGGCACAGGGCGGTCAGAGCAGTGGCCCAGTCTGCCCCAGCCCCACCAGCCCCACTTCCCACAAGACTAAGAAGTCATTCTTTGGGGAAATGGCAGGGGCCGGCTTACGCTCCTCAAATGAGGGCCTTCTCCAAATGGAAGCCCAAAAAGTGCCCCGATGCTAAGGCGGGTGTTTCCTGGAAGAGGAACAACCAAGGCCAGCTGCTGCCCCAGACCCTGAGCAGGGCCAGGGTGCCAGGGGTGGGTGCTCAGGGCCTGCCACTCACCTTGGTGCAAGCCACCAGCTGGGAGGTAGAGAGGGCACACTGCGTGGCGGCAGCAATGACCTGTGTCTGCAGCACCGAGTCCTCCGTCTTCTGGGCCACGTTCTTGGCCTTCAGGACCAAGGCGGCAGCGGCACTGGCCACGGCCTTCGCCAGCTGCATCAGCATGTCCTGTCGGGGGGGCGGGAGGGGGAGGAAGAGGCGGCATTGGCTGCTTGCGCTCATGAAACATTCAGCAGGGAAACCCGAGCCGGGCAAGGAGGGCCCCTCCAGGCTCTCCTGGCGCAGGTGAGATCATCCTTCTTCCGCCTCTGCAAGCACAAACCTCACACCCCTCCGTGCTCCTGCGGCACTCAGCCCCCCCCCCCAAGACACCCCCCCCAACCACACCCTCTCTGGCCTCAATCACAGGCGCAGAGAGCACCGCGCACCAAACCCGTCACCAAGAGGAAGCGCCCACAGCCCCCCACCGCAAGGACCGGGAGGGGGGAGAGAAGATGCTCGGATTCCCCTGTTGTCGAAGCTGCCAAGACCCCACATGGGGCGCTGGGGGCAGAAGGAGCCTCAAGGCCCCCTGCCCTGATGCAGACCCAGTGCTGGGAGGCTGGCAGGGTTCCCTGGCATCTGTGGGAGGATCTGTCAGCGCCAACTGCTCTCCCAACAGAGGCCCCTGCTGACTTTGCTACCATGCCATGTGGCGGAGAGTCCCACAGGCAGCCTCCTGGAGGTCCTGCAGGTCTTGGCCTACGCGGACCCTCTGGCCGGTGATCTTGGGGGCTTCCTGGCTTGTGGATCAGAGCCGTCCCACCAACTGGAGGGGCCAAGGCTCCTGCAACAGGGGGAGCCGAGCATGAGCCAGCGAGAGCAAGTGCCCCAAGCCCCTTGGCAGCGAGCCCCACTGATTGGCAGCAGCGCAGAGGAGGGCTCTGCCCCAGAGAGCACAGCCCCTGCTGGGCTCAGGCCCTTTACCGTCTTGGGGTCAGGGGCGAACAGGGTCCGAGGGCGCCGGCTCCCCACCATCTGCACACGAATCCACAAGACAAGAGAGGTTACTGGGCCCAAGCGCCACCCCCACTGCCCATCCTGTGCCAGAGGGCAGGCGGCCTGCGCCAGACTGTCCCCCGCCAGGTGTGCCCCAGAGGACTCCCGCTTGCCACTCACCTGGAAATGGGGGTCAGCGTCGCTCTCCCCGATCTGCTGCAGCAGCTCCCCACTCGTCTGCCCCACAGCGCCTGCAGCTTGCAAAAGGTTCTGCCGTGGCTGGAGGAGGAAAGGGCTGGAGGTTAGGAGTGGCCCCTGAAGGCAACCCACAAGACCTAAACCCGAACAGGCAGCCCCTCGTGGTAAAGTCTCATTTGTCCAGCTGGGAATGGCTGTCACAGAAAGTGGGCAGAGTTGGGTGCCTGTCACATCTCTAGAGGAACGCTGTCCCTCAGAATAGGGGCAGCCACACGGAAGGCTCCGCTCAGAGTTAATGTGGAGGTTTCTGGGGTCCATGGAGGCTCAATGGAAAATCACAGCATCATAAGTTGGAAGGGAGCTCAGGGTCATCTAGTCCAACCCCCTGCAGAGCGCAGGGCTCTCCTGGGTGTAGGAGGGTCAAGGCGGCCTCTCAGGGGGGTGGGGTGTCCAGCACATTAACCATGACATGTTGGCTGAGAACCTTTCGGCGCCGCCAGGCTTCTGAAGACATTTGCAAAAAATGTTTTCTGTAGAAGTTAACTGAGCTGCGGTTTTAAATGTTGCTGTGATTTTAATGTGCATATATGGGTCACAAAGAGTCGGACATGACTAAACGACAACAAACCGTATTTTTTCGTGTATAAGACGCCCCTGTGTATAAGATGCCCCCCTTTTTTGGGACTCCAAATTGAGAAAATGAGGGGAGATTGCCCAGACTTGATGAGCTTTTTTTTGGGGGGGGGGGGTTGCCAAAAATTGCTCACCTGCAGGACTGCCACAGCCAATCGCACACACATCGATGAAGCCATCAATCATATGCACGCTCACCGAAAGCAAGTGCCAATAGCCCGCACATTTGCCCCAGCAGCCAATAGCCAGCAGACCTTGCTGCAGCCACCCAACCCTCCGCAAAAACGCCGCTGACAATCTTCTGCTCGCGGCAGCCACCAATCGCCCGTCCCACCTCTCCACTCTCTGCGTATAAGCCGACCCCAGATGTTAAGCATAATTTTCAAATAAAATAACCTCATCTTATACACGGAAAAATACGGTATGTTTTGAAACCACTTTGATCTTTTTTTAAAAATAATAATGAGATTGCGTAATACAAGTATAAAATCACAGGCCTGGGGAGGGAGGGGACCCAAAGGGTTGCCTAATCCAGCCCCTGCTGCAAGGCAGGAATTGCACTGAGGAGGAGCTGTTCCCTGGACCCAAGCGGCCAGGCTCACCTCTGCGCTGGAGGGCTGCGCGGTCTTCAGCAGCTCAGAGACGGCCCCCGCCAGGTTCTTGGCCGCCTGCAGGAGCTGCCTGCCATTGCCCCCCTCGTCCTCCATGAGGGCGGCCAGCAGCTTGACCCCCTTGGACATCTCCGTCAGGTTGGAGGAGATGGTGGTGACGGCGCAGCCCACGGCCGTGTAGTCCGTCTCGGCCGGGTCGCCCGCCGTCAGGTTGACCACGGAAGCCGTGCCGGCCGTGATGGCGTCCACCTGGGAGTGGATCTCGTGCTTCGACTCGTCCATCTTGTTCTTGCGCCAGGCTTTGGAGGCCTGGGGGGGGGAAGGGGGGCCGTTATTCCAGGACTCCACATGGGAGGCTCCCCCCTGGAGGGCACGCAGTCGCCCCCAAGGGCCGCTTCCTTTGGCCAGCCCCACTCACCGCATCCTGCCCCATGGGGGGCAGCGTGTCAAAGTCCTCCAGGTTGGACTGGGCAGCCTGGACCGCCTGCATGCTGGAGAGGATGGTGCCCGTCAAGGCCTGCTGGGCAGAGGTCTGCAAGGAGAAGGAGGAGAAGAGGAAGAAAGGGGCACAGCCCGGCCCTCTCCTGGAGCCCAAGGGCCCCTGAAAGGAGGGGGGAAGCAGAGAGCCCTGGGTGGGGAGGGGCACCCGTGGGCTGCGATGTGGGTGGGGCTACATAAGCACCACTCCCAGGGCCCTCAGCTCCTGAAGGTAAGAGGCCCCTTTCTATGTCCAGCTCTCCTTTGTCAACAACAAATGGTCGCTGTCATTTATGGACCCAATAGGTATCTCAAGCCATTTGCACTTAACAAAATATGTGTTTTATCCAAGTAATTGTTGAATTGAAATACAATTAAAAGGTGTATATTAATAGTGAAATAGAATTAAAAAGAAGTATATTAATAGTGAAATAATTATTAAGCTCTAACTAAAAATGACTTAACAATGCAAACACATTGGCATTTGACAACAACAAAAGTTCCTTTTGAAACACAATTTACAAAGACTCAAAATCTAGTCTCTAGGAACTTGCTATAATATGAAAAAATAATAGGTGTAAATACTGTATATGATGCAAACTACTAATAATTATAAATATCAGAATGTAGGCCTCCTATATATATAGAAAGGAGCAAACCAGTGATATTTGAGGGAGCAGACTAGCAGGTGGGGCCCATGACTTATGTCATAGGAGCCTACACAACACAAAACACGGTATGTAGGTTTTATTTCATTTGTTTTTTTTCTTATATATTGGAAATGGACGTCCAGTTTTTTCCCCCTTTAATTTCTTTTTGGGGCCCCCAAGATAGTGGGGCCTTAAGCTATAGCTTGTTACCTTATACATAAATCTGGCCCTGACCACTCCCCAGCAGCAGCCACGGGTGCAAACAGTCCCAGAGGGAAGAGGACTCTGTGAATCATTGACTGGTAGAGGTGGACGGGACCCCTTGCAGTCATCTAGCCCAACCCCCTGCAGGCAGGAGCTAAAGCATCCCAGATGGACAGCCACTCAGTGCTCTTCGTGCTTCTCGTGCAGAGAAACGGCTTGGTGACCCCCGCGGGAGTGGAGGGGAGAGGGAAGGGCTCCTTACCAGGGGGGGCATGTGCCCGCGGTGCATCTGCCCGCTGGTGATCTGCTGCTGGGCCTGGGGCATGGTGCCCATCTGGAAGTTCTCCGGCCCGCCGGCACCCAGGCGGATGATGCCCGGCAGGGCCAGGGAGCCCGTCTCAGCCTTGTTGACCTGGTTGAACTGCTGCTGGAGGACGGTGGACCTGCGAGGCAAGCAGAGGGAGGGAGGAGAGAAGAAGCACCCCCACTCCGGGCAGCAGCAACCCCCCCCCTCTACCCCACAGCCCTCCTCTCCCTCCAGACTTACTTTTTGGGGGAGACAGACTCCTCCAGCATGGTCGATTCCTCGTCCCCCTCCAAGCCAAAGTGGTCTTTGCTCTTTTTCTGTGGGGCAGAGAAGGGGCAGGCAATGACTCCGCCACCCACCGACAAAGGCGGCCATGGGGCACGGGGCACAGGCCACAGCCTCTCAGCACCGCCAGGGCAAGGCAGCCCACCCTCCTGTTGGGGGTCATCCTTCCCCTCGGCCAGCACCCTGCAGCGCCAGCTTGGCCTTGCCCTCCCGCATGCCCAGGCAGACGCCACGCCTGAGGTGGGCACCCCTCTCCCTGCCTCCCCACAGCCTCACCTTCTTCAGGATGATGTCAATGTAGCCGGCAATGAGCTGGGCAATCTGCTCCCCCTCCGTCGTCTGGACAGAGTAGTAGCCGTCCTGGTAATCCCCAAAGTCCTGCAAGAGGAAAGCAAAAAGGTCTCTCTCTCCCCACTGCCCCCCGGCCACTGTAGGGCAGCCACAAGGTGGGGATAACTGTGAAGCCAGGTGATGATGATGATGGTGAGACCCCACCCATCTGACCAGGTTTCCCCAGCCACTCTGGGTGGCTTACAGCACATCTAAAAACAGAGTGTGAGCTGCTGGGGGCCTGAAGGGCCCTGCCCTGCTCCTCTCCCCCCGGCTTGGGACGGGGCCTGGCTGGCTCCATAAAGGACTGCTGCTGCTGCTGCTGCTGCCACGGCTGCTGGGAAGAGGCCTCCATTTTTGTTTTTGATTTCATTTTGTTTTTAAATTGCTTCTGTTTGTTATCCCCGTCACTTTAAATTGTGATTGATATTGTTACGGAAATTACGGGGGGGGGGCACATCTTTAAAGTTAAATGTTACAAATATTATGCCTGAATGTATCCTTTCAAATTGACAGCTCAGGGAAGTTACCTAGCTTTAACAATCATATAAAATCAACTCCTTTGCCAGTTCCCTCCATTCCAAAGCTATTTTCCCCTTAAAAAAGGACTCCAGGAAGTTCCCAGGGGTGACAATTGCTGAGCTGATTGTTGGCCAAGGAAAGCCTAATCCCATCCAAAGACTTGCCAAGGGGCCAGACATGCAAAGGAACTTCTATTGTACCTTTGGGTGGTGGGTACTTAAGACATATTTGTCTATGCTAATCTTATACCTGGGTCTTGCCCTGCCATGTCTGCTTAGGCTAATCTTGTACCAAGGACCCCTCTGGACCTGTTTGCCAAGGTTACACTAGTGTAACCCCTGTCTACCCCTCCCCTTTGGTGACATGTCAGGGATGTAGCAATGATGCTGTACTGTGTTCTGTATTCTGGGATATGGTGGGAAAGTTTTAAAAGTCCTTGTCTCCCCATCCTCGGGGTTCAAAATTCCTCTTTGAACCTGATGCGCAATAAACTTTGGTCTACAGCTATTTGCTCCAGTTGGTGGCTGGAATCCTTCCTTTATTCCGCAGGGACCCAAGGGCTCTGCCCGATGAGCTGGGGGACTGAGCAGCCTCCCACCTAGATTTTTCCCGTAACAATATTAATGCTGTATTCTGAGTTTTAGATTTTATGATTTATGTGGAAATTGTTTTTCCATTTGGTTTTGTACTTTTTGATGTGTTTTATTTATTGTTTATGACTTTGGTTATGTTGGTAATTACATAAATCCTGTCATGTTGTAAGCCACCTTGAGCATTGTTTTAACTATGGAAAGATGGCAAACAAAATGATGATGATGATGAAACGTAATAAAAACATCAAGCATTAAAAGCCTCCTGTTACAGGGCTGCCTTCAGATGTCTTCTAAAAGTTGTGCAATTCTTTATCTCCTTGGCATCCGAAGGGAGGGTGTCCCACAGGGAGGGCGCCACCACCAAGAAGGCCCTGCACAGCTCCATCCTCATTCCAGACATTGTCTATTGCGATGTTCAGCTGGTGAAGCAGCACGATGTTGCTCAGCCCTCCCGCCTGCCTGCCCTCTGCTTGCAGGACGCAGCCCCAGGCAGCCCAATTCTGCCGCTGTGCTTCTTCCAAAGGACACCCGGGGAGGGGGCAAAGAGAGTTGGAGATGGCGGGGGGAGGAAGAGGAAGAGGAAGGAGGAGGAAGGCCCACCAGCGTGAAGCTCTTGGGGGAGGCGGCCCAGCGCTTGATGTTGGTGAGGTTCCACTCCTGGATGACCTCCTTGGTCTTCTCGTCCACCCGCATGACACATTCCTTGGTGATGCCCAGCAGGCGGGGGACCAGCTTGTTCTTGCCCTTCATCTTCTCCTGCAGGGGGGACACGTGGGTCAGGCCCAAGGGGAGCCCTCAGCTCCCCCTGCACCAAGGGGGCACCAGCCACCCCAGAGCCACCGTGCCCACCTCAAAGGGCAAACATGCAGGAGAGGCGCCCCCCCGCCAGGCGTAGAAGTGCCAAGGGTGCAACAGCCCCACCTCAGATGGAGGCAGGGGGCTCCCCGAGCACCCTGCCCCCCGATAGGGCAGAGAGATGGGGCAGGGCCCCCCTCACCTTGACCAGGAAGAAGGAGACCCCGTAGGTCTTGAGGGATCGGGCCAGCTTCACGTAGCGGACCTTCGCCTCAATCTCGCTCATGTTGCCACAGTTCTTGTGGGCCTGAGGGCAGAGCAGAGCAGAGCAGAGGGGGGGTCACCCTTCCACTCCTCCCAGCCCCAGGGAAAGGGGCCCCCTCTCCCGCCAGAGCCGCCCCACACAGCAGTGGCATCCCAAGCCCCCACAGGGGGTCCTCCTGTCAAAAGCAGGTATTTTGCCAGGCACAAGGTGTGCCCCCCCAAGCCCACTCATGGGTGGAGGGGGAGGAGTGTCCCCTGTGAGCCCCCTTCCCCTGGAGGTCCAAGGGGTCCCTGGTTGCAGCCAGCCCCCCCCCCCCCCCGCTTCCACTCACCATGAAAATCTTGCGCTCGCCTTTCTGCTTGATGTACTCCTTGGGCAGAAAGTCCTTGAGGCTGGAAAAGGGGAGGAGAGGAGGGGGGCATGAGGGGAGGGAGAGCAAGGAAGAAGCCCAAACCTCTGCTGCCCAACCCAAACTCATCCCTTGGGGGGGGGGCAGTCCTGCCCAGAGCAAGGAGGCCTTGCCCAAATAAAGGGAAGTGCAGTGAAGAAGCCCTGGCGGACGGCTGTCCAACCTCGACTTGAAAACCCCCAAGGAAGAGCAGGCCACTCGCTTCTGTGCGGCACCCTGTGACCCGGTTTCCCCTGGCACTCCGCCGCGAAGCCCACGCCAAGCGGGCAGGGGCACTCACTCCAAGAATCCCGGCTTGTGCTTCTGCTCGTTGTGGGGGCCAAACTGGACCTGGCACTGGAATCCTGCAAACTCACAGGCCTTGTCAAAGGAGACGGGGTGGGAGCCGTTCAGGATGTCGTCACGGGCCTGAAGAAGGCAGCGGGGCACAGGGAAATCACTCTCCTGAATTAATTCACATCTCCTTAATGGGCCCTTCCCCTTCCCTCCCACCCTCTCCCCAAGGATTTTGGGCTGCCGGGGGGGGGGGGAGACCTGCTGCCCACTCCACCAACCCAACCTTCATGGCACCTGCCAGGTGTACCTTGGGGGTTATTTATTTTATTTCACAAAATTTATACACTGCTTGATTGTAAAAAAGAAAATCAAAAAACCCAGCAACCTCAAAGCAGTTAATAAAAAGAGAAAACATTAAAATTGAGTTCAAAGCGTACAGAAAGTAAAAATACTAAAACAGGTTAGAACTTACTTCTACTTTCTAAGCGTGGGGGGGGGTGTCTAAACAAGAATGTTTTTATCAAGTGCCAAAACGTGCAAAGCAAAGGCACCTGCTTGATATCAGGAGGCAGGGAGTTCCAGAGGGCAGGTGCTGCCACACTAAATGATTGAATGCTTACAAACGCAGAAAGTGGGGCTTATGTGGCATCTATGGCGGGGCCCGTCCCCCTGAGCAGCCGCATGTGGGGTGAGGGGGTTTCATAGGTAAACTGGGGTTAGGATAATGCCCGAGACTTGCAGGATTGTGTGACGGGAACAGTACCTGCACATAGAGCAGGTTGAGTTGCACAGGATCCCGCGAATCCACGTTTTGGTCCGAGTAGAAGAACTTCCGTCGCAGGAGGAGGGTCTCGCTGTCATCGATGCCCTGCTCTCGGAGGGTGCGCCCGTGGTCCAGCCAGTTCACTGTGGGGGCGCAGAGAACATTGGGAGGGGAGGTAGGGGGAAGGAGAGAGACCCCCCCCCACTCTTTGCTCCTGGGACCTCGTGGGTCATCCCCCCACCCCACCGACTTACACTCATCGTCCGTGTGGAGTTTCTGCTTGAGCTTCTCCATCTTCTTCTCATCCCGCAGGAGCGTCTTGTCCTTTTTGAGGGTCCCCGTCTGATCCTCCTTCTTCTCCTCCACAATTTCCCGCACCAGGGAGTACTCGTCGTAGTTCGTGATGCCTGCCGGGTCAAGAGGGTGGGGGGGGGGAGAGAGGTCAGCCCTGCCAGACTGGGAGACATCCCCAGAGAAGGGCCTCCCTCCTGACTTCTGCAGAGGGAGACAACATGTCTCTGTGTTGGGGGGGGAGCCCTTGTCCTTCCCTCCCTCCGTAGATCAAGATATCCCCCCCCCCCGCTCACCGATTCTGGCGCAGATGGTCATGAGTATGTCTGTGACCGTCTTGGAGTCGTCCACCATGACCGTCTTGACCGTCCCGTCCAGCATCCGGATCTTCAGGGGCCTCTGCTTCTTCTTGTACTCCAAGGTGTCCTGGAATGGGGGGGCATCAGAGAGGGCCGGAGGAGAGAAATGGGGGGGGCAACCCAGAGTGGGGGGGCAGGGGAGGGGAAAGAGGGGGGCCATGCAAAGGAGGAGACGCCCGCCTGGCAAGGGAGGGGGCGGCCAGGGGACAACCCAGGCGGGGAAGGAAGGGGGGGACGTACCCCATTGCGGAGCATGTAGTAGTCCAGGGCCTTCCCAGCTTCCAGCCAGATGCCTTTCTTGGGATCTTCGTCCGACAGGAAGAGGCCAAAGTCGGTGGCTGGAAAAGAGCAGGAAAGACTCTCCCAGGACAGGCCAAACAAAGGGCAGGTCCAGGCACGGCTTTGGGGAGGCCCAGCCCCTCTGCACTTGGGCCTGAGGACCCGCCTCTGCAGATGTCCCCCAACACGCCCCGCCTTTCTTCATCAGAAGGGCAGGCCCCCCTCTCTTGCCTGATGTGAAGAGATGCAGCTGAGAATACATTCAACGCCCCCCCCCCCAATATCAGCTGCTCCACCCTACCCAACCCCCCTGCCCCCGACTTACGCTGGCCCATCTGCGCCTCCGGAACTCGCTCCCGGATCATGCGGCAGGCGTCGTACACCATGGTGGACGGCTCAAACTGCATCGTCTTCACCACGTTGCCAATGCTGATCTTCAGGGATAAGGCAACCATGGTGGCGGCTGGGGGGTCCCCACTCCTGCTTCACCTGCGGGGCAAAGAGGGGCCACAGCCGCTGGTGAGCAAGACCCCCGGAGAGGCCACAAGTCCCTTCAGCCAGGAAGCACTCACTGAAGCAAAGGTTAGTCCCTTCCAGCTCGACCATTCAATCATTCCAAGGCTCCAAGCCCACTTGGGTGGGGACCCACTCTTCCCCCCATAAGGGCCAGGCTGGGACATCGGGGGGTAGGGTGCAAGGTAGAATCCCACTTGTCTTTTCACAGCTGAGCCTGAGGTTCAGTGAAGCTGCAGGCAGCAGCGGAAGAAGCCTCTTGGGCACCCGTGGTGGCATGCCCAGGGGCAGGGCGAACCGCCCACGGTGCCCATAGGGATGGAACAGGGTGCTCGGCATCCCATGCCGTCCCTATGGGCACTGCACGCCCTGTGCCGTGTCATCCCGTGGTCAGATTTTCACAATTGGCGAGTGGCACTGGCACCCCCGGCCACTCGGCAGGCAGCGCTTGTACCCCCGGCTGCCGCAGCTGGGAATGCAAGCACTGCCTGCCAGGGGTGCCAGGCAGCGCTGCCCGCTGATCATGGAAATCCGATTGCCAATCGCATAAAACCCGCTGGGGATGTGAGCGCTGATCAGCAGGAGTATTTGCGTGATCAGTGGGCGGATTTTCATGACAACGAACGCACCAATCACAAAAATCTGGCCACCGGGGGTGCGAGCACCGCCATGCAGGTCTGCCGGGGGGGTTGTGTCCCCCCCAGGCATGACACCCGGGGTGGACCTCATCCACTTGCAACGCCCCTGGCTGCAGGTTGGTCAGACCACCAGGCCAAGGTGAGTGAAGAACCTCCAGTGCGGGATGGGAGGGGGGAGAAGATGGCAGAAAGTCAGAGCATCATCCCCCCCCCCCCACTTCCAATGAATCTCCCTCTATTTTTATTTGCAGGGACCCCCTCAGGTGCTGAGCAATGCTGGGTTTCCCTTGATTCTAAAGGCGGTTTGGCGAAAGTGGAAGACGGAGCTGGACCCAACACAAGCTACCCGGGTCCCCAACACCAGTCACCCTGAACGGAAGGAAGGGTAGCAGTTCCAGGAAACAGGGCAGTTCTAGCTCCAGCCAAGACCCTCCTCAATTCTGTGCAGTGTTAGAAACTCAAGATATAAGGACTTCCGGGTTAGCGCCTCCGGCAATGGCGGAGCTCCTCCGATCGGGAGGAACCGGCTCCGTGAAAAACAGGGTCTGTCCGCCACGGTGAAGGCGGAGACCCTTAGAAATCACAGACGGAAGAAGTCTGTGAACCTGGATTCGGCTGGCACCTCCTGAGCCCCCCCCCCTACTCGCGGGGAGACCCGGTATCGGGAATCCGGAGCGACGTGGGGTGAGAGGCGCGGTGCTTTGAATCGACCGCTTATTTCACAGAGCGAAGCCGCATTGCAGCTGTCAGAGAGCGCTGACTTTTTTTCCTGTGGACAATAGGATTTTAAACAACAACCTGTGAGTAGAACGGGAAATTGAGCTTTTAAATAATTTAATTTGGCACCGAACGGGGAAGGTTCAAACAGGAAGTCCACCTTCCCTTTCTGTAAATAGACTGAAGCAAAGTAGTTGTTAACTAAGGTTTTGGAAAGTCTTATGTAAAGGATTAAAGCTCCACTGATTGAAACTATTAACTTTGACCAAGTGAACTTGCAGGAGAAGGTGAAAAATTAAAAATCGAAGCGTCACGTCTCTGAACCTGGGAACGGCTTGCAAAAAGTCCATCGACGGTAAACAGGACAAATTTGACAGCTAGCTTTAAAAGAAAGACATTGTTTCTATTGTCTGCTTCTGCACTTAAAAAGAAGAAAAGGTAACTGGAAACTGTTACTAATTTACTTTTGGAATTGTGCTGGAAAGGATTGATACAAATGGAGACTGTCTTCCTCTAGAGGGAGTTTTGGGACATTGTTACAAGAGTGCAGCTGGGAAATTGGCCTTAAGATAAAGACTGTGAGAAACTAGTTCTGACCTTGAACATCTTAAGAATGTCAGCAAAGGAAGAAGTAGCGTCTGGCTACTAAGATTGATATTTTGGGAACAAAAGTGGATATCAGCATAGAAGTCGACAAGAACCCGGCACAGGAATCTTTCTTAACTGAACAAATTGATGAATTAGAGAAGGAGAAAGTTGCTGTTGTTGAGTACAAAGCAAAACAAGGGGGAGCCTTAACCCTAAAGAGGCAAATGGAGGATTACAACTTGAGGCCTTATATGACTGTAATTAGGAGAAGCCAGTTTTTGAAGATGGGTGCCTGGCCTGATCTGGAAAAGGAAAGGTGGAGAGATCCCCTTATGCAGGGATCAAATGACTTTTGGAATATGAATTTGAGCCAAGAGGAGATTGGAGCTTTTGGGGCCTTTGGACTTGGAAGAATTGTGAAACAAGATTCGGAATACTTTGTGGGCCCAAGCTTTAACTATGGAAATCTGGCAGACCTGTCAAGAAGGAATATAAGCATCGTTAGGTTGGAGCTCCCCCGAGATCTGCTTTTTAGCACCAAAGATTATCAAGAAGATCGGCAAAAGGGAAGTGAAGAAGAGTTAAGAGCCTCGGATATAAGATCTCCAGGTTGATGGACGCTGGGAGGTTGATGGAACTGACGGCAGGGGCCAAGACCGGGGAGGGGAGACGGTGGAAGAAAATTGGGAATTTAAAGTGTATATATGGAGATTTTTAAAAAAAATTAATGAGAGATGGGAAAATCGTGGAATGAAATTTTTATGACCCTAGGGGAAATGTCTTAAGAGATTAAGTTCAAATATATTAGTTTTAAGGAGAAATAAGATTAAAAAAAGTAAAAATGGATGATTAATTGGTGAAAGAAGAGAATGTTAAATTACAGTATATTAAGATAAATTATTAGGATAAAAAAAAGATGAAGGATTTGCTGAAATATCTACCTGAACCAGAATACAAAGAGGGGAGGTGTGAGGAGGTCAAGGAAATAAGCTAAAGAAAGAAAGTTATGTAAAGGTTTGATTTGTTCTTTTTTTTTGATTGTATGCATTTTTTTGTCTGTTTTCTTTTTTTTATCTTTTTTCTTTGATGGGACTTGTTTTTATGTATTGTTTTGCTTTCTTTTTTGGTTTAATTGGGTGTTTTTCTGCTGTTATTTTTTTATTACTCGTGTAACCTTTAAAATTTTAATAAAAATCTATTTAAAAAAAGAAAGAAACTCAAGATATATAAGCTAGGCGCCAAATGGCTTAAACCGGGGTTACAGTAGCCAAAATGGAAGGTTTAGTTGCCATTTTTGTGCCAGATGGCTCAAAAGTCGACTTTTTGGTTCCTGAAATTCATTCTGATTGTGCAGGTAGAACACAATGGATAGAATTCTATGGGATATGCAGAGCCAGGATAGCTCAGGGGGTTACAGTGTGGTCCTGATAACACCAAAGTTGCAGGTTTGATTGCTGCATGGGGCAGCTGCACACTCCTGCATGGGTGATCTGCAGGGTCCCTTTTTTGCAACTGGATGGGGGATTCAGGGGGTCTGCAGGGGAGCACAGGAATAAAAGAACGTCAGACTCCCTGATTCACCCAGCAGAAAGAAAGAAAGAAAGAAAGAAAGAAAAATAAATGTTGCATCTGTCTTTAAATATAAATATATAAATGGCTAAACATTCTGTTTTGGTACCTGCAATCCAAATCCCAGGAGCCACACGGCTCCTAGCCTGTGTGTCCCAGTTTCTAACACTGCTAAGAGCATGTGTTGCTTGTGTGTGAAATACCGTATTTTTCGCCTCATAGGGCACACCTAGTTTTTTTTGGGGGGGGGATAAATAAAAAATAATTATTTCCCCCCCCCCAGGCGCGGGGCCGGGGCGGGGGAAGCCCGAGCTTCCCCTGACCCCAGCCCCCACAACAGGCTGCTATCCGCAAGCCGTGGGAGCCCGGCGGGAAGTCGCACAGGGCTCCCAAGGCTTGCGGAGAGCTGCCCGAAGCCTGGAGAGCAAGAGGGGTCGGTGCGCACCGACCCCTCTCGCTCTCCAGGCTTCAGCGAAAACCTGCATTCGCCCCATAGGACGCACACACGTTTCCCCTTCATTTTTGGAGGGGAAAAAGTGCATCCTATAGGGCGAAAAATACGGTAGTCCAGACCTGAAGATCCCCAAGCAGGCACCTCCAGATGGTGGAGATGTCAGGCGCCATCCTGGCACCCGGGCATCTTCCTTTGGTCGCAAGCGGCTGACAGCCAGATGCAAAAAGCGTCTGGTGGATTTTGATCGTTGGCCAGTGCCCACCTAGTCCAGAAACCTGAGGTCCTACTCCTGGTCCCCCCCCCTCCAGTTCAGACCCCTTAAGGTGTACATGCTGCAACAATATGCATTTTTACAAACTACCAATTCATTTTTGAAAAGGACAATACACAATCAAGTCATTAAAACACCATATAATTATAAAATAATAAAATGGAGAACAAATGACCAACACCAAATCAAACTGATTCTGCAGAAAAAGCTTGGCGAGACAGAAATGTTGTTATCGGGGGCAAATTGCCCAACTGCGGGTGTCTGGCTGGCTACAGGAGTGGCGGCAATCCAGAGGGCAGGTCCAAATCCCCCCCATGTTGGCTGTGGGGGAGCCAGGGGGCCTCTGCAGGCGAGGGAGCAAGTGGCCCCAGGACTGAGCAGGAAGGAACAGCGAGTTGCTCTGGAGTGACAGCCCTGCTGTCCAAGAGGAAGGGGGCCTGCCAGGAGCCCCGGCTGATAAGACCCTGCGGCAAAAAGGAGCCAGAGATACGGAAAAGTGGCTGGCAAGGATGACGGAGAAACTGCAGGAGGGAAGCGTGTGGCTCCAGGCTTCACTGGAAGAAGAGCCTGCAAGATCAGGCCAAAGGGGGCACTGAGTCCAGCTCCTGTTGTCATGGTGGCCAGCCAGGTACCTTTGGGGGGGACCTGCAAGCAGGGCTCGGGCACCAGAGCCCTCTCCCTGCCGCCCTTTCCGGCAACTGGCTGTCAGAAGCATTACTGCCTCTGCCACGGAGGCTGAGAGGAGCCAAAGGAGCGAGGAGCCATGGACAACTCTCTGCCCAGGGAATGGAGGAGGCAGCCAGCCAACAAGGTTCTTGGCAAACTCCCCCGACACTTCTTCCAGGGACCCCCGAGGCTGGGTCCCCTCTTTTCAACGGCTCATCTGAACAGGAGGTCCTCTTCCACCCGACGGGCAGGGACCAGGGACCCTCCTTGCTGGCTGCCTTCCAGGGCCCTCAAGGGCACCAAACCTTGGCCCCGTGAGCCAAGGGGCACCTGAAGGCACGGTGAGAAACGCCAAGATTGAGGCTCAAATGATGCCTTCATCCTCAGTTACGGTCACCACAGCTGTCTAGTTGCCTTTTCCCCCAGAGAGATTTATTATTATAGGTTCACAACACACAAAAACATCAAATAAAAGGATCCAGAATAAAATAGTGCTGCTGCCTGCCAGTCGGATGGTGGAGATGTCAGTTGCCCAACCCAGTGTCAGGACACCTTCGCTCAGTCACAACTGGACACACTGCTGAACTGCCTCCTGCACCTTAGACCAGGGGTCACCCACATGGCAACTACATGGATGCTGGTGCCCCAAGACCTTCCCTGGTGACTACAATGTGCCCCCCCCCCTTTGCAGAAATTGAGCAGGAAAGAAGCATGCTGTATTCCTAGCCAACAGAACAGGGTGTGTGTGCCTTCTGTTGTGGTGTTTGTGTGTGTGATGCCCACCTGTGGCTTGCAGGTGGGGGACAGGAAGGTGGGCGAGCCTTGCCTTAGACTCAGCTGTCTAGACAAAGGTCTCCTGGTCAGGAATCCACCCAAGCTCCCTCCTGGGCTGGGTTAAGCCAACCCTTCTGCCCACCTGATCTCCACCAGCCCAGCTGAGCACCTGAAGAACCGCAGGATGTGGGCAGCTGCAGCCTGGCAAGGGAAGCCAACTGTTTGGGGGGTTGGCTGGCTCCCACCAGGACAGGGACCCTCTGGGTTTGGGGAAGGGGCTGCTGAGACCACCACCACCACCTGGGCAATAAAGGAACAGAGAAAGAGGTCTCCCAGCTCCCTTGCAGCTCCAAGGGACCAGATCCCCCCAGCCTGCCCAGCTCAGCTCCTCTGTGGTGTCCCAGTGCCTAGACCCAAGGAGCTTCATCCTGCCCTCTCCTAGGAAGCTGCTCCAAGCACCAGAGGGGGCCCTGCCAGGCCAGGAGGAAGGGAGGCACTCTCTCCCTCATGCACTGGTCTCCCGCCCTGGCCAAAGCTGTGTACGGAGTGTTCTCCCAGCTCCCAGAGGCCTTTGGGGGCCTGCTTTGGGTTCACCTACTTGCCCCCTGGCACCATGCCTCACTGGGCTGTGAACCGGCTCGTGAGCACCCAATTCTGAGCAGCACAAGCCCCCCCCCCCCCCCGGCCAGGCCCAAAGTGTCTCACTTGGCTGTGCAGGTCTTGGCCAGCTGTGCTCCACCACTGGAAAGAAGCAGCTTCCGAGCCAAATGGGCCTCCCAGGGCCCTCAAGCACTGGTCCTCCTGCTGCCCCCGGGCTCTGCTCTGAGCAGTCTCTGCAGCCAGGATTGCCTCTGCCTGCCTGGGCACACAGCTCCTGCTGCTGCTGCTTTGGGCTCCTCACCCCCTCCGCCTCCTTCCTCCTATCTCCTTCAGCCCATTTCCTGACCTGAGACCAGCGACCAGCCCGGCTCTCCCTGGCCTGAGCCTCTTCCGCCCTGGGCCAGTTCCTCCCTGCCCCCTGCATGGCTGTCATCCTCTGCCAGGAACTGAGCTCAGGGGCAGGAAAAGGTCCTGCCAGTGACCCCGGAGGCTCAGAGTCCAGCCTGCCATGGCCCTGGGACAAGGCCAGGAGCACAGAGGGAGTCTCCAGGAAGGGAAGGGTCCTTCAAAACTGGGTGCCATGTTTGTTCCATGTGGTTGGGAGACCCACAGAGGGGGCCCAGGCAAGGGATGAAAGCTCCCAATGTGACTCCAGCTCCTCACACATGCCAGCTATGGATCAAAGAAAATGCAGGGCTCCTCTTCTTCATTCTCATCAAGGAGACAGACTCAGAAAGAGTTTGCCAGAGGCTCCTTTTGCGGCTTCCGCTTTCCGTCTGCTGCTGTGCTGACTGTGGGGTTTGGGGACCAAGAACTTGCTAGCCATTCTGGGAGGCTGGTTGCCCCCTGACGGCGAGTCACCAGGCAAGCTCCAGCCTCACCCACAGTGTTGCAGGCGCAGGGAGTGGGCGGTGGGTGGGATTTTGCAAGAAGGGAGAGCAAAGGGAAACAATTCTGAAGCGGCAGCGGAAGCACGAGAAAGGCAGCAGGAGCATTGCAGGGTCCCCAGCCAGGCAGGGGCTGCTCCTGGGGGCTGGGGCCAGCGCCCACTCCGCACTGGCCCCAGGGTGGAGGGGAGGCAGAGCGCCAGCAGCAGCAGCAGCAGAAGCTGTACGTGGCCCAGGAGGCGGAGGCGGATGAGGAGCCCTCCCCTCCGCTCCACAGAAACATTCCAGGCCTGCAATCTTGAGCAACTCAGCAATGCAGCGCCTGCAGAGGCCCAGGCTCCCCATTGGCTGACAGAGCCCATCGGGCAAGGGGAGGGTTCCCCCCCCCCCCGCAGGCCAAGGAATGTCAGAAGCACCCTGGCAGAGGGCGGCACGTGTGGCACAAAGGCACCAACACCCCACCCACGCGTGCCACCAACACTCCTTCCACCAAGGAAACGGGGAGAAGCAGCACCATTCCAGGCACAAAGCAATGCTTGCGCCCCTCTGCACAGACCTCCTGCCACCCCCTGACTTTCTCCCCACGCTCGCCCTGGCTCTGTGGCCAACGGGGAGTCTGGGCCGGCAACCGGATCAGCCGCTGCCCTTTTGCCCGGGAAGTCTGCCAGCCGGGCTGCCCAAGCCCAGAGAGAGGCAGTGTGTGTATCCGGCAGCCAGCGCAGGGTGCCTCTTCCAGCCGCCTCCAATTAGGGCATTACTGAGCACATGCCGCCTCCGGAGGGTGGGATCCGTGTCAAGAGCCAGCAGGAAAACCAGCCTTTCACAAGAGGAAGGAGATCACATGTGGGCAGCATCATGGAGCTGAAAGGGTCCTGGGAGTCCACCCCACCCCACCCAATTTGGTAAATCCAGAGCCAGGGTCCCCCGCTGCATGAAGACCCTCTGGCCAGGCAGGTCAGCCAGATTGTGTGGAAGAAGGAGGAGGGAGGGAAGCCCACAAGGAAGGAGGCAGCCGAACTTCAGGCACCTGCACGTCCATCATCCCTGTTCAAGGCCCATCCAGGCCAGCCCTGTCCAGCTTCCCACAGCAGCCTCTTCTGGGGAGCTCAGGATCCAACCCTGGCTATTTGGCTGGCTGCCAACACCTGCTCATGGCAGGTAGAGTGTCTCTCCCCCCCCCCCCCCCGCTGGTCACAGAGGCTCTGTTTGCAACTAGCACTTCCAACTGGCATTAGTTTAAGCTGTGCATCTGCCCAACGGTTCTCCCAGGCTCCTTCTACTAATCCCCGCCTGGCGACTGGTCTCTTGCCAAAGCTCTTCCTTCGCAGCCACCAGAGCTTCTTGCATCTACAAGATAAGTCGTCTTCTGACACACACAAGGCAGAGAGGAGAGGCCTGGGGCTGCCGTGTCAAAGGTCGTGCGGATCCCGGGAGGCAGAGGGGAGTTGGTGCCTCCCCAGTCATGCCCACGGGTGTCAGTGCCCCTGCTCAGACCACCCAGAATCTCAAGACAGAAAGGTCCAGGCGAGAGGCAGCCCAAGGGGGTGCCAGGCAGCAGCTAAATGTGGGGGGGGGGGAGTGCCAGGCTACCAGAGGCCCCTTGACAAGATGCCCCAGAGGGAACGCTGTGAGGAGCTGGGCTGCTCAAAAGACCAGCCTGCTCAATGCTAGGATTGCTGCTCCCAGTCCCAAGGCACCAAGGACAGCCCTCCTGCTCTCAGGGCCCCAGCAGAGATGGAAGATGTGCACCCCCCCCCCCGAATGCCTTGAAGCTTCGCCTGCAGATGCTGCAAGGTGAAGCAGAGAGGATCTTGCAAGAGACAGCCGGGGGGGGGGGGCTGGCGGCCAGGCAAGTCCCCCAAACAGGAAAAAACACGTCCTTGCTGACAGGCAGCTGCAGAGGGGAGCCAGCTCCACGCTGTCTAAGGTGTCACCCAAGAATGCAGGCCTGAGTCAAGGCTTTGGCTTCTCATCCTGCAAGGCAGCAGCCGGACGGATCCAAGAGCAGCCAAAAGGACTCCTCAGGAGGAAGAGTCAGCCAGCAAAGCAGAGCTCTGGAGCCCATCCCAGGAGAGGCGTCCAGAATCTGCGACCAGAAGGTGCAAGTGGGGATGAGGCAAAGGCACAGAGGGGGGAAGAGCTCCCCACGGCTGCTGGTCCTGGTGGGGCAATTCCTGCCACCTCCAACAGCCCAGCAACAAAGGTCTGGCCCCCAGGAGCCAGAGCAGGATCGGGCCTTTGGGCTCTGTTTGTGGGCAGAGGCTCCTGGCAGGTCAGGTTGGGCGGTGGGTGCTGGCCAGAGGTCCAATTCTGCTGCAGGGCTCTTCCTCATACAGAGGGGCCAGCGGAGAGCAGGATGGGAGCAGGGGGGGGGCTGAGCAGGTCCGAGGAGCCACAGGGGGGGCCGGATGAGAATGGGAGCCTCCACAGGCCCCACACCAGATGGGTGAACCCCTGAAAGGAGTGGGGGGGGGAGACTCTGTACACTGAAAGAGAAGGAGCCGTTCCCAGAGAAAGAAACTCCATCACTCTGGGGGAAGCCACAGAGAAGCAGCGCAGGATTGCAGGGGGCTGGACTAGATGCCCCCCCAGGTCCCTCCTGACTCTACAACACTATCATTCTGCGAAGGAGTCCCTGAAGGGGAGATCCTGCACCTCTGTAGCACCCCAAGTTCAAGTGGGTTGGCCCCTTCGCAAGCTGGCCTCCATGTGCCCCCACGGCAGCCCAGCCCCTCGGAAGCGCAAGTCAGGGAAGGCCTTGACCCCAGGGCAGAAGACAAGGGCCCCCCATCCTTCTCAACCAGCCCCCATCCTTTTGCCAGTGTTGGGAAGTTCCCCTTCCAAGCTCTGCAGGGCTCAGGATCGTTGAGAAAGCCAAGCGTTCGCGGGTTCTGCTTAGGAGCAGGGCTCAAAATTAGCAGGGAGCCAGGTGCATTTTGCGCCTAAAGAGTCTCCATTTGCGAGCATCTCAAAAAGTCTGGGTGCCATTTTTTGCGCCTGGCTGACACTCAAGGATTACTCAAATGTACATGATTTGAAGCCTCAAGGGATATTTTAAGGAGAGACAATATGTTAAGAATAAGTGTTTTGAAAACTGAAGTACGGTACCAATATTTCTGTGGTAAACACCAAATTAAACATATATTAACAATTTCTGATAAAAATGTGTCACTTATGTGAATTGTGTATTAATTCATGCTATGTTGAAAGTATTATATGTGTATCAGTTTTTTATTGACTGTTTTCTTTTTGGAATTAATAAAGCATATTAAATATATATATTCATGCTTATTAAAATAATAAATAAAAAGTGTTGCCCCCCCCCCAGTGACGACTAGACATTATGTTTTGGCACCCACAGCCCAGGTCCCAGAAGCCATTTGGCTCCTAGCTTTTCTATTCCAGTTTCTAACGCTGCTTGGGAGGACCCCCCCCCCCTCGGAGGAGTGGGAGGGTCTTCTCTGCCCCACACCCAAGTCTCAGTGCCAGTGTTAGAAACTGAGATATAACATCTAGGAGCCAGGTGGCACCTTCAGTCTAGATGATAGTTTCCAGAACAATAGGTCTAGGCAGATTTTGCATAGCAAATGGTTTGTGTGCCTTGTGTTTTTGGTGCTGCGCTGCCCTGCAGATCAGCTGACTGGTGGGGCATCGCAGCCATGCCAGCCTGCCAGCCAGATGGAGATGTCAGGTGCCAAACCTGGAGACCAGACATTGCCACTTTCTCGCAAAAGGCCAGTTGTCTGTCGTGAAACGCGCCTGGTGCCCAGCTAATTTCAAACGCTGCTCAGAGCCTGCCCTCCCCATAGCAAGGGGGCTGCCAGCACACTTGCCAATTGCCAGGAGGGGAACTTGATGCTCTGTCAATCTCATCACCTCCTGCGCTCCGGCCTTTTCATCTTAAACTGTTTCTGGGACGTCATAATCATTTTTAGCATCCTCTGTAAACTGACCCAATAAGTGTTTTGTTTTGTTTTTTAATAGAAGAGCATTTTACAAGCAATTGGGATTGAAAGTGGCCACCAGCTTGGCTAGTCTTGAAAAGGGACCAGACACATGCCTGGAGCATAATGCGACCCACAGCTAGGGACCACAAGAGCTCTGCTGTGTCTCCAGATGCTGGGATTGCAGGTTCCCCACTGGGGCATCTGGGCGGCCGGTGAGAAGAGGATGATGGGCTAGCTGAGCCTTGGCCTGATCCAGTGGGGGGGGGGGCAGAGGCAGGAGGGGCTGCTGTCCTGTCTCTCCCAATGGCTTTCGGGGGGGGGCTGGTTTGGGTTGCTGTTTCCTCCCTGGTGTCAATTCCCTGGTGGGGCAAACCATCCCTTTGAAGCTGTTTTCCAAGAGGGTCAAGCGGAAGCTTTGTAAGGGAAAATGATGCGAAGGGAAGGAGCAACCCCCCCCCCAGGGGTTCTTCTAAGGCCACTGCTCTCCAGGGACTTTTCAGTTTGGTTCTCACCCTGCAAGGTCAGAGTGTCTGGAGTGGGAGAACCATCTGAGACCCCAAGTGAGCTCCCCACAGCTGGCAGGGGGGCGGGGAAGGTCCACAGCAGAGGTAAGCCTGGACTGAAGACCATCTTCTTCCCGTCCCTCTTAATGCTCCCAGTTTGTGCCAAGAGCGCTCTGGGCCTGGCTGGGTGCATTTGCAGAGTCGGCCCTGAGCTGCCAGGCCTGAAGAGGAAGAGGAGGAGGGAGGGGCTTGCAAGCCTCCCCCTCACAGCTGCGGGGGGGGGGGGAGAAACCTCTGCAAGGCCTGCTCTCTGCACAGGAAGTTGTGCAAAGCAGCGTGGTTAGCACTCAGCTCAGCAAGCGGCTCTGCAGGCCTCTGGGAAGGTGGGGGAGGCAGCCACACAGCCAGCCCCCCTCCCTGCTTTGGCCAATGTATGGACGGGCCTTGTGCAATCTCTCTGGCCTCACCAGCTCACCAGCAGGGGCCAAGTTCCTGCCAGAACTGCATGCACACACGTTCACACGTGCTCACAATCTCTCACACGCGCACGCCGGGATTTCTCGCGCAAAACACTCAGCACTCAGGCCTGACGGGAGCCTTTGGGGACCGGCAATTCTGCACACAGCCCACCGGCCCGCAGAGAGGGCGCAGGGCAAGGCGGCTCGGCCGGCATCCTCCCCACCCCCAGCCCAGCCCCCCTTGAGGTCCCTGTTTCCGCTCCCCACCCCCACTTGGGCCAGAAAGAGCAGGAAGAGGAACTTCAGGCTGGGAGGGAACAGCTCAGCTCCCCACCCCCCCCACCCCACTTCCAATGCTGCTCTCAGCCAAGTCACAGGCTTCTCCAACAAAGAGACCCAAAAATACTTTTCAAAACCCCTAGTCATCTTTGCTCCAGCTCTAGTCAAGCTGCAGCCCCAAAAGGAAAACTCAGTGGAAAAAGAGTCGGCAAACTTACTGTACTGGGAGGTGGAAATCAGTGGCAGAAGCTCAGATATATAATCTCATTGCCAAATGGCAGCTTAAACCTAGGCTGCTGTCGGTACAATGGAATGTATAGGTTCTGTTCCCCCCCCCCCATGGGATATTGTTGTTGCTGTTTAGCCGTTTAGTCGTGTCCGACTCTTCGTGACCCCATGGACCAGAGATGATATTATTATTATTATTATTATTATTATTATTATTATTATTATTACTACTACTACTACTACTACTACCACCATTTCTAGACCACTTTATATTTTAAAGAACAAATCTCAAAGCCATTTACAGCACATTAAAACATCAGATAAAACATTCCAGAATAAAACTAATTCAAGCTTCAAGGAGATCCTTCTCTAAGGGACGTTTTGTTTTCCTTAGTCACCAGCCTGGCATCCAAAGATCTCCCTGTGGTCACAATGGGACCCGCGCCAGACAAAAAATGCACCTGGCGCCTGGCTAATTTTGAACGCTTGTGGAAATAGCTGGTGAAAGCCTTCCCTTCTTGGGTGCGCAGCAAAATGTCAACCCCGGGGCCCTCCTCCACCTCCGTCACATCACTCAGCACATGATCACACAAGGGACTGCGCCCAACCCATCGGGCACAAGGAAATGCTGGACTCCTCCCAAGCCTGACTCAAGACTTCTCAAGAAGCAGAATGCAACCCTGAGAACATGCAAGGCCACTGGGCCTCAGTGGAAGAGGCATCTGCTCCCCAAGATCCACACGCTGCACCAACAGGGGTGCCAACTTGAATAGAATATTGGGGGGCCCAGGGAAGCCCCACCCCACATAATTGCATGCACGCACACCATTTGAATGACGCAAGACCAGAGGGGTCATTGGCCTGGTCCAAGAGCCTGGGAGAGGCAGATTTGCAGATGGAGGTTCCACCGGGCCCCACTCCTGCCCTCTTAGGAGCAAGTCGCTCTCTGGGAGCTCTCCTTGGTGCTTCACTGGCTCCTCCTTGGGACCCGAGCAGCACACCGCCATGCTCTTGCAACTCACACACAAACTGGAGGGTTGGAAGGACTCCCGAGGGTCATCTAGCCTAACCCTGGCAACACAGGAACCACAGCGAATGCCTATCAATGAAAGACCACAACTGAGTTGAGAAGGCAAGTAGGAGCACAAAGAGAGCCAAGATCCATCATTCTGGGTTGGGACGAGCCATGCACTGGCACAGGCGACTCAAGGGAACTCAAACATGAGTGAATGGGCACCCCAGGCAGCCACCGCCTTCTCTTCCACCCCCATCACTGCCATCAGTGAATCCTGAGTAGCCCAGCAACCAATCACAACCAAGCACCAGCCGTCTGTAAGTCCCAGTATTGTCTTGAGCCCATGTCAGAGAATCCTCCATGGCAATGAAGGCAGCAGAGAAATCCCCGTCTCCATTTACCTGAGAGATGGGCTGGCCAGGGGGGCCTTTCTGCATGGGCAGGTGGTATCACCCCCCCCTCCGGCCCTTGTTTGCCATGCAGGCTGGGGTTGATGGGAGGGAGAGGGAGGTGAGCAGCACTTGCGGGGCATAACTCTGGCCACACACACACCGGGGAGGAATTTATTGGTTCTGAGAGCCAGGATCACCAGGGGGCTCCTGCGGCCAGTTTGCACCATGCTCTGCTGGCAAAGTAGCTTGAATTTAAGCCCCAGATTCGGAGGAATGGGATCAGCAGTGATCCTCTTTAGAGGAAGAGATTTCAGCTCATGCAGCCTGCGGGTGCGGTCAGTCGCTCCGAGGTTTCAGACCAGCCTCGAGTCGTGTCTGACCTGGTTGGTGAAAACCACAAGGCCGATCAGCCTGGGGCGGCAGAAGCTGCCAGGACCTATTTAAAAATTAAATGGTACCATTTCTTGCAAAGGAAGCAGGCATGAGACGTCTGCCCAAGCGATCCTGACTGAACTTGCTGCCCTCCTGGATAATTATTATTAGCCGGTCTTGGTCTTCAGCACTGCCATTTCCTAGCAAATTATCTGAGCAGGTTGTGGCAACTCAACTCTCGGCTTTCTAGAGGATTTGGGATCCAACTTATCCAAAGTCAGACCTGGCTTTGGAAAGGAATTTTGGATGCCTTTGCTCAGAACCGGACGTTGGTTCTTCTGGATCTCTCCGTGGCCTTTGACGCCACTGACTCTAGACTGTTCAGGATGGGGACGGGAGGCAGAGCCTTGCGGAGGGTGCCAGCCTGCCTGATGGATGCTTGACCCGCTGTCCACTGCCCTACAGGACTCCTCAGGGTTCCAATCCATCCTTTCTCCCCTCTGTAGAACACCAGGGAGACATTCTCCAGGGATGCCAGTCAGGGTTCAAAATTAGCCAGGTGCCTTTTGCGACTGGGGATTGTCAGAATGCGAGCACTTCGAGAAGTCTTGGGACTGGGAGTCAAGAACAAAATTGCTGCAGCAGCTGCTGAGAGCATGGGAGGAGAAAGACTCCCCCCCCCCCCAAACTCCAGAGCAGGGTGGATTGATTTAAATCACTAGTCAGTAAGACTTGATTTAAATCATTTTTTTACAGAAAAACTCATTCTTGCTGGTATAGTCTTAATATTTACAACCAGATGAAGGTTTCATTTTTGGAATAATAACATTTCAGAGTAGTTTGTACAGTTATATCAAAAATTGCTGATTTGGTTATACTATTAGAAACACAAAGACAGGTAATTATGAAATTTTTGCTTATATTTGGGCAACTTTTCTGCTGTACTTTATTGGAAGGAGAAAAATAATCATTTCCTTAATAACAATTTAAACAGTTTATTTAACTAAAACAATAACATTATAACATATGTATCCATGTTTGTTAACTGATGTGGTTAAACAGTTAAAAAAAAAACTTAGAGTGAGTTTTAGCACAAATGAAAGACTTAAAACAAATCCTTATTTCTCAATGAATAGCCTTTTGACTATAATGTAACTTAAATGGAAAATTATCTTTAGAAAGATTTTTCCTCCAAAAGCATTTTATTTTAAAAATCTGACTTAAATAAAAAAAAATCCATTTACATTTTAAAAATCGAATTTAATTTTTTTTAAAATTTATTTATTTATTTATTTATTTATTTGAAAAAATCATTGATTTTTTTATCCACCCTGCTCCAGAGAAGGAAGGATCACTGCTGCATGTGCAGGGAAGTGCTGTTTCCCCAGCCGCCCTGCGAGTCCCCAGGCTGGAGCTGAGCACGCCCAAGGAGAAAAGCCTCCCCACACAACTCCAGAGGAGGATCCCGACTGTACAGCCAAGCGCCGCTTCCCCCACCAAAGAGCGAGTCACCCTTGCAAAAAGGACAACATGGTGACTCACTTTCTGCTTCTGCGCCCATAACCTGGGATCCAGGAGCCATTTGGCCATCAGCTTTTCTACCCCCCCCCCCCCAGTTTCTAACACTGATGCCATCAGTACGCAAATGACTCTCAGCCCTCTCCTTCCTCCTTTTCCTTGGATGCCAGGAAAGCAGAAAGAGCTTCTGTCTGGACGGGGCGGCCCTCTCCTTGAAAGCTCCCACGGCAGCTTGGCCTGGGAGGAGGCTGCTTCCCTGTGCTAAGGGAGTCCAACAATCAAACATGCCCATGAACGCTAATTACTATGATGACATTTTATATAAAATACCTGTAGACCGGCAGTTCTCAAAGCAGTGTTCGAAATCAGCCAGGCGCCAGGCACATTTTGCACCTGGCTTTCGACTTCTTGCCACCAAGTGAAGATGCCCGGGTGCCAGGAGGGCGCCTGACGTCTCCGCCACCTGGAGGTGCATGCCTGGGGATCCTTGGATCGCGACTGTTTTCACACACTAACACCCCACCAATAGTTATATTTTATCTGCACAATTGGAACGGGAATTGGGAATTAGGGGTTTACTAACGACTCTCAGCACCCTTATAGATAATAATGTTCCAAAAGAGTTGGTTAACTTATTTATGTATACAGCGACAACCACTATGGCCGAAGGTGGAAAGGAGGAAAGGCTCCAAGAAAGGAAGGTTGGCTTTTGGAAATGATGCAGTATGCAGAACTGGCCAGATTAACAGCAAAGATCAGAGACCAAAATGATGAAAAAATTCCTGAGGACTGGAAACTTTTTACTGAGCATTTAAAGAACTGCTATAGCAAAATGAAAAAGCAAGCAGGACTTGAAATATGAGCAACAGCATGAATTATTAAGACAAATAGGTTAAATTGGGTGTATTAAATAAGGGAAATGTGCAGCATTCAAGGGTAAATATGGAAACCATGGAAGAGGAGGACGGGAAGTCAATAGATAAAGTAACTTATGGCTTATGTTAAAATGTGTAAAGTGGTTTTTTTAAAGAAAAATTAATAAATAAGATTTTAAAAATACTACAGTTCCCGGGTTCCACTGGGGACAGGACTGTTTAATGTGGTATAATACAGCTTTAGACAGAACCTCAGAGCAGACCTACCAAAATGAAGAGTTTCTTCATTTCAGTGGGTCTACTCTGAATACAGTCCGTGGTTTTTAATTTAAAACCACTGGTAGAGATGATGCAGGGGCCTGGCCTGTTGAACCACAGGCCCTCTTCACTAAACAGGGCTGTGGGGGCTTCAAGGAGCTGCCCACCTAACTTCCCAAAGAGGGAGAGAAGGAAAGACAGAGGCATGGGGGGCGGGATGGGGGGGATAGCTGTATAGCTTGGCACCTGCTGGAAGAAGCCACTGGATCTGCCCCCCCAACACCTCATCCGTCTGCCTGGCAGGCACGAGGAGAGGAGGCTCAGTCTGGAGAAGCCGGAAAATATTGCTGGGAGATTCCTGACTCTCAGAAACAGGATCTCCAAAACTCTTTCCCCTGAAGACTCACTTCTGCCTGTTTGTCTGCTCAGACAGTCCATTTCTGCAAAAGGCATCGGAGGGAACTTCTGCAGCCCTTTAAGTCAGGGCAAAGAGCAGACGGGGAAGAGGCTTGGGCAAATTCTCAGAAAGACCAGGGCTGCCTAAACACGGTCACTACACTTGGGAGCAAACTCCCCAGAATTAACTGGGCACTACAACCGCACTGCACAATCCTCAGAGCTGGAGCAGACTCTCTCCAAGTCTACTCAAGCGCCACAACCTGAAGATGAACCGTGAAAAATGTGTGTCAAATCTTTTAAAAGGGAAGGAAGTGAAGCCAAGCCGGGAAGCCTCTTCTGCAGTGTCCCAAGACTCACTGTAATAAAACGTCATCTCACAAGTATTTTTTTCATTTCTCAAAATAATCATAGTCTGCCGTTTCTGAGCGTGGGAAAAGGGAACCAGGGGAGCAGGGACAGGTAGCCAGGAAGTCAGAGGAGGGGAAGTACTGGAAGACACAAGATCTACCCACCCGGGAAGAATGGCAGATGAAGGTGATGGACTACATGGAACTGGCGGAAATGACTGGCAGAATCCAAGACCAGGGAGAAGAGTCGGTGGAGGAAGATTGGAAAAAATTTAAAGTTTATCTACAGAAACATTGTAAAATTTGGGAATGTTAGAAGGATGTTGGAATGAAGTAATGTGGTTTTAGCAGAAATGATATAAAGGATTAAGTAAAAATGGATTGTTAATTGGTGAAAGAACAGAATGTAAAATTATAGTATATTAAGATAAATTATTAGGATAAAAATAAAGATGGAAAGGATTTGCTGAAATATCTAATTGAATTAGAATACAAAAAAGGGAGGTGTGAGGAGGTCAAGGAAATAAGCAAAGGAAAGAAAGTTATGTAAAGGATTGATTTGGTGTTTTTTTTAATTATCTGCATCTTTTTTTCATGTTTTTTTCCTTTGTTCTTGTATTGTTCTGTATTTTTATTTTTTATTATTTTTTATTATTTTTTTCTGTTTAAATATGTTCTTTATTTTTTCTTTTTGTAACCTTTAAAAGATCAATAAAAATCTATTTTAAAAAAAAAGAAGAATTCAGAGGAGGGGGTTCCCAGAGGGCAAGCAGCCAAGCAAGAGCCCCCTCACCCACCTGCCACAAAGCCCACCTGCTTCTGAGTTTGGCAGGAGCACAGGAAGGGGGCAGAGTGGGCAGGAAAATTGCCAAACACTTGGGAAATCTCTTGACAAACTGCTGGCCTCCCCCCCCCTTTAAAAAACCCTGTCGCAGGTTCCACAGATGAGACCTGCAGCCAGTCTCTCTTGTCCAGCCTCATGGCAGCCCTTCCAGGCAAAGAGCAGATTCCAGCAGGGAGAGGGAAGCTCTGCTGCCTGAAAACATTCACCCTCCGTGCCCCCCCCCTTGCAATCCGAGGCGTAAACAATGACTGCTACCAAATATGGAATTTGTAGCCGGCCAGCCACAGAGGCAAGAGCCCCACAGCCTTTCAGCCTCCTCCAGGCAGCCGATGCAGCAGAGGACCACGGAAAGAGGGGCCCCCATGCCGGTGACTCAGTGCAAAACCTGCCCTGAAGAGGTGGCATGTGGTGCAAAAGAAGTTCCCTCATTCTCAAGGGGGCTTCATAGGCACAAATCAATTTTCTATGGAGGAAGTTGCACTCATATCAATACTGGCATTTGCACACACAACACCCTCAGGCAAATCAAAGAACCGGGCCCAGGCACTTCTCATGCTCCCCCCCAAGGCCCACAATAATCTCTGCTCTCTGAAGGACCCCCCCCAGGCCACAAGTCTCTCCCCCCCCCCCCCCGCCCCAGAAACACAAAATGTCCTGGGTCCTCATCCTTCACAGGCTGGATGCATTCCTGGGCTTGTGAGGGGCGCAGCCCAGGGGCCATGATTCTGCCCTACACACCGGCCACCATGGGTCCCTTTCCAGCTGCCCCTTTAGACCTCGCCATCACCTGCCACCCATGGTCTCCTGCCACTGAAAGCGCAGGTGGTGCCAGGCCAGCCTGCTCTGAAGCAGAAGCTCAGAAGGTCCTCACCACACGAGGGCCGAGCCCAGCCAAGGAGCAAGGGCCCCAGGGCCCCCTCTGCTGCTGTGCCCACCCAGGCCCAACCTGCCTCAGGGTCTCCATGGGGCAAGCTCAGGGGCGAGAGAGACAGAGGGCCCTATTCTCTGCAGCCAGGCTGCCCTTTAAGTGGAGCAAGGAAGGGGGGCGGCGTCTGCCTGCATCTCACACCCCACGGGGTCCGCCTCTGGGTACAATTGCCACCTTGTTCTGGGATCAGGGCACCAGCCAGCCTGCGCAGGACACATGTCACAAACAGCTTAGGGGATCAGCAGCCTCGGCTCTGGAGGGAGCAAGGAGGGCACAGAGCCCAGGTGGGGAGGGGGACAACTCTGGCTTTCCCGGAAGCCAGCCTGCAGAGTGGATCAGGTGAGCAGCTGTGAGGGTCTCCGCAAAGGGAGGCCACTGCAGCTTCTGAGCTCCCCAAAGACAAAATCGGAGACATGACAACCGCACTACAAATGAGGAAATGATTAATTTAGCAACTAGCATCAGGCAGAGAGCAAGCCGGAAAAACAGAGGGGCATCAACACAGAGCAAGAAACAAACAGCTACAACTTTACTCCATTCAGAAAGGAGCAAACGAGAGCCAACTTTTAATTTGTTTCCTTGCAGTAAAGAAAGATGGCAAACTGCTGGTGGCTGTTCTTCCGTTGCCAGTTGGGAGGGAGCTTTTTGGGGCTGGGGGAGCTCGGGGAATAAGTAGCTCGTCGTGGCTCAGTGCGAGGGGCTACTAAGAGTGAGTGGAAAGGGCTCCAGCAGCTGAGCGCGGATCTCTGAACGTGCAAGGAACAAATAGGGGCAGAAAGTCCGGCCTGAAGGCTAGAGAAACAGAAGGACGTCCACGTCTGTCCGGAATGCCCGGAAGGCGCCCCACGCCCAGGAAAAGGAGGGCAGCTCTGCCCTGGAAGCGCCGGCCAGTGAAGGCGGCCAAGGGTCGCCAAAGTGGGACCCGCACCGTCCAGGGCCTGGCGCGCAGTCCCGCGAGTCGGGAGCGACCAAGCCTAAGGGCTGCAAAGCGACGGGGAAGCAGCGCCGTCAGAGGCAAGGCGGGAGCAGGACTGGCCGCGGCACTTCGCCAAGCCACGCGCTCCGCCTCCGCGCTCCCGTTTCGCGCGCAGCCCGCCGAAGGCAAAAGCCCGACAGGCAGCGGGGCCTCGACGGCTGCGAAGGGCCGGCAGGGGAGGGAAGCGGCGCCCGCCGGAGACTCTGCAGAGCGGCAGCCTGCCGCTCGCCGGGGCGGAACCCGGCCGGGCCTGATTCACTTCCTGCCCAAGGGGCGCCCTCGAGGGCCGCGCCCAAGCGGCCAGGGAGCCCCGACGAGGTGGTCGCCACAGCGGGGATGGGAGGTTTGCGCACATCTGGAAGTCACGTGCAAGCAGCCGGGACCGGCCCGAGCAGGAGGAAGCCGAGACCCTCCGGGAGGCGGTCTTCGCCGCCCCGTCCCGCTCGGAGCCTCGCCCCGCGCCCACGCGCCGCCCCGTCCGCCCCCCTCCCGCGGCGGGGCCGGGGCCCTCCGCCAAGGAACGGCCCGTGTCCCGCGGGGCAGAGACCCTTCCCGAGGGCGGCGGAGCCCGCCTGGGCCCGGCCCCGAGGCTATGTGAAAGCCGTCGGGGCAGGAAGCCAGGAGGGTGGGACCTGCCCTGCCCCAGCCGTGCTGCGCCCAGAGGCGGCCGGGATGCGCCTGGCACGCGAGCGGGAGGCGGCCGGGGCGGCGGCGGCGGGACTGGGGCACCCGCGGGCCGAGGGAGGAGTGGCGCGGAGCGGGAAGGGACCCGACGGCAGAGGGCCCCCCCCCCCGGTCGCCGCCGCTCGACTTCTTCTTTTTCCCTCCCCGCCCGCCCCGCTCCCGATGGCACCCGGGGGGGGTCTGCTCCTCCTCGGCCCCCCAACTCCTGTCCGGATCAAGGGAAAGAGAGTCGCCTCCCGCCCCCCGGAATGAGGCGGGGGGCGCCTTCCTACCTGGGGGGACGCGGCGGCGGCGGCGGCGGCTCCTGCGGGGCGCGACTGGCTTCTGGGGGGAGGAGCGCCGAGGGGCGGGAGCGCGACCTCCCCTCCTCCTCCTCCTCCGGGTCCCCCGGACCCGCCCCCCGGCCGAGGGAAAAGCGGCGCCCGCCCCGTCTGCCCGCGGCACAGGCGCAGAGCCGAGAGGAAGCCGCCGCGGCCATGTTGGGTGCGGGCGCCGCGCTGGCGCCCGGGAGAACAAGCGGGGCTGCCCCGCCGCAGTGCGCTGAGCAGAGGCTGAGCAGGCTCTCGCCGGGCGCGCCGGGAGCCGGAAGAGCAGCGGACTCAGAGGGTGGCTCCCTTCCCAGACCCGCGTCCAGCTGCGTCTTTGGGAGCCCAGAGCAGCGCCGCCCACAGCGCCTGGGAAGACTGACTCGGGTTTGGTAGGGACGGAAAGGCGTCGGCGACGGAGGCAGGGGGAAAGCCCCTCTCAGCTGAGGACAGTGCGAAATTCCGCAAACAAACGCCATCGCATGTCCTTCTGGACAGAGGTGCTTACAAGCCTAACACCAGTGTACTGGAAGAAGCAAGGAGCACCGGGGTCGAAGCAATCGTTCTTCGACATCAACTTCGTGGGACTGGTCATGTTGTGCCTGATTCTCGTCTTCCAAAGCAGCTACTCTAATCCCAACTCAAGAATGGAAAGCGAAATACAGTGGTACCTCGGGTTACATACGCTTCAGGTTACAGACTCTGCTAATCCAGAAACAGTACCTTGGGTTAAGAACTTTGCTTCAGGATGAGAAAGAGAAATCATGCTCTAGCAGCGGGAGGCCCCATTAGCTAAAGTGGTGCTTCAGGTTAAGAACAGTTTCAGGTTAAGAACGGACCTCTGGAATGAATTAAGTACTTAACCTGAGGTACCACTGTACTGGTGGACAACAAAAGGTTTAAAGATGCTCTCAAGGCCAATCTTTAAACATGTAGTATAAACACTGACAGTTGGGAAACACTGGCCTATGAGCGCACCAACTGAGATGTCATGGATTTTGAAGACACTTGAACTCAGGACTCAAGGAAGAAAGGTGCTAAGAGGAAGGCATGCTTGGCAAACCCTCACCGTGATCAACTCCTGCCTGGCAACCTGTGTCCCCACTGGATCCAGAATTGGCCTCCACAGTCACTTATAGACTCGCAGCTAGGACCATGTTCATGGAAGACAATCTTACTCAGTTAGGAGGGATCACCAAAGAAAGGAAGAAGCAGCTTACGAGCCTCAAGACCTGAAGGGCCGCCTCTCCCCCTGGGAAGGGACCCAGGCTCTGCCATCCTCGTCCTTTTCTGCAGTTCCTCTTCGCTTGGGGGAATGCTCTCCCCAAGGAGGTTCAGCTGGTGCCTTCATGATCCAGATGTAGGAGCCAGGCCTTTGAGCGATGAACATGAAATGTGGGGGGGGGGGGGGGAAGCCTTCTGTCTGGTCAACGACCCAGTTAAAAAGCTGGACTGTTCTTCCTGCAACTAACCAATTTCTGACCCCCATGAGAATTTCTCTTCCTATTCCTTGGCTGCTAAATTTACCCAGGAGTCTTGGGTGAGGGATTTTGCCAAAAGCTTTTTGAAAGTCCAAGGACCCAATGTCAACTGGATCACCTCTACATGGATGCTTGTTAAAGAACTTCTTCTTGTTGGTCTTGATGCTTTTAGCAACATTCTCCTCAAAATATTTTTCTTAAAGCCCCCTTTACTGTCTGCTTGCCCTTTTTTGGCCAGAGTTTTGTGTTCTTTTTCTGCTCTATTCATTTGAACAACAGTTCCAATTTTTTAAGGGAAGCATTATTGCCTCTAATAGTTTCTTTGACTGGTCTTTGTGGTATGTTCCCTGATCGGTGGTAGACACTCCTCTTGAGTTTCTAATACTGTGTTTTAAAAAAAACACTCCCAAACATTTTGGAGTGATTTGACCCTCTTGACTTCATCTTTCAACTTCCTTTTTACAAGCCTCCTCATTCTGGGGAATTTTCCTTTTTGAAATCAAATGTGACTGCATTGGATTTTGTAGGCAATTGGCATTTACATGTAGATTTAATTTAACAGTGGTATGATCACTTCTTCTGCAGCAAATATTCCCGCTTCTGCAAACATTTTTTGCACCTATATGGGCTTGTTTCAGAGGCAATGGAATAGGCTGATATTCCTTACCCTAATGAAACACAATTAGACTTGTTCACACTGGAACAAAAGGCATCTCTATTTTTGTAACACCTTTTGGAGACAGGCCAGATCTGCATACCAGACACTGCTATTACCCACTCCCTATCTTGCAACAAGACGCTCACGTCTCCTTATAAAAATAAAACATTAAATTGGCCTGAATTAACCAATCCACCTTTGTAGATTAGTTATATATTTAAAGCATATACTACGTTTAACATTGAAACTTTTAGTATGCTCAGATGTGAGCCACACACTGCCTTGTATCATTTTTGATAGTATGTCTAAAAGGTAAAGGTACCCCCTGACCATTAGGTCCAGTCGCGGACGACTCTGGGGTTGCGGTGCTCATCTCGCTTTATTGGCCGAGGGAGCCGGCATACAGCTTCCGGGTCATGTGGCCAGCAGGACTAAGCCTCTTCTGGCGAACCAGAGCAGCGCACGGAAACGCTGTTACCTTCCTGCCAGAGTGTACCTATTTATCTATTTACACTTGACGTGCTTTCAAACTGCTAGGTGGGCAGCAGCTAGGACCGAACAATGGGAGCTCACCCCGTCGCAGGGATTCGAACTGCCAACCTTCTGATCTTCTGATCGGCAAGCCCAAAGGTCAGTGGTTTAGACCACAGCGCCACCCACGTCTACATAACTTCTATCGAGATGTTGGCATCTGTCCGTCTCGGGAGACAGTGGAGGAGAAAAGCGTCTTTGGGGATGAAGTCAAACTGGGCGAAGGTTACAGCTCCTGCTGTGGTTGTAGAGACCCATGTGGGAGAGACATGTTTTCATGTAGCTGGGGCAAAGGAAGGTGCCCGGTTGTGCTAATGCAGATGCACTGCTGCATTTATTATAATAGGAGTGCAGAGAGAAGCATTTATTATTTATATGTTTCCTATCTGACTGGGCTAACTCCCCTCCAATGTGACGGCCACTAAGCAGTAGAGATCTTGCCCCCCCACCAATTATATTCTACTACGTTTTTGTAATTTCCTTTCAAGATCAAATCAGTATTATTTTGATCTGTGGTTGTGGGGCCCCTAGTAGGGATGGGGCCCCTAGGCCAGGGCCTACTCTGCCTACTTCAGGCTTCTTCAGCCTTGGCCCTCCAGATGTTTTTGGCCTACAACTCCCATGATCCCTAGCTAGCAGAGGTCAGGGTTGGTGGGAATTGTAGTCTCAAAACATCTGGAGGGGCGAGATTGAGGAAGCCTGGCCTACTTAGTAATCTGGCACTGCTCCCACAGCTGTCACAGAGGAAACTCAGGTGAACAACTGAACTGTCTGGCTCCGTTTCTGCTGCATAGAAATCAGGCTTCAATTTGTCCCCCAAGCAAAACAAAGTTGTCACACTCCAGACTGGCTCAGCATCAACCCATCTCACACCTAGTCCCGGGGGCCACGCAATGTGAAGTCCAGTGTCGCCCCCTTTCTGCCCTGTTCTAGGGCACAGTCCTTTCGGGGATTCACTTCGCACCCTAAGAGCCCCCCCCCAAGGCCCAGGCGATGCTGCAGACACGGCCGGGCTTTCGGAGCTCTCGGTTCCCTTTGCTGCTGAGCCCCTTCCCTGGCGGAATGCCTCTCCCAGAGCCGTCCAGGAAGCACCGCTTTCAGATGCGGACACCTCGAAATCCCCGCGCCACGAAGAGCAGGGCACACGAGAAGCTGCCAGAGTCAAGCCTCGCGGGTCCATCTCGCTCCGCCGTGTCCCCCACACGGGCCGGCAGCAGCTCTCTGTCCTTTCTGGCCGGGGACCTGGCCAGCCCGCCTTCCGTCTGCTGAGAAGAGCCTCTGCCTCGGAGCAGTGACCCTTATTTTATTTTATTTTATTTTATATTTTATTTTATTTTATTTTATTTTATACCGCTTTATATTTTTCAGAAAACTCTCAAGGCAGTTTACAGCATATTACATCAATAAAACATCAATAAACCATCTGAAGAAAGTCAAGTATAGAGTATACAGTCAAAGCAACATAACAGAAAACTAAAATATTATCTTACAGCTTTTCAAATCCGACATTACCAAGGTCAGCTCCCGAATCCCTCTTCCTGCCCGGGCGGAGCTGGAGCGAGGGAGGTCCCTCTGACGGCAGATCCGAGCCCCGCCCTCCAGGCCCGGCCGGCCGAAGGGGGTTTCCCGGCCACGAGCGACACTCGCCTCGGCCAATGCGGCCCCGGCCTCTCCGCCGCTCCGCCAATCAGTGCGCGGGGAGGGCGGGCCTCGGCCAGTTCCTGCACTCGAGTGACGTCGCTTTTGCTGCGTTGGAAGGAGAGCGGAGGAGACGGAGCGGCGGCGCAGCGGGCCGCGCAGGTGGGTGGGGTCCCGTCGGGGTCCCCTCGGGGTCCCGGGGCTTCCCTTCTCCCCCTCCCCAGCAGATCTGCCCCTGGGACCCCTCCTGCCCGGTCCTTTCTCTCCGGGGGACCCAGGAGTCCGGCGCCGCCCCGCCCCTCTCTCTGGGGCCCCGACGGCGCGCCCCAGCCTCGGCCGCGACGGGGCGGCGGCTGCCTCCGCCTCCTCCGGGCTGGCCGCCCCCACTGCCCGGCCAAGGCGCGGATCGGGGCCGGGGCGGCCGCGAGGTGGCGGGGCCTCCTGTTCCCGAGGGGGAGGGCAGCCTCGGCTCGAAACCCCACGTCCCGGGGCAGCCAAGCCCGGAGGGGTGACCTACCGGAGCCCACCCCCGTTGGGCAACCTGGTGGTCCTGGGAAGGGAGCGAGCGCCCGGCTGGCTCCTTCGGCCTTTGCGGAATCATAGACGGATAGAAGTGGGCAGTTGGGAGGGACCCCCGAGGGGCATCTAGTCCACCCCCTGCAATGCAGGGGTTACAACAAAAGCATCCCTGACAGGTGTCTACGCGACCTCGGATTCAAAGCCTCCAGCCGAAGTGAAGGACGACCCTTTTTGTGGCCCACCCACCTGCCCAGCTGGGGCTCAGCAGCGAAGCTCCTTCCTTTAGTTCTGGGAGCATCTCTTTGAGGACAGGTAAGCAAAATGAGGGGAGCCCAAAGCCCCCCCCCCAAGCTCCTGCTTCTCACTGCTGCTCCTCTGCACAGCTGCCTCTGTGGTGGCGGGGGGGGGGGGGGGGGTAAGAGAGGGAGAGCTCACCTTCCAGATCTCTTGGGCACAACCTCAGTTCCCCAAGCTGTCTGCATCTGACAGTGTTATGGAAATTAATGATGTGCCGTTATAAACATACAGAGATGAGTGCATTCGCAAATACACGTGTCCAGGTGTGCCAACGGGAAATTTTTTTTGGGGGGGACACCCAGGTAAGCCCCATCCCACAGAATCGATCGCATGACGCAGTGCACGCACACCATATGAATGGCAATGCCCATTAACTTTGGGGGTGCCTGGCCTCCTAAAAAATTTATTGGGAGGGGCTGAAGGGACCTCGGCCCCTAGCCGTCGCTCCTCTGCCCTTGTCAACAAAACATCACAGCCTCTGCATGCAACTCCAGGTAACGCAATAGGAGCTGTTGTGGAAATGGACTTTGCAACATAACTTGGTGCAATATCACTTTTACCAGCAACACCTGAGGTGGAATAGTACAGAGAGCAATACGGCAGCCGAGTTTCACCTTTGTCAATCACAAAGCAGGAAATTGTTCCTGAGGCTCCTCTCTCTGTAAAACTGGTTTTAGAGGTATTGATATTTCTGCATGATGTGTGAAAACAGATTCTGGAGTCAAGGTATTTCAAAATAATGGCTTAGGCTGGCCAGCAAAAGGGAATCAGTAAATGTTACCAGGTATGTTGACAGACAGGAGACAAGCTACATTCAAATTTCTCTTTCTGTGATGCTTGTATGATTCTTTTAGTGGGTTTTGGTTAAGGGGTTGAGGAAAGCTTTTAAAAGCTGTTATTCACCTTTGTTCTGGGTCATCCTCACCTCCTTGTAAAGTGGGGGGGGGGGGGCTCTGTTGCAATAGAAAAATAAAAATCTGCCTGCTTAGACTGGGTCCTGCCTCCAGTGGTCCTTCTCTGACCATTCATGGACATTTGGGGCTCTCTTAATGGGGAGCTGGACTGCGAAATCTAACCTCAGTTTTTCATGTAACAATGGCCGTTGCCCATTGGTGGAATTGGCACTGCGTGATACCCATTCTGCTTTCGTCAGCACTCAGTCATTTAGTGTGGCAGCATCTACACCCTGGAACTCCCTGCCTATTGATACCCGGCAGGTGCCTTGTACTCTTTTTGGAGCCTGATAAAAACATTGACAAGCCTACCCTGAAAATGCTTAGAAAGTTGATGTGAATTTTAACCAGTTTTAATATTTTAACTTTCTGTATTTTTAAAGTGCTGTTGTAATTTTTTCTTGATTTTTTTGTTTTATCTTTTTGTAAAGCTGAGGGTGAGTTTTTCCGAACAAGTGGAGTACTCACTCCCTCCAGATGTTGGGCCCAGAGGAAATGGCTTCTCTGGCAGATGAGGACCTCCTTGACTTCCTCCTCCAGGACGGAGGTCCCTCAGCTGATCTGGGCAAGGGAAGCTTCCTGCCAGAAGACTGGGACTTTCCAGGGCCTGAGGTGAGTGCCAGCTGCCTTGGGCAAGCCAGGGGTGGGGTTGCTGCTGCTCCAGACCCCCCCCCCTTGCCTCACGACCTCCTTTCCCTCCAGGCCTTGGGCGAGGAGGAGGTGGACGACTTTCTGAGGTGCCTCCTGAGCCCTTTTGCAGAAGAGTCCAGCGGCTCGCCGGACCCCTCCCCTCCTCACAGCAGCAGCAGCAGCAGCCTTGCCGAAGAGCAGAACTTCTCCTGCAGCCCCGGAAGCTGGGAGGGGTCCCCCACTGGCAGCCCCGCCGGCTCCGAAAGTGTCCAGTCCGACCACAACTACTCCCTGCACCCGGCGCTGCCTGGGCCCCCCGAAGGCCCTGCGCTGGAGAGCGTCAGCTGCTCCTCGGATGTGGGCGACGGGGATGTCGCCATTGACCTGGGTGAGTGCCCAGGGCATCTGGGGGGTCCATGCAATGTCCTTTGGGGGCAGGCGCTGAGCTGGGCCAGGGCAGGCGGGCTCTGAGCTTTCCCCTGTGCTTGCTGATGTAGTGCTGCAGAACCCTCTCTCTCTCCTTCCCTCCCTCCCTCCATCTCTCTCTCTCTCTCTGCATCTGCTGAGTAGCTTCTTTAGGACCAGGAAGGAGAGAGTAGGAAGAAATGGACAGTTCCCCCAGCAGAGGGAATCAAGGGGTAGCTGGACTGGGACCAGTGCGTTAATAATAATAGTAGTAGTACAGTGGTGCCCCGCAAGACGAACGCCTCGCAAGACGAACACCCCGCTAGACGAAAGGGTTTTCCGTTTTGGAGGCGCTTCGCAAAACGAATTTCCCTATGGGCTTGCTTCGCAAGACGAAATGTCTTGCGAGTTCCTGCGGGTTTCCCCCCCTTTTTTCCCTTTTCCTAAGCCGCTAATCAGCTGATCTGCTGATAAGCCGCTTATCAGCTGATCCGCTAAAAGCCGCTAAACTGCTAATAGCGCTAATCCGCTAAGCTGTCAATGGGCTTGCTTCGCAAGACAAAAAAACCGCTATGCGAAGAGCCTCACGGAACGGATTAATTTCGTCTTGCGAGGCACCACTGTAGTAGTAGCAGTAATTATTATAATAATAATAAATCAATTTATTTATTTATACCTTGCCCATCTGGCTGGGTTTCCCCAGCCACTTGGGTCAGCTTCCAAAAAAAGATTAAAAATACATTAAAACATCAGTCATTAAAAACTTCCCTAAGCAGGGCTGCCTTCAGATGTCTTTTAAAAGTCTGGTAGTTGTTTATTTCCTTCCTGGTGGGAGGGCATTCCACAAGGCGGGCGCCACTACCGAGAAGGCCCTCTGCCTGGTTCCCTGTAACCTCACTTCTCGCAGGGAGGGAAGCACCAGAAGCCCCTCGGGAGATGGACCCCGGTGTCCGGGGTGGAGAGGCTCCTTCAGGTCTACTGGACCGAAGCCTCCAGAGCAGGAGAAAACAAGCTGGCTCCATCTTTGATTTGTCACTCCTGCTTGGGAGCTTCCCTGGGGCAGGAGGAGAATGCTGGACAAGGAGACCCACTGCCCTGGTCTGACCCGCGGCCGGTCACTCTCTCTGCCCCCCAATCTCTCCCCCCTCCTTATGGGGAGCTGCCATCGCCCTGAGCAGGGTCTGATGGGCTGGAGAGCTGTTCCCTTTGGGATGCCTTGGAAGGGGGAGAGGCAGCGGTCATGCTTGTTGTTTGCACACACCTTTTCCAGTGGCCAATTAGCCCCCACTTCCTCACATGCGCAGAGTGCCTTCCTCAGTGGGCAGGTGCACAGTAATGGACGCACGGAGAATGCAAGCGGTGATTGAATGAAATGCAAAAAGCAAGGGATTGCCCTGCAGTGAAACCGTTTCTGTGACCTCATTCACAAAGGAGCGTTGGCAGTGCTGATTTGGGGCCCGATCCATTTTGGGGCCAGGAGCAGCCTCTTTCTTGGCTGGCGTGTGGGACTGGGGTGGAGCCACGAGCGCTGCCATGTTCTCCTGACATCCTTGTACCACCCGGGGCAAAGTGTGCCAAGGAAGGAGAGCAGAGGGGGGGTGTCGTCCCCCCCCCGGCAAGCCTGGGCCCTCTGGCCTCGTAGCCCCTTCCACCCCTGACTGTGTGGCCCCCTTTCCTCTTCCAGAGATGTGGGAGATCATGGAGACCTCGTCAGAATCTTGCTTCAGCGATCGGGACCTTGCTCTCCCGGTCACAGTTTCCATTGAGGAACCGACACCCCAGCCAATTGGGGGGGACCTGCAGGTACGAGACAGCCGTGTCCTCCCCTTCGCCCTCAATATACCTGGCACTCGGGGGGGGGGCTCCCACAGGGGCTTCCCTTCTCCTGCCTCTTGGGGGGTGCAGCTTGGCAGACCCCACCCAGCCCCACAGCTGAACATGGTGCTTTTTCAGTTTGACTTCCCTCCGCTGATTCTGACGGATGAGGAGAAGAAGCTTCTGGAGAAAGAGGGCGTCTCGATCCCTTCCAACCTGCCGCTGACCAAGGTGGGTGCCGCAAACTCTGTACGTGTGCGTGCGGACCCTTGCCCTGAGGTGCGCTTCTGGGCAAGGTGGGCAGAGGCAAGCGGGAAATGGGGGTGCAATTCCTGGCTGCAATTCCTGCTTCTCCCGGGGGGGGCTTTCTGGATGGGCTCTCTGTTTTTCTCTGGAACGGTGAGGTCTAGGTGCTTGATTCCAGAGTAAAGGAGTGCCCTTCCTACCAGGGGGTGGCGCTTTTATAGCCAGCCTCCTGTACTTCCCGGGGTGAATGCCCCTTGTGGTTTTTTGGGGGGGCACATCCTCTTTGCTCCTGGGTGAACTGGAGGAGGGTTGCTGGCTGCCAGCCTGGCCTTGGCTGACCCTCAGAGCCCTGTGCGCTGCAGGCCGAGGAGCGGGTCCTGAAGAGAGTTCGCCGGAAGATCCGGAACAAGCAGTCGGCCCAGGACAGCCGGCGCCGGAAGAAGGTCTACGTGGACAGCCTGGAGAGCAGGTGAGGAATCAGAATGGCGGAGTTGGGAGGGACCCCGGGGGTCTGTGGCGGGCATGGCGGCACTTTTCCTCTCATGCTACGTTGTGCCCGCTCTCACCTAGATAAATTGCCCCACCTCACTGAATAACCCTTTACCCAAAGGTTTTTTTCCCTATCCTCTTAAAATTCTAGCCCAGAGTATCATGTGTGGGAGCTTTCTGAGGGGATAACTAGAAAGTTGGAGTCTCAGATAGGTTAAACAATAAAGATTTATTTAAGGCAAGATAGTATATAGCACACATGGATTAAACTTAGGTTACTTCCAGAATACATTGCAATTTTGCTTTAATTTGTCCTCAGTTGTTTTTGCGTTATAGGTTTGGTTCTTTCTTTCAGTTCTCCGTCCCCTTTAACACTCCTGAGGCACTTTAAGAAATAGACCCAAGGGCTCTCCACCCCCTCCCTTCACTGGGCTTGGGAGTTTCTTCTTCTCCTTCGCAGAATCTCTCCCCTCCGGACTAGACTGGAGTCCCAAGGAGGCTGTTCCTTTCCAGCTCCTTCTTCTCCTTGCTCAACATCGGCCTCCCTGTAAAATTCCAGTCTACTCCTCCCCGAGGACACCACACTCTGTCCTTCCCAATACGCTCAGAGTGGAAGTTGTTTTTTTCCAGAACCAACTCTTTCTCCCTTTCACTCCTTCTCCCTCAACCTGCCTCCCTACCTGTCTCCCAGCCTCTCCAACCAACTCCCAATTAACTCTTCTCAAATCCTCCTTTTAAACTCTTCCTCCGGGAACATCAGCCAGCCAGAGGCAGCCTTAACTATTTGCTTCCTTAACCATTTGCTTGTAGGGAAAGAAAGGGGGGGGGCAGAGAGAAACACTTGTTGATTCAACCTGTCCAGCAAAACCAACTTTTTCGTCACAGGGTCATGTAGCCCAGCCCCCTGCCATGCCAAAATTGCGGTGCAAGAGTCCCTGATAGGTGGCCACCTGACTTATCCTTCTAAACCTTCACTGAAGGAGCATCCACCACCTCCCAAGGGAGTCCTGGGGGGGGAGGAAGTGGGGGGGGCAGAGGCCTCTTGAGCCTGGGGGGAGGGAGGATGGACACCCCGGGGAGGCAGGCAGAGCAGAGGGGAGGGTTTCCTCAGCCCTGAGAGGGGGCTTTGCAGATCCAGGTGTGCTTCCCTGCCTTCCTGCCTTGGGGCTCCTCTGCCCCCCTGTTCCTGCACCTCCATGGCCCCATCTGAGACACCGGCTGCCAGGCCCCTCCTGACACTCTTCCTCTCCTGTCCCTCCCTGCAGGGTCGTCGTCTGTACAGCCCAGAACAACGAACTTCAGAAGAAAGTGCAGCTGCTGCAGAAGCAGAACATGTGAGACCCTCCTTTGCCTGGCAGGTCCCTGGGAAGGAGGGTGGGCTCCCCGGGACTTCGCCACCACCTCCTCCCAAGGAGGGCCTTGGAGAGAACGGGGGGGCGGTCTTCCAGCCCAAGACAGAGAGCAAGGGGGCAGCCCCAGTGGCGGTTCCTCCTTCGCTGACCTCCTGCCTCTGGCACAGTGCTTTGGGATTTGTCATCTGGCTGTGCTGTGCCCCCTGTGACAGCCCTGTGGAGGGAGGTGGGCCACTCCTGCTCCCATTTCATGGGCGGGGGCATTGAGGCCGAGAGGATGGCTGTCCCCAGGCTCCATAGTGCAGGGCAGAAACCCGCCCCTCCAGAACCCGCATCCTCACTCAGGGCCCCTGGTCATGTTGGACCCTTCCTGGGAGGTGCGGGGGCTCGGGGCAGCGGGAGGCTGACCGGCTGCTCTGCCTCTCCTGCAGGTCCTTGCTGGAGCAACTGCGGAAGCTGCAAGCCCTGATCCAGCACTCGACCACCAAGACCACCACGGCCAGCACCTGTGTCCTGGTGAGTTGCAGGACCCCCGCAGCCCCTTGGCTCAGCAGTTCATCCCAGCCTGCTGGTCATTGTCCCCCCCCCCTTCTTGGCCAGAGGGGCTCTGCCTTGTTTCTGGGGGGAGAGGCATCTTCTGTCTGTCACTGGTGCCTCTGACTTCCAGCGTTGAGGACTCCTGACTTCTGTGAGGTCCTGGTCCTCCTCCTTCCTGCCCCCGTTCCTGCCCCCCCCCCAGGTGCTGTGCTCTCCTGAGCTGCCCCCAGGCTGCCTGCCACCTGCCTTTGCAGCCCTTGCTGAGGGACGCCTGCCCTGGGCTCCCTCTCCTGGCGGCTTGGACTAGAAGACCCTTTGGGGCCCCTCCAAAGCCACAATTCTCTCTTTCTGCGATAGGTCCTGGTCTTCTCCTTCTGCCTCATCCTCTGGCCCAGCTACTACCCCTTTGGAGGAAGCCAGCAGAAGCAGCTGGAGCTCCAGGGAGGTGAGTGTCCTCAAAGGGTGGCAAGGCGGCTGGGGAGGGGGTCGGGTGCAAGTTGGAAGGACATGGGAGCCCCCTGGCCTGGAAATGGACAGGCTGGCTCAACAGCCCCTGAACCCCTGGCCTTCTTCAACTGGACAGAAAGCACCTTGGGCAAAGTTTTTCCTGGGATCTCCCCCCTGCCCCCCAGCTGAACAGAGCAGCTCCCAGGGCACAGTGGCTTGTTGTCCCGAGACCCTCCGTTTGGCCTTTCCCTGAGGCATCACGCAGGGTCCGGCCCCTTGCAGGAGGCAGCCCAGAAGTCCTTGCCATGCATTTCACAGGTCTAGCGCCTTCAGAAAATGAGGATTCTGTGGGGAAGAGGAAGAACCTTGATTCTGGAGTGAGCAAAGGGGTGGCGGGGAGGGGGGACTCTGTGGCAGCAGATAATGCAGTCTAGATCAGCCAGATCTCAGATCTTGTTTTCCCTGACTGATAGTGGGCCTTGAATGGGAGCAGGGCTGTAAAAGCCAACCCCAACTTAGAGAGAGCGAGAGAGAGAGAGAGAAGTTCTGGGTTCTTCAGCTCAGGGGCAGCCACACTATGACACTCAACATCTTCTTGAGTGGGAAAGAAGAAGGTCCAGCATTGTTGCGTTTAATTTCGGAAGAGGGAACTCCTCCAGGGAAGATGACCTAGAAGGGAGAGGCAGGAGGGCCAGGAAAAGCCCTGCACCTGGATCAGGCCCACAGCATGCCTTGCTCTCTTGGGAGCCAGCCATGTCCCCAGGGGACACCCCCAAGCTGAATGCCGGCTTAGGAGGTTTAGTGGTTAGCATAACAGGCTTGGTTGAGTCGTATGCTAGAGAGAGTGAAGGGATACCAGCAGGACTGAACCGCAGAGTCAAGGCCAGACGGGGGCTCCTCACCCCCCCCCCCTGCTTATACGCTCCCTTTGCCCCCTTGCAGTGCTGTCCCGGAGGCTGCGGGAGTACCAGAGCAGCGTTGCCCAGTTCCAGCCAGTGGAAGCAGCCCCTGGCCTTGCCCCACCCTCCGCACTGAAGGCAGAGCCCACGGCCGCCCTGAAGGACGCAGCAGCAGGGAGCCTCAACCGGTCCCTGGAGGACCACCGCAGCCCCCCCGCCGAGCCCCAGCCGCCCTCCAGCAGCAGCAGCAGCAGCAACTCCTCCTCCGACCCCTCGGCTTCTCCGCAGGCAGAGGGGCTTCCTTTGCCCCCCGAGCACCAGCCTCTGGGGAAGGAGAGGGCCCTCCCCTCGGCCTCTGCCCATCCCCGGGAGCAGGGCTGGGTCGATCGCACCACCAGCGTGGTCATCCAGCCACGCCACTCGGATGAGATGTGAGGGCTTGGCCAGCAGACGCCACCATGGAAAGACGGGGGGGGGGGGGCTCCCGGCCTGCCACTTTTTTGCAGGGGGGGAGAAGAGAAGCTGTGCCTGGTGCAGAGACAGAAGCATTTATTTAGAATCCCGGGCCCTGGCACCTGGGGGGGGGGAGGCATCCTTCAGCTCATTGGGCAAGGGGGGGGGGCTCCAAGAAACGGCTCCACTCCAGAGTCCGACTCTGGTCTTGAGGGGCCCAGAACTGAGCCATGGAGGCCTGGACTGTGGCTCTCGTGACCCCCCCCCCCCCTCCTGCACGTGTGTCCCCTTGTGTGTCCCCTGTAGTGGAAGCCTTCGGAGAAGCAGCCTCTTCCTCCCCCTGCCTTTGCTTGCATCTCTTAGGGTGCCTCCATCCCCAGATTAGCAGTGGAGGGGGGCCCTCCGTGCAGGGGAGCGAGCCAAAAGTGGGAGGGGCACTATTTGCAGGTAGGGAGGCAGGCTGCTCCAGATGCATCGCCTTGGCATGCCTGGCCCCCACCCACAGAGCAGACCCCCCTGTTCAATCCAGGCACCTGGAAGAGCAACTCCAGCATCTGCTCAAAGGATGCGCTTTCATTGCTGAGACCCCCTGAGACCCCCAGAAGCTGCCGCCCTGGATCCCTGAAGGCTCTTGCTGTGGGCAAGGGGACTCTCAGGTGGGGGTTTCTGGGGAGGCAGCGTCCGGCCTCCAAATGAGACACAGGGAACTGGGACAAGGAGGGCCAGAAAGGCTTCCTCTGCCACCTCCAGGCCCAGTCCTGACCTCTGAGTGGGTGGCGCTACTCTCGGTCCAGGGAAGAAGCCCTGCCCCCTGCCAGTTGAGATGCCCTGAAGGAGTCCCTGCCCCCCCCCCCGTCAGGCTTGGAGGAGCTTCCTGGACAAAGGGCCTGGAGACCCCCCTCCCTTTGCCCAAGAGAGCCCAGCAGGGCCATTGGTCAGGGGGGGAAACAGGAGCTGGAGTTGCGCAGCCGTGGGCATGGGTGGGTGGGCAGAGCAGCCCCTTACCCATCCCTGGGCGGGGGGGGGGGGAGATAGGCCTGGGAAGTAACCTGGAGCCCTTCTTCCTTTTCACTGTTTAAATGGACTCTCTGCTTCCGTTTGTTTCATTGTTCTTCCTTTTATCTATTTTACCATTGAAAGAAGCTGGGCTGGGTGGGGAGGATAATAGTTTAGCCCAGAATCTGGATGTAAATGTAAATAATAAATGACTACAAAATGGTTCTCCTGCCTTGTTTTGTGAGTAAAGCGGAGGAGCGGAGGGAACCAGAAAATACTTCAGAATCCTTCCTAAAAACCAAGGGGGGGGGTCCCAATAAGTGACTTCTGCTCCAAGGGGGGGGGGGGATGGAAAAGCAGGTCAGGGAAGAAGGCAACCTGGCCCAAGATTTGTGTCGGGTTTACTCCTGAGCCTTTTCTTCTCTGAATATGTCCCGAAAGGCAGCGGGTACGGATCATTCCTCAGTGTTCACTCCTGAAGCCTTTCTCATGAATGAGTCGAGCTGCCAGGCAGCAGAGGTTTGGGACCGAGAGCGCGCCAGCTCAGGAGACCAACGCTTCCGATGTGTGGGTTGGGTACCCCCCCCCCTTGTCTGTAACAGACGAAAGGCTGGATAGAAGTGTCAGGAAATAATAAAGAAAAAAGAAAAAAGGAATGAGGGCCAGGACTTATGTGCAGACCTAGAAAAGACTGGGCCAGAACACAAGCAGGCCTGTCCCATTGCTGGTAATTTATTGGACAATCATCTAGTCCAACCCCCCACCCCCAATATCAACCTCTGCTTAAAAACCTCCAAAGGACAGTCCACCACCTCTTGACAGAGTCTGTTCCACTGTCTCTTGCTGTCAAAGAATTCTTCCTGATGTTTATTTTTTGTTTTAATGCTTTATTAATTTTGCAAATAAAAAAGACAATCGGCAACAACAGTACAAAATCTAAATCAAAACGCAGAATAAAATATGCATAGCGATTAAAAGAAAAACAAAAAAGAAGGAAAGAAAAGAAAGAAAAAAACCCTATTTGTTCGATACAATCATTTAAGGAGTACAAACCATAATTTAAATATTCTATACATACAGTTTCTAGAAAGACAATACCTTCATATTTGTACTTTTCATTTCTATTTTGACTTCACTCTAACCGATGTTTAGTTGGAATCTCCGTCCTTGTCACTTGAGTTCATCCGTTCAGGTCAGAGCCTCCAGAGCTCGCTCTTCACTTGCTGGGGAGGGAGGACGGGGGCCTGTCCCAGCCATGGTACATTTTTGTAGAAGAAATAACCTATATAAATGTTTAATCAAGAAGGGAAAGGGAAGCCCTCTTCCTGCAGGTGGTAGATGGGAGAGCAGCTGCAGCAGCAAGCGAGTCTCTCGGATCCTGTTATGCTTCTCGTGTGAAGACGTTCCTGCCAACCCTGCAAGGAAGCAGTGAGTAAGGGTGAGGCCCTTCCTTGTGCTTGCCCTGCTCTGAGTAGGGCTACCATGAAGCCCCCTTGGTCCTTGTGGTTGTCACCTGCCCCAGGGGCATTTTCCAAAGCCCTCCCATGGCGGCTGGGTGGGGGCTTCCCCTGGCTGCCCCCAGACATAAGAGGATGTCCCCCAAGGAAACACCATGGCAGCATGGCCCTCCTGCAAGCAACACAGAGCCTCCAATCAGAGTTTTTGCAGAGATCCCAGGGCCTCAGAGTTTTTTGGGAGAACCCCAGAGAAGGCCCCCGTCGAGAGCTGCTCCTTTCTGCTTACCGAGTGGCCTCCCAGTCATCGCCATGGGATTCCACCTTCTGCCGCAGAAGCCAAGTTGTCTCCAGGGTCTCCTTCCCTTTGTCATCCACAAAGCGCTGCCCCGCAAATGCAGCGATGGAGTCTGGGGAGGACAGAGGGGGGCAAAGCTGCAGGTCAGAGGCTCTCTTCCCTGACCAAACATTTGCAAAACTTTTGCTGTGGGAGGGGAGTGATGGCCGGGGAACAGGGGGGCCAGGCAGAATTGCCTTGAGGAGGTCAAGCTTCTCCCCCCGCCCCTTGGGGCTCCCTGCCTGGCTGCAGCGAAGGCAGGCAACTCCAAGTCCTACAAGAATCCCATCCAACAGAGGTGAACTCAGCCGCTCCTCTGGAACAATCAGACCCAAACATGACATATCAATTAACAAGTTAGAGACTTGGTGCGCATGATGATGGAATGTGGCTCAGCAGAGGCCACCTGCTTGGCATGTAGAAGGTGTTGGCTATTTGCAGTATGGTAGCGCTGCAGAGAGCTTGCTGGGGAGACCATGCATTAAAAAGAAAGGGACTCAAAAATAACTTAAGCAAGGTTTTAATTACAAAAACCAAAAACTCCTTATACACTAAATACATTAACAACAAACCAGACCCAACCACCAACCCAACCCCCAGGGTAATGGGAGAGCTAGGTGCTGCTCCTTATATACTACAAGCAAATGCTGACACACCTTAATCAATGCAACTCAGCAGCACCTGCTATGTTTCACAGCTGTAAAGCTGGGTCTCGTTATCTTGCTCTGGCCCTTGCTCTGGCCCCTTAAAGACATACACATTAGGTGGAACAATGATGAACCTTTACATTTAAAGTAACCATTCAACATTTCCCCTGCGGTTCATCATTGTGGAACAAAAACATAAAGCATACTTTGTACATGTTTTTCATGTGTAACCTTTGGAAGTGCTTTTGTAAAAATGTCCGCAATTTGATTATCACCTGGGACATATTCAAATACAATCATTTCATCAGCAATTAGTTTCTTTACAAACTGCAAACGTAATCTTAAGACTCTAGTGCGCTGCGTATTGGTCTCTGAACACAGGATAGCGAGTCCGCTCTGGGAATCAAGGTAAACTTTTACTGGTAGCGTTACTTGCATCTGTAGGTCTGCAAATACATGCAGATACCATTCTACATCACGAGTGGCCTGAACGCATGCACATAATTCACTCTCGGTTGTGGAGAGACAAACAATGGTTTGTGTCTGGGACTTCCATTCAAATGGACAACCGTTATAACAAAACACCATACCAGACACACCCCTGCAATTATTTTGTTCCACTGCATGAGATGCATCGCAGAAAATTTCAAAACCTTTGTCAATACATGTTGTAAACTGCAACCTATAATGTTTGGTATGTTTAAGGTACATTACCACTCTCTTAAGAGCAGAGAAACATTGTGTAGTAGGCTTTTCCACAAATTTTGCCAGAAAGTGAAAAGCATAAGTTATATCTGGTCTTGAGATTCTTTGAATGAAATTTAGCTTGCCTATGGCAGAACGATACAGAGTTTTATTAGAGAATGGCTTATCTTCACCTGTAAAGGTGAAACCACACACCATAGGCGTTTCCTTCCCATTTGCATTTTCTAAACGTAGCATTTCAACAAGATCATCAATTTTTGCAGTTTGATGAACCAGAAAAGATCCATTTTTGCCTTTCTCAATTTGCATGGATAAGTAATTTTTAGCTATGCCTAATTCCACCACATCAAATTTCTTCTGTAACTGTGAAACTACCTCTTCATATTCCTGTTTAGTTTTTGTAGAAATTAACACGTCATCTACATACACACATATCTTTGTTACAGAGTTTGCCCTTTCCTTTATAAACACACAGTTGTCTGCCTTTCCTTGTGAAAAACCAATATCCAGCAATTCTTTTGCTAAAGTTTGGTGCCAATTCCTTCCACTTTGGTGCAGACCATAAAGGGATTTATTTAATTTGCATACCAAACCTTCAGCGGTGTCTATGCCTTCAGGGACACGCATAAAAATTTGTTCTTTTAAATCTGCAAACAAATACGCAGTTTTTATATCTAGGTGATAAACAGAATGTCCACGTTGTGATGCATCTTTTAACAAAAGCTTAACTGTTTCATATTTTACACTTGGTGAATAACACAAATCATAATCTTCGCCTGGAATTTGTTGAAAACCCCTAGCAACTAATCTTGCCTTGTACCTTACAACTTCATTTTTGTCATTCATTTTAACTCTATAAACCCATTTTGAATCAATAAGTCTCATATCTGGGGTTTGTGGTACAAGAGACCAAGTGTTATGCTCTTTTAAAGAAGCTATCTCAGAGTTCATAGCTTTATACCAATTTGCAGCTTGGTGCTTAGGTAAATTCTGAACATCATTGTAGCTTTTTGGCTCAAAAACCGCCTTATTGGCATACACAGTATTAAAATGTTCATCTGCAAAATGTTGTGGCTTCTGCCTCTTTCTATCTGAACGTCTTAGTCCAGAAGGAGAGTCAGACTCCTCAGACTTAATGGGACTAAGTGAACTACTAGTTTCAGGTTGTAAATCATCATTGTCAGACTGAAGAGGTGCCTGTAGGCTAAGCTCACGGTCAGAAAAATCAAGAGAATCTAACCTCCCCTCGGGTGCTTGTGACTTTAAATCATCAAACAAATTATCAGATTCAACAGGCTTTTCATCTTTTTCCATTAATTCAGAAGCACCATTTCCTGCTGCTGCTGCTTCTTCCTCTTCTTCCTCAGTATTATCTATACCATCAGTATCTTGGAAAACAGCAACTCCATTCCAATTTACAGTTTGTATCATGCTTCTGGTAATATGAAATTTGCCAGTTGCTGGTATGTAAATTCTGTACGCCCCCTGCTGGTAGCCCATTAATTTTCCCTGAACACTACGCTCACCCAATTTTTGCTTAGTGGGATAATGCATAATTACATCTGAACCCCAAATGCGTAGGTATTTCAGATTAGGGCGTTTTTTAAACAGCTTCTCATAGGGGGTGACATCTAAATCAGAATGATAACTGCGATTTCTAACATAACAAAAAGCATTAAGCGCTTCAGCCCAAAAGTCTTTGGGCAGATTAGCATCGTGCAGATAAGTTTTAACCCCTGCCTGCAGGTCACGCTGCACAACCTCAACAAGCCCGTTTTGCCAGGGACTTCGGGGGCAAGATAACTCATGAGTAGTCCCCTGCACTTCCAGGAATTTCTCAAAATCCTCAGAAACAAATTCTCCGCCCCGGTCAGAAAACAGGTTCTTAATAGGTTTGTTAAAGTGTGTTTTTACCCAGTTGCAAAAAACTTTATACTTCTCAAATGCTTGGGACTTCTCAGCTATTGCGTAAGTCCAACAATATCTACTATACTGGTCTATGAGAGTGAGCCAGTACTTAGAACCTCCTAATGATGGTGGGAGTGTCCCAACTAAGTCACAATGTACACGCTCAAATGGCTCAGTTACTTTCCTATCTGAGCACCTACCCTTGCGTGCAACCTTAATCTTATTCTTGCAACAAGATAAACATTGCATAAAGAATTTACATGGTTTTAAGTTGAGGCCATTAACAATATTCTTCGTCCTAATTACATCAGCAAAATTCAAGTGTCCCAGAATTCTGTGCGCCTCATGGACACACCCAGAATGTGGCCTTACATTCCTCAACCCCTGGCTTGACTGTGCTGCTCTGCAGTTTATAGGCAATTGGGAGTAGGTGCGAAAATACAGTCTATATAAACCATCAGATTCCCGGGCATACAATAGACGTTTGTTCCCATCGAAAAACTCACACATTGACTTTAAGAAACGCACAGTTATGCCATGATGAGCAAAACACCTTACTGACAATAAATTGTCCACTGACGGGCAGTAAATGCAGTTCGCTATTGTTATGTTTAAAGAGTCAAGTTTAACAGTACCCCTGCCAAGCGACTGCAAGACTTGTGAATTGGCTAAATGTACATTACCAATTTCCTCTTCGAAAGAAATAAACAAGCTTCGATCATTGCAAACGTGCTGAGATGCTCCTGAGTCGATAATAAAAGACTTCCACTTGGCATCTTTAATTCTTTTACGATCTGTTGTCCGAGCATGAAAAGCTCGCGGCTCATTTCTGTCTTTACAGTGCGATGTTGGCTGCTGAGATGACAACCATGACTGACAAGCAGAAACAGGCTTGGGAGTACTTTGCTTTCTTTTGGCTCTGCAGTCCTTTGCAAAATGTCCTTGCTTATTGCAGAACCAACAACGCTTGGCAGCTTTAAATGCAGTTGTATCACCACAAGTTTGCATATGGCGTTCCTCATTCTTTCTGGAAATAGGAGTGCTTATGGCACAAGCCTCCCTTCTATCCAACTCTCCCATTAATCTTGCCGTTACCCCTTCCACAGTTAATTGTGCTGGTGGAACAGCAGATATCTGGCTAGCTATACCATCAAAGTCCTCGTTAAGGGAACAAAGAATGATAAAAACATACTGAATATCAGGTATGTCCATGTCCCTTCGAACTAATTCGCCGCGTATTGCCTCCAGACGCCTCAAGTGTGATGCCAAATCACCACCAGGCTGCAACTTAGTCTGGTACAGCTGCTTGAAAAACGTCAATGCAGACGCTGACTCCTTTCTAACATACACTGCTGCAAGACTGTCCCACATTTTTTTGGCAGTTTTCTTATTCCTTATATAGACTACTTGCTGGTCGCTGACTGCCAAATTAATTATCGCCCTGGCTTTTGCATCTCCTTTCGACCAAGCATTAGTTACAGGGTCAGGAGGGTCTTCAGTTACATAGGTCCATACTTCCCTAGAGGTCAAAAGCGCCTCCACCCGAAAAGACCATAAACTATAGTTCTCATCTGTTAGCTGTGGTAAGACCAGAGCCTTCTCAGCTTCAGGAACCCGGTCAACCATTCTGGAAATCTTCCAGACCCACAAAAACTAAACTAACAGGAGAAGGAGTTTTCAAACCTTTCTCAGAGTCCAAAAATATGCAGTCATCCACTCAGCAGCTGGGCCCATAACCAAAGATGTTGGCTATTTGCAGTATGGTAGCGCTGCAGAGAGCTTGCTGGGGAGACCATGCATTAAAAAGAAAGGGACTCAAAAATAACTTAAGCAAGGTTTTAATTACAAAAAACAAAAACTCCTTATACACTAAATACATTAACAACAAACCAGACCCAACCACCAACCCAACCCCCAGGGTAATGGGAGAGCTAGGTGCTGCTCCTTATATACTACAAGCAAATGCTGACACACCTTAATCAATGCAACTCAGCAGCACCTGCTATGTTTCACAGCTGTAAAGCTGGGTCTCGTTATCTTGCTCTGGCCCTTGCTCTGGCCCCTTAAAGACATACACATTAGGTGGAACAATGATGAACCTTTACATTTAAAGTAACCATTCAACAGAAGGTCCCAGACTCGACCCCCAGCGGCATCTCCAGGGAGGGATGGGGCAGACTCTAGAACCCTGGAGAGGTGTTGCTGCCAGTCAGTGTGGACAATACTGAGCTAGATGGACCAGTGCTCTGACTCCAGTTCTACTTCTCAAACCTTTATTGGCATATAACCAGGATTTCAGTGGCTTCAGTACAATAAAGCCAGCTTCCTCTGTTACTGCTGTAATCATTTACTCAATTTATATACAGCCCTTTATCCGGGCAAAGTACAACATTAAGGACTTAATTTATGCAGTGTAATAAAGAAACATAACAAGATGCCTGAGTGATGCAAACAAGGGCACGATCTAAATTATCAGCATGTGAAATAAGGGAAACCCCTGATCCGCCTGGAGCTGCTGAAGCTGCCCCCCCCCCCCGCCAGTCCTAGCTCTCAGCGGCCCCAGCCCACCCTGGAAAGTGGGGAGGGGGTCCTTACCTGAAAACGACCAGTTGACCAGGAAGCCAAAGGTATACTCCTCCTCCGCCTCCTTCGGGTCGTGCTGGGTGCCCACGAGGGGAGACACCCGGATGGGCTTCTGGGCTGCGGAGACGGCCGTCAGGTAGGAGCCCGTGAACTGGCCGGAGTCGTCGGGAGGGTTGAGGACCATCTTGGAGCCCAGCTCGTTGACCCACGTGCCGGCCAGGGAGCTCTGGGCTGGCGAGGAGGGCTAAGGAGGGAAAGAGGAGGGTCAGCGGGGGGGACTTCCGGGAACCCCCCAGACCAACCTTCCGAGGCTAGTTGGGGGGGGGGCAGCCCTCAGGCCCCGATTCCTCACTTCTGCCCCCGACGGGGTGGGTGAAGGCTCCGCGTCTGAAACTGCTCCTAGCGCTAAATCCCAAGCGGGATGGGTGGAAACTTTCGTGGCTGCGGGCTGAAGGCGAAGCGGGCGCGCCTCGCCGCCTAGGACCCCTCTTCGTCTCTCTCGGGGCAGCCCGGCGGGGGCCAAGGCTCGCTTTCCCGTCCCAGAAGGGGTAGCCCCGGCCGGGCACGCACGGAGGGGCATCCGGGCACTGCTGGCTCCGCCTTCGGGGCCGCAGAACTCGCCCTGCCCGGCGGCGTCGAGGCAGCGGCCCGCCCCCTTCCTGCCCAAAAGAGGGGGCGAAGAGGGCCGCCACGGTCTTGAGGGCCTTTTTCAAAGAGGACCCGACACATTCCCTGTGGAGGCGGCGGCGGCAGGTCTGCCCCTGCCTCTGGGCTCCCCTCCAGGACCGACGCCTGCTCGGTGCCTGGAGGGGGCTCCCGCCGCGACGTCCTGCGGCCTCCCTGCCAAAGGACCCGTCCGGAGCCCCCGAGAGGCAGCGGGTGGCCAGTTCCCCACCCCACCCCGCAGCAGGAGACGACCAGTGGGCCCCCGCCAGCCCAGGGTATTCTTTCTCCCGCCCCTCTCCCCGCTCCTGCGCTTCCCCAGTAACGGGAACGGACTGTTTTGCTGGGTGAAGGAAGGTCGGAGGTGGCGCAGAAGCGCCTTATCCGCCTCGCCGTCCCCGTCCCTCCCCTCCCAGGGAGTCTACCTTGCGGCGGTAGACGCTGCGCCCCGCTCAGCCTCACCTTAAACCGCTTCTCCGCCGCCTCGACGACGGGCAGGACCGGCGGGTCCGAGCGGGAATAGGTGAATCCGGCCGTCGCGCCGGCGGCCAAGAGCAGTGCCACGGCGGGCGCGCGGGCCACTTTGCTCCACATCTTGCAGCCGAAAGGCTCCGAGCCCGGCGAGCCCCGGCCGCCCTCATATAGCCTCCGGCCGCGTCCCCCTCCCGCTTCCCGGTGCTTTCTGAGAAACCAGCTGATTTTCCTCTTCCCTGCAAAACCGAAAGTTCGCGAGTTGTTGACGCAGGGTTTTCCTTTCACTTCTCCAAAAATACCGGCGTCTTTCCTTCCCGCTAAGGCCGGCTCAGGACTCTCGCGCACGCGGCGTGCCTTCCCTAAGGGGCGGGGGCGAGGCGTCTGGAGGAGGGGGATCTGGAGGGGAGAATCCGTGGGCGGGGAAAGCGGCGCAGGGGGGCTTCAGAAGAACCTCTGTCCTCCGAGGGCCCGACCGGAAGGGAGGCAGGACATCATTGCAGAACCTCTGCCCACTCGCTGCGCCCCACCTTGGAAGTCCAGTGGTACCTCGGGTTAAGAACTTAATTCGTTCTGGAGCTCCGTTCTTAACCTGAAACTGTTCTTAACCTGAAGCACCACTTAAGCTAATGGGCCTCCCGCTGCCGCCGTGCAATATCTGTTCTCATCCTGAAGCAAAGTTCTTAACCCGAGGTACTATTTCTGGGTTAGCGGAGTCTGTTAACCTGAAGTGTCTGTAACCTGAAGCGTCTGTAACCCGAGGTACCACTGTAGCCCAGAGCCATGAGAACAGAAGGGCCTGACCGGAAGGGATGCTGGACATCATTGCAGAACCTCTGCCCACTCGCTGCGCCCCTCCTTGGAAGGAGCCCAGAGCCATGAGAACAGAAGGGCCTGACCGGAAGGGATGCTGGACATCATTGCAGAACCTCTGCCCACTCGCTGCGCCCCTCCTTGGAAGGAGCCCAGAGCCATGAGAACAGAAGGGCCTGACCGGAAGGGATGCTGGACATCATTGCAGAACCTCTGCCCACTCGCTGCGCCCCTCCTTGGAAGGAGCCCAGGGCCATGAGGCCAAAGAGGACCTTCTGGTTCAGCCTCTGTCTCAAGGTGGCCCATCTGGGCACCTGAGCCCTCTCCCTTCCTGCCAGTTCCAGCAACTGGGATTCAGAAGCATCGCTGCCTCAAGCTTCCTTCTCCTCCCGCTCCTCCCCCCACACCGGTCCCCCTTCTCGCCCTCCAGCGGAGTGGGGAAGTGGTCCGTCCTCAGTCCAGTGAGGAAGACAGAGGTGGGGCAGGGCTGAGCAGGAGGAAGAAGGAAGGTCAAGCTGTTGGCTATTTGCAGTATGGTAGCGCTGCAGAGAGCTTGCTGGGGAGACCATGCATTAAAAAGGGACTCAAAAATAACTTAAACAAGGTTTTAATTTGCCTCTCATTTTTTTTGCCCAAGTGCAATACTTTACATTTCTCCCTGTTAAAATTCATCTTGTTTGTTTTGGCCCAGTTCTCTAATCTGTCAAGGTCGTTTTGAAGTGTGATCCTGTCCTCTGGGGTGTTAGCCACCCCTCCCAGTTTGGTGTCATCTGCAAATTTGATCAGGATGCCCTTGAGTCCATCATCCAAGTCGTTGACAAAGATGTTGAATAAGACCGGGCCCAAGACAGAACCCTGTGGCACCCCACTAGTCACTCTTCTCCAGGATGAAGAGGAACCATTGATGAGCACCCTTTGGGTTCGGTCAGTCAGCCAGTTACAAATCCACTGAGTGGTAGCATAGTCAAGTCCACATTTTACCAGCTTCTTTACAAGAATATCATTACTCGTCAGAAAAGCATGAACAAAACTAATACCTTCCTTGAGTATTTTGGATTATGACCAAGTATGGCACACCTTCCTGTCCAATATATCCTAAAGAAGGCTTCTTTTAGAGAAGAGAAGCAGGCATGCCTGGAGATTTTAATAGAAATAGTTTTTAATACTGATTAATCTTTAACCCAGATAGCTGTTTAGTTACATCAACAGGAGAGCCAGGGAAAAGCATAATCAGTAGTTTGTGTTCTGGTCATTATGACAGACAGATCTGAGAACAAGGACAATTGTTTAAGTCACTTTTTCTTTTATTCTTTCAGAGTCCCCTGACCTCATGAACCTGACTCACGCACCCACACAAATTACACACTGGCCTGCTAAGAAGCTTTAACAATTGAGTCTGCTACTTGTCAACTTCATCCCATTCAGGGAAATGGTTAAAGCTGTTCTAGCAGAAAAGATGAAAAAATTCTTTACTAATAATTCAGGTGAGACATTCTAGCCAGTTGTTTAGTCTCAACACTAAACCAGTGGCCAGCCCACCATCCTCCCCAAGCAGGAACACATGACAATTATATTCACCCAGAACAATTGATAGTCACACAAAGTTCAAGTTAATGAATTGACAATTGCTTCAAAACCTGATAAAAATAATTGATGTGCATCACTGCCTAGAAATGATTTACCTATCTGCAATCGTCATAATTGAGCACAATTAGAAATGCAATTTGGACAAGTCATCAAAATGGAGGAACAAAAATAAATAATTTCCCCATTTGAATCATATACCTTTTCCAAAGGGACTGGGCTTTTACTTTAGGCTAGTTTTTCACCAATTTCTTTATTGCAGTTACAGATAGGTAGCCATGTTGGTCTGCTATAGTCAAAACAAAATAAAAAAAATTTCCTTCCAGTAGCACCTTAAAGACCAACTAAGTTAGTTCTTGGTATGCTACTGGAAGGAAATTTTTTTTATTTTGTTTTTTCTTTATTGCACTCATTCTTTATCAGCAAACTGATTACAAAGGAGTCTCAGAGTTAAGCCATACATGCTGAAAAACAGCTCTCTTTCTGAAATATGAATGTTCTCAACATCAGTTGCCGGCAAGTAAAATCTGGCATTCCAGCTGAAGCCAACTGTAGCCCGGGAATGCTTGTAGAGTCCTGTGGAAAACAAGATAAACGAGGCAAAAGTTGCTTGAACCTTTACACTGATGCTCCACCTTGGCCATTCTTAACCATTAACAGCATGGCTTGGTAGAGCTTATGATCAAAGCCATTCAACGCCATCCACTGGTATCCTGAATCCCATCTTAACACTGTATAATTTCCCACAAAAGACAACCTATTGAGGTCAAAACATGTCAGGATTATAGATACTTTTTCTTATATTGTTATATTACCAGACTTATCAATGCTAATTTTTTTGTATACAGTACAATTGCATCTTGTTCGCAATCAACTTTCATGATCTCAAGTATCCAGGATGACAAATGTACTTTTGGATCAGGGATCAACCAGTCTCAGTTGGTTAAGCAGTTGATGGCTGAACAATTGAAAGTGGTTAGAGCAATGCTTGATCAAGATGAAGAAAATGAGCCAGAGAAGCAGGAGGTGGAAGCTGGGAATGGGCAATACTCAGAGGCAGAAATGACCTCCATACAAGGATTTGGAGGAGGAGGAGAAGATAAAACTACAGGTGGTGATTTGCAGAGCTATCTGGATATGGCATTGGTGGCTGAGAGGGAAAGAAGCTTTAGAACTTCAGTCCTGGCCTTTAGTTCTAGCAGAAAGAAAGCACTGGAGTGAATTCAGAGAATGATGCTATTAAAGTTATGGTACTGTCTCTGGAAAATATTGGAAAAAAGAAAGTGGAAGGTCCTAGAAGTGGAGATCAGGATACCACTGTAAACATTGCAGGAAATGGAATAAAGGCAACACTCATTTTGCCTGAGAGTTGCATTCCAGACCGCTGCATGAGTTGGTGGGCATAATCCCACTCTGCCTTCATCACTCTCCTCCATTTCAGGCATGTTGCCATCAGTCCGTCCTCATCGTCTCTGGTGGGGCCCCTGCTGTGAGTCTGGTCCTCCGCATCTTCTTCCTGCTCATCACCTGCAGAGGGTGCTATGACGGTGGAATGCAGATCTGGGAAGTACATGAGGTCTTGTGTTTCTTCCTCTGCTTGCACAGAAAGATCTTTTGACAGCTTTCTTAACTACCTGTCCTGATCTGCCTTGTCCTGCTTTTAAGCCCATAATTCTATAGCTTTTTCCTACAGAATAAAGAGCTATATAGGATTCCTTCCTGTGCTCCAGTGTCTAGCTTTTCCCTATTTTCTTTGGATGTGTTGTTGTTGTTGTTGTTTAGTCGTTTAGTCGTGTCCGACTCTTCGTGACCCCATGGACCAGAGAACGCCAGGCACTCCTGTCCTCCACTGCCCCCCGCAGCTTGGTGAGACTCATGCTGGTAACCTCGAAAACACTATCCAACCATCTCGTCCTCTGTCGCTCCCTTCTCCTTGTGCCCTCCATCTTTCCCAACATCAGGGTCTTCTCCAGGGAGTCTTCTCTTCTCATGAGGTGGCCAAAGTACTGGAGCCTCAGCTTCACAATCTGTCCTTCCAATGAGCACTCAGGGCTGATTTCCTTCAGAATGGAGAGGTTTGATCTTCTTGCAGTCCATGGGACTCTCAAGAGTCTCCTCCAGCACCATAATTCAAAAGCATCAGTTCTTCGGCGATCAGCCTTCTTTATGGTCCAGCTCTCACTTCCATACATCACTACTGGGAAAACCATAGCTTTAACTATACGGACCTTTGTTGGCAAGGTGATGTCTCTACTTCTCAAGATGCTGTCTAGGCCTGTCATTGCCCTTCTCCCAAGAAGCAGGCGTCTTTTAATTTCGTGGCTGCTGTCACCATCTGCAGTGATCATGGAGCCCAAGAAAGTAAAATCTCTCACTGCCTCCATTTCTTCCCCTTCTATTTGCCAGGAGGTGATGGGACCAGTAGCCATGATCTTCGTTTTTTTGATGTTGAGCTTCAGACCATATTTTGCACTCTCCTCTTTCACCCTCAATAAAAGGTTCTTTAATTCCTCCTCACTTTCTGCCATCAAGGTTGTGTCATCTGCATATCTGAGGTTGTTGATATTTCTTCCGGCAATCTTAATTCCGGCTAGGGATTCATCCAGCCCAGCCTTTCGCATGATGAATTCTGCATATAAGTTAAATAAGCAGGGAGACAAAATGCAGCCTTGTCGTACTCCTTTCCCAATTTTGAACCAGTCAGTTGTTCCATATCCAGTTCTAACTGTAGCTTCTTGTCCCACATAGAGATTTCTCAGGAGACAGATGAGGTGATCAGGCACTCCCATTTCTTTAAGAACTTGCCATAGTTTGCCATGGTCGACACAGTCAAAGGCTTTTGCATAGTCAATGAAACAGAAGTAAATGTCTTTCTGGAACTCTCTAGCTTTCTCCATAATCCAGCGCATGTTTGCAATTTGGTCTCTGGTTCCTCTGCCTCTTCTAAATCCAGCTTGCACTTCTGGGAGTTCTCGGTCCACATACTGCTTGAGCCTTCCTTGTAGAATTTTAAGCATAACCTTGCTAGCGTGAGAAATTAGTGCAATTGTGCGATAGTTGGAGCATTCTTTGGCACTGCCCTTCTTTGGGATTGGGATGTAGACTGATCTTCTCCAATCTTCTGGCCACTGCTGAGTTTTTCAAACTTGCTGGCATATTGAGTGTAGCACCTTAACAGCATCATCTTTTAAAATTTTAAATAGTTCAGCTGGAATACCATCACTTCCACTGGCCTTGTTATTTGCAGTGCTTTCTAAGGCCCATTTGACTTCACTCTCCAGGATGTCTGGCTCAAGGTCAGCAACCACACTACCTGGGGTATATGAGACATCCGTTTCTTTCTGGTATAATTCCTCTGTGTATTCTTGCCACCTCTTCTTGATGTCTTCTGTTTCTGTTAGGTCCTTTCCACTTTTGTCCTTTATTATGGAAATCTTTGTACGAAATGTTCCTTTCATATCTCCAATTTTCTTGAACAGATCTCTGGTTCTTCCCATTCTATTGCTTTCCTCTATTTCTTTGCATTGCTTGTTTAAGAAGGTCTTCTTGTCTCTCCTTGCTATTCTTTGGAAATCTGCATTCAATTTCCTGTATGTTTCACGATCTCCCTTGCATTTTGCTTGCCTTCTCTCCCCCGCTATTTGTAAGGCCTCATTGGACAGCCACTTTGCTTTCTTGCATTTCCTTTTCATTGGGATGGTTTTCGTTGCTGCCTCCTGTATAATGTTACGAGCCTCCATCCATAGTTCTTCAGGCACTCTGTCCACCAAATCTGAATCCTTAAACCTGTTCCTCACTTCCACTGTGTATTCATAAGGGATTTGACTTAGATTGTATCTTACCGGCCCAGTAGTTTTTCCTACTTTCTTCAGTTTAAGCTTGAATTTTGCTATAAGAAGCTGATGATCTGAGCCACAGTCAGCTCCAGGTCTTGTTTTTGCTGACTGTATAGAGCTTCTCCATCTTTGGCTGCAGAGAATATAATCAATCTGATTTCGATGCTGCCCATCTGGTGATGTCCATGTGTAGAGTCGTCTCTTGTGTTGTTGGAAAAGCGTGTTTGTGATGACCAGCTTGTTCTCTTGACAGAACTCTATTAGCCTTTGCCCTGCTTCGTTTTGATCTCCAAGGCCAAACTTGCCAGTTGTTCCTTTTATCTCTTGACTCCCTACTTTAGCATTCCAATCCCCTATAATGAGAAGAACATCCTTCTTTGGTGTCACTTCTATAAGGTGTTGTAAGTCTTCATAGAATTGGTCAATTTCAGTTTCTTCAGCACCAGTAGTTGGTGCATAAACTTGGATTACTGTGATGTTAAAAGGTCTGCCTTGGATTCGTATCGAGATCATTCTATCATTTTTGAGATTGCATCCCAGTACAGCTTTTGCCACTCTTTTGTTGACTATGAGGGCCACTCCATTTCTTTTACGGGTTTCTTGCCCACAGTAGTAGATATGATGGTCATCCGAACTGAATTCACCCATTCCCGTCCATTTTAGTTCACTGATGCCCAGGATGTCAATATTTATTCTTGCCATCTCATTTTTGACCACCTCCAACTTACCCATGTTCATGGTTCTTACATTCCAGGTTCCTATGCAATATTTTTCTTTACAGCATTGGACTTTCCTTTCGCTTCCAGGCATATCCGCAACTGAGCGTCCTTTCGGCTTTGGCCCAGCCGCTTCATCAGCTCTGGATCTACTTGTACTTGCCCTCCGCTCTTCCCCAGTAGCATGTTGGACGCCTTCCGACCTGAGGGGCTCATCTTCCAGCGTCATAACTTTTATATGCCTGTTGTCTTTGTCCATGGAGTTTTCTTGGCAGGGATACTGGAGTGGCTTGCCGGTTCCTTCTCCAGGTGGATCACGTTTGGTCAAAACTCTCCACTATGACCTGTTCATCTTGGGTGCCCTGCTCGGCATAGTTCATAGCTTCTCTGAGTTCTTCAAGCCCCTTCGCCACGGCAAGGCAGTGATCCATGAAGGGGCAGTGATCCATGAAGGGGTTGGATATGTTAACTATCAGATATGCTTCACATGTGTGTGACAAGTTGGGTGTTCTCCCATGCCAGAGTTCCAAAGGTGTGTGTGGAGCTCCCTTGGTTGGCAGTCAGTTTTGGAGATGCACTGCAGTGGCTGCTGGGTCTCCCCACATTCTCTGGGGAAGATTTTCATCCTTTAGCATGCAACATGTCATTTCCATAATGGATCTAAACTTTCTCTCTACAATATGTTGTGGGGCAATCCCTTCCTTTTCATGTCAACTGAACAGTACTCACCCCATTGTCAGTCCTGAGAACTGTGGTTTTTCTCTGGAGCTTGTAATTTGCCATGACAATATACTTTATGAAAATCTATGTTGTTGTTTAGTCGTTTAGTCATGTCCGCCTCTTCGTGACCCCTTGGACCAGAGCATGCCAGACGCTCCTGTCTTCCACTGCCTCCCGCAGTTTGGTCAAACTCATGCTGGTAGCTTCGAGAACACTGTCCAACCATCTTGTCCTCTGTCGTCTCCTTCTCCTTGTGCCCTCCATCTTTCCCAGCATCAGGGTCTTTTCCAGGGAGTCTTCTCTTCTCCTGAGGTGGCCAAAGTCTTGGAGCCTCAGCTTCAGGATCTGTCCTTCCAGTGAGCACCCAGGGCTGATTTCCTTCAGAATGGATCGGTTTGATCTTCTTGCAGTCCATGGGGCTCTCAAGAGTCTCCTCCAGCACCATAATTCAAAAGCATCCATTCTTCAGCGATCAGCCTTCTTTATGGTCCAGCTCTCACTTCCATACATAACTACTGGGAAAACCATAGCTTTAACTATACAGACCTTTGTTGGCAAGGTGATGTCTCTGCTTTTTAAGATGCTGTCTATAGTGTTTCACTTTTCTCCTCTATAAAATACACAAAAGAGAGTTATAGGGAAATGGGGGGGGGGAGTGTCTTTTACAACCCAGCTCTCCAATAATAATAATAATAATAATAATAATAATAATAATAATAATAATAATTTATACCCCGTCCATCTGGTAGGGTTTCCTCATCCACTCTGGGTGGCTCCCAACAGAATATTAAAAACACGATAGAAGATCAAACATTAAAAACCTCCCTAAACAGGGCTGCCTTCAGATGTCTTCTAAAAGTCAGATAGCTGTCTATTTCCTTGACATCTGATGGGAGGGTGTTCCACAAGGCGGGTGCCACTAAGAAGGCCCTCTGCCTCAAGGCATTCAGTGTCCCCCTAAATTTGTTGTCGGTCAGAGAAAATTAAATGAAGGCAGGAACTAGTGAAAGCAAGGAAGATATTTATTTTTTCTGTTGCAACAGAGTTCCAACCCAGGTATGCGGGAACTTTTAAAGGCTTTCGAAATTGCATAGCCCTTTAGCCAAGGACCACCCAGAAAGGATCATACACAGAGATTGTGGCTTGTCTCCTGTCTGTCAATATATCTGATAATTGTATGCTGATTGCACTGGACCATCCTTTTGAAATGGTATATACCTTAGTTCCTGACTCTTGCCCACAAATCTGCGCCCATTGCTAAAAGAAGATGCCCTCTTGACAGGTCCGCTCTGCTTTACTTGCCAGACTGGTTTTGCAGAGGGCAAGCCCCCTCATTCCAAGCAGTTTATTTGTTTACAGGATTTACAAGTGAAAAATAACTATTCTGAAAGGTACCCCCCCCCATACTTCCTTCTACTGCAGAAAAATATTTGGGGTCATCAATAGAGTCTCAGGATTGCTCTCTTGCACCATTTCAGAATATAGTTTATGTACCTATGTTTGTATGCCCATCCTGTGTATTTATTGTAGGGACGTGTATAGATGCTAGGAGAGGCTATATTTATGAGATATGATCTTTCCTTCCTTCCTCATGTCTGTGAGCTCAGCAGTGCCCATCTCTTTGCAGCTTAAAAGGGAAGCTTAGATAGGCTAGGGTTAGCCTTTATGTTTAAGTCATCCAGGATGCTTTAAGGCAGACTGGATTCTCCTGGTATTTTCCCTTTTTTGTCCACCTTAAAACAATCACACAACAGATGTGTAAAAGGTAAAAACAACCGCTATTCACTCAGAACACTTATTGAAGATGATACGGAAGGGGGGGGGCATGTCTTCTTCACCTTCTTCTTCGCTACAATATATCAATTTATTTCCAATTGTCAATGTCGAAAGGGACTAAAATCTATAAAATTCATAGAAAATCAACGTGCCAGTTTGCTCAATTTCTCTAGGACTCCATCACACCTCCCCCGTCCAGCATAATCCCTCAAGCAAGGTGTTAAGACCCTAATCCTGTCAATCGCTCTGATCAGCCTTTCCTCCAGGCAATGTCAGGTGGCAGACTATGCATATTTGGGACCATTGTTTTCTCATCCCCAGGAAGTGTTTATCTGTGCATATCTCCAGCTCTGCATATTCCCCCCTCCCTCCTCCATATGTTAATCTGTGTAACCCAACCTCCCTTTAATATATTCATGATGTAATCTGTGTAACCAAACCTCTCTTTAATGTATTCATGACGTGTTTTGCACTGTATTCTGGGACATGGAGGGAGTTTCAAAAACTCATGTCACCCCTTTCTCGCTGTTCAATCTCGCCTTGAACCTGTTGCGCAATAAACTTGGATCTTCTGCAGTTTGCTCCTGTCTCCGGCTGAGCTCATTCTCCTCCGCAGGGACCCACGGACTTAGTCCGATGAGCTGGGTGGCAGAGCAGCCTCGCACCCAGATTTTGCCGTAACAAAGAGTAACAGAAACCGCAGCTGTGTTTAGGCAGCCTTAGCAAAGATGGTGTCAGCAATGGAGCTGGGATACGCAGATTGTGCTCACGTTTCTGGCTTGGTGATGAGATGCAGAGCAAAGAGTGACGAGAGGCGAAGGAGAGGATGTGCCCAGGTCAGGGCACGGTGGGAATGTACTGACTGCGCTAACAGGTGGGCACCAGGAGGCCTCAGCTGAAACTGACTCTACAGCTCTAGGATTCTCTGATTCCTCGACGTTGCGCCGCAGACTGCCCCAAATGAGGCATTGAGATGCTTCTAAGCCAATAAGCCCCAAACGTTGCAACCTTTCCCTCCTCCCGCAGCCCCTTGGCTGAGCCTTTTCCAGCTCTGCAGACTTCTTTTTGGGGTTGAGGTGCTTCCTCTCCCCTGAAATGTCTGAGGTCCTTCTGTCCCAAATCAGCCACGGAGATCTTCTCCCGTAGCGTCAGAGTTCGCAGGGCTCAGCTGACTACAGTACAAAAAGCTGAGCCTTTGGTGTCATCACCAAGTCCTATGGAACTTTCTGCCACTGGAGATTCCGCAGGTGCAGTCTGTGCCAAATTTTAAATGCCTGCTGAAACCTCTTCTTTTCCGCCAGGCCTAGGCAGGCAGTTAAGAACACAACCCCCACAACGGTCAACTGAATATTGTTTCTTGTTTTTTAAAGTTGTTTTCAACTTTTTATGATTTTACTGTATGGTTTTATATTGTCCCAAACAGCTGTGGTGTGTTTCTATGGTACAGCAGTATATGAATATATATATCTATAAAGAAATAAGTAAATAGATAGATAGATAGATAACGGTGCCTGTTGGCAGGTGGTCGAACATCTTTCCTGGCCGGGGTGGGGAGATGCCCGGGATGCCTCTGCCAGCCCCTCCGCCCTCTTGGCAGCTGTCTCCGCGCCGCGCCCGCCCGACTTGCGCAATTGCCCGCCCGACTCGGCGCTATAAGAGGGCGGCCGCCGGCTCGAGGGGGACATTCTGTTGCCGGCATCGAGGATGGCGCAGCGCTCGGTCTCTCTCGGCGGCCTGGCCGGCTTGGCGCTCCTGGGCGCCCTTCTCTCCCTCTCGCCCGCCGAAAGCCAGCCCTCTCCCCTGCCCAAGGTAGGGCCGGGCCGAGGGAAGGCAACCGGGCGGGCAAGCGGCGCCGGCTGCCTTCGGAGGGGACACCCGCACCGGGGCGGAGGGGCTTCGCCGGGTCTCTGTCTCGCCCTCCCGTCTGCGAAAGGGGAAGGCAGCAGCGCCGCACCGGCGGGGATACAGAGAAGTCAAAGCGCGAAGGGGCTGTCGAGGCGTACTTGGGGGGCGGGCTGTGTGTTTCTCTGGGGGCCTTGGAAGCCACTGCTGCTGCCGGCTTCCCCTCCTGGTTTCCCGGGGTCTTAATTTCCGACGTGCAGCAGCTGCCGCAGGCGCTTTGCATGAGGTTCCTTCGGATGGGATCGAAAAGTGGCGAGCAGGCGCAATCTCCACTGGGCGCAAAGCACCCCTTTGGATCTCCGCGCCCGTTTGTCCGGGCTGGAGGGGGTCTCTCTCTGATCTGGGGGAGGGGAGTAGTCTTTGGGGTTGGACGTGATGACCCTTTGGGGTCTCTTCCCACTGTCCCTTCTCTGACTCGCTTCTCTCCCCTCTGGCCCCGTAGTGCAACCTGCAGGGGATGTGGGTGAACGATCTGGGCTCCCGGATGTTCATCGGGCCCCTGAATGCGGCCGGCCAGTTCTCGGGCTACTACCTGGCCGCCGTCTCGGCTGCCCCCGACGCCGCCATCCGGGAGTCGCCCCTGCATGGCACGCAGCACCCCAACCCCCCGCGCGCCCGGCCCACCTTCGGCTTCTCCGTCAACTGGTCCTTCTACGGTAGGCGGGGGGGGGGCAGGAGGGGAGAGGGAGGGGTCTGAGCAGCCCCATGGACGAGGAAGAGAAGGGCTCCCAGCCGCCAGGGACCCTCTCGTTCACGCGGTGGCGTCGGGGGACCAACTTGGGCTGGCCAGCCGAGGGACAGAAGCTCTGCCGCCCCTGAAGGAGAGGCTGGACGGCCTCGGCTCGGCGCCAGCCCACCGACCTCCCTCTCTCTGCCCCGCCCCCGTAGACTCCACCACCGTCTTCGTGGGGCAGTGCTTCTTGGATGAAAACGGCGACGAGTTCTTGGAGGCGACGTGGCTGCTGCGGGAGGAGGTGGCGACTCACGCAGACAACTGGAAGGCCACCCGGTAAGCCTCCCCGACGGCCCGACTGGGGAGGGCGCCCCCCATCCATTAAAACAGGCAGGCGAGGACTTCGAGGGCGAAGGAGCGCACTCGGGGCTGAGCATCAGTTTCCTTTCTAGTAATAAGAAGAAACTTTTCGCTGCTGCTCCCGATGGTTCCCCCCCCCCCCGCCGCTCTCATTTCCGTAAGAGTTCAAAGCAGATCTCGGGGACCAGGCTGCCCCCACGAAGGTGGGCCTAGGCCCCAGCTCAGCCCCCACCCTCCATCAACTCCCTGTCTGCAAAGAGCCCCAACCCATGAATATGAAATCATGCCAGAGTCGTCCAGGAGCCCTCCTGACCCAAGAAAATGCCAACTGAATGGTTTATCTGAAAGTTCTCCCTCTCTTTCCTTGCAGGGTTGGCCAGAACGTCTATGTACGTGTCAGATGAAAAGGAACCAGGATCTGGGCCTGCTTCTGCTACTCGTGTGTAGGATCAGCTACAAGACAACTCCCCTTCCCTCCACCAACACTGCCCCCACCTTTTCCACAGGGAGGGGCAATAATCCCCCCTCAGGGCAGGGGTTGGGGGGCTGCTTTTACCACCCCACCCGCTAGAGAGAACATTTGCTGCAGGTGGTGACAGCTTTTGATAAGGCAACTGCTAAGGGTTTATTCTCTGCACTTGCTAGGGGCTTTTGGGTGGCCTTTAACACGTTTTAAACCTTCTTTTAAATACTCTGTGCCTGCCCCAGAGAACTGTCTCATGGGGCAATTGCAGGAAACCAATAAATAAACCTTTCTGCTGTTAAACATGTCAGAAAAATCACCTTCAAGGCCAGCATAGTTTTTGAATGTTAGCATCCCAGAGGGAATACTGACATCACCACCGTCCGCCTCCAGAAGGCAGGGAGTCCCTCAACAGGCTGAGAGGCAGACACTCCACTGCCCTGGAAACACAGAGGATCACTGGGGTGGGGGCAGGACGTTGACGCAGCCCCCCCCCCTTCATTGAGAGAACTACACTGAGGCTCAGAGCCAAAAGGCCAGGCAAGCACCAGGAATGGCCAAGGAAGAGGGGGCTCTACCTACTCTTGCCCCCCCAACACACCTGGAGCAACAGACATACGCCCACAAAAAGGCACAGAGGGCCTCTCCCTCACCAACAACCGTATGTTTTAAGTTCAAATTATTCAGCCTATAAAAATAACACTGGGGCAGCCCCCAGACTGTACAGAGCGTGGGTCCAGCTAACCTGATAAAGGACCCCCTTCAGTGTGGGAGCGGCAGGCCCCAAACCTCTGTGTGACAGAGAAAGGAGCCAGCCCTGTTCCCCCACAACTCAAGACACACACGTGTCCCATCCCACATTGACAGGCCAAAGCCCCACACAACAGCTCTGGCTCTCCGGTCCTGGAGGGGTCAGTTGTCTGTCACCTGAGGAGGGGGCTTGATTCGCACATGGTGCCTGACTCCTAGAAGACTCTCGTACAGACAGACACCTGCATTCCCAAGGCTCTGGAGAAATTGGGCCACACCTCCACCTTTGGTGGGGTGGTACGTGAGTGCAGTAATTTTGGGCAATGGTATTCAGATAAAGCTACAAAGATCTTAAATTGGCACATTATCCTAACTTTGGAATTAGCACTTTTGTCTATGTTTGAGGGGAGCCAGAATTTGCACCATAAGACTTGACAGGGCAGCTGCTCCTAGTAGCTAGAATGACACCAGGGTTTTGGGTAAACTTAGACGGGGCCAGTCTTGCCACTTGAAACATGAAAGTGTGGATATTGCATGGCTGGAACAACTAACAAAGAAGCCGAGAGTCCTCTGGGGCCAAAGGAAAAAAGGGGGAGTTCATACCTTTCTTCTCTGACTTTGTAAGCAAGGAGGAACGCGGCTGAGGACCACCAACCCCCTTGGCCCACAAATGAATATGGCCACTGACTCCCGGTAATCCCTTTCCATTACAGTCAAATCTCCATTGTCAAATGTAATCTGTTCTGGAAGCCCATTCGGCTTCCGAAATGTTCAACAACTGAAGCGCGGCTTCTTGTTGGCTGCAAGAGCCTCTTGCACTCAAGCGGAAGCTGCATCAGATGCCTGGCTTCCGAAAAATGTTCGAAGACCGGAGCATTTACTTCCGGGTTTTTGGCATTCGAGAGCCAAGGTTTGACTCTGTTATGGTAAGGTATGTGTTTCATAATCCTGCCTTGTTTAAACATTACTCCCATGCCATAAACCGTTCCAGTCAACTTCCAGAAAGATGGACTGAAGAAAGCTCACCTGAAGATAGCGGCAGAGCAAGCCGATTGGGTACTTGGGGCAGCGCTCGTGCCCTATGCCCAGGTCCAGGGCCAGATGTGCGTGGGGCGGGGCCAGGCAGGGCAAGAAGCCTCCAAGGAGTCTGCCTGCCTCCTCTCACTCAGCCTACAGCTGAGGGGAGGTGGTGGGCAGACTGTTTTGGGCAGTGCGGAGCCTGCGGGCACTCAAGCCACTGTGTCACTCCCAGGAGAGATGCGTGGCTCAGGCGTGCTGCAGGCCCTGTGGTGAGTGCCGCCTGGCATTTTGAAACCCCTTCAGTGGTGACACCCAGGGTGGCCTGCCCTCACTGCACCCCCCTTCCTACGCCCCGCCTGAAGAGCCTCCCACGCCGCCCAAAGAAACCCAGGACACTCAAGCGCAGGATAGTGCCAAAGGCGCCCACTCGAAGGGGAAAGAAGGGACAAGACCACCCCACCCTCTAGAAAGCAACAGGGGAGCCTGACCACATTCCAGCTCTCACTCTTTTGATGGGAACAGCCTCACGCTGCCTGTCTAGCTGGGAGGGCTAGCCAGGACGCCACTTAGCTGAGAGAGACAGGGAGAGCCGGCCAGGCTTCGAACAGCTGCTGAGGGCTCTGTGTCTGCCACTGGTCACAAATCAAGGGCTGCCTGTTCAGATCAAAATCAACTGGAAACAAAGGAAAGGACAACTGAAGTTGCAAGAACAAGCTGACATTTGCAGGGTACAGAATAAGGAGGGAATATCAAGGAGGCAATGTGGTAGTAGACGCTGGAAGGTGGCTGGTAGGCCGACCCAACATTTATGGGATCTGCAACTTGGAGTTGTTATGGACAAAGGGGAGGTACCCTAACCAAAACATCAGAAGGGTTGACCTCCTGAGCTGAGCACTGCACTGTAAGGGCTTGACAACAGCATTGTTCCAGAGCAAAGGAGAAAAGCCCATTTTCCAAAACACAGAAATTCACCAAAAATAGCAAAATAAATGGTTTCATTTAGTGCCAAAGCATAATAAAATGGTGGTCCAGGGATAGAGGGGACTTGACTCATGGCATGAAGGGAACAAGGACGCCATAATGTATCATCACAGACTCTGAATCCCCCTCCCATCTGCCAGACTAGGTGCTATCAAAATCACCACAGGAAAGCCCAGCCCTAGAGGGGAAGGATACCCAGGAAGAGCAAAGAAGCTGCGCCAACCAAGTTTTAATGAGAAAAGGAGGTGTAAATGCCGCCTTCTGCTAGGGGCATGTCTGGATCTCATATTTCTGCCTGACGCCACAGCCTTTCATGTGAGATGTAATCCACTGGGAGCAGTCAAGTACAACATTCCTTGTTTTGCTAGAGTGGACATGCAAGGGAATGTTTGGTCCAGCCAGTCAAAACTTCCTGTTGCTCCTGGGCTGGAGCAGCCTTCCTTGCATGGGACTAGTGGGTGAGTGTGACCTTTCCACACCTGGCCAAAGGACAAGGCAGGCTGCCACTCTCCCTCTTTTCCATCTTCCTTTCGTCCTGCGAACTTCCTGGACTGCTACCTGCAGTCACTAGGTCAACCCACATACAGGGTAAACCTGTTTGTAACTTTAAGCCTTAAGCCGGCCTTCAGGAATCACACTGTGCTCTGCCTGATTGTGAGTAAACTTTCTTTTTGTTGCTTATGAATAAGACTGTGCTGTCCTTATTATTTTAAGAGGGATTCAAGGGGTCTTACCAGGAAAATATTAGGACACATTTCAATCTGGACAAGCCAGACTGAATTGTGTATTGTCTTAAGGAACTCACATGAGTTTGCAACTAGTTTTCTGCTGTGTAAAGGGGAATCCACTCTGCTAAGTGAAGGAACTTGCTAGCACATGTTAGGAAGGATATTAATAAACACTATATCCTCTCCTGCCACCCTGAACATTCCCACATTTCTGTGACATACCACTGATGTATGCTGTGTGAAATGCAGTGCTCTCCCCCCTAGAAAAATCGGTGCTAGTACTCACCACGAAGTGCCACACTTTTAAACCAAAAAGGGAGGTGCCAGTACTTCATACCTTTGAGTACTCCCTGGAAAAAAGTACTGGTGAAATGCATTGTGGGAACTTTTAAGAACAACCCATGTGACTTTTCTTCTGGACTTCTTCGTTTTTTGTGGAGCTTGGAGCCTTGTGGCAACAATAAATGGACAGGCTTCCTATCTGCTGTTTTGCTTCAGTTTGCCTGGCTGTGCTCTCTTGCTTGAGGCTGACCAATTCTGAACCCGCAGGGCTAGACCATATCCCAAGATTTTGTGACCTTATCAGATTTTTAAATGTTGCCATTTTTCTTTCTTTTCAAATTTTCTTTTTGCTATGAGCCACACACCAGGCAAGAAAAGGCTAGTGACGAAAGCAGCCAAGGCTTGGGGTCTTAAAATGTTAGGACCACCTACCGTCATTTTATTCATTTTAGCTCTCTTTTACTCTTCTTCTCCCCCCCTTCTTCTTCTTACTGTTTACTCGCAGCAGCTCCCCCTCCCCCGCCCCCCTAGAAGCAGGCACCAGAGAGTGAGAAGCGCAGGTCAGCTGGTTGGGAGGGGGGTTTAAAAGCCTCTACCCCTCTCTCCTACTCTCCTTTCCCTTTTCTTTTCTTCCCTTCCTACCCACCGTGAACCACCCCCTGAGCCAGGGGGACCAGGGAAGACGCAGACCACCCCCCGCCCCTCAACTGAATCCATCTGTCAGTGAAAGGGAGCGACACACGGACCGGCCAGGTCTGTAAAAATCTAGTTGCTCGAGAGCCCTCTGGCGGCGTAGCAACGAAGCTGCTAGCTCTATTGCAAGACTAAACAGGGAACCCTCTGATTAAAAACCTAATTGCCGGTGCTTCACTTTTTCCTATCTTTTAAATTTTGTTAAAATCAGGAATGGGGGGCAGTTAAATGACTCCCCAAAAATCCCAAGTCTCAAATTAAGACCCGAACAATGACTGTTTACACAGGCACCAAACATACACAACAGCAAAGAGGCTCAGAAAAGGCAGATTCATTTCCACCAAAGGAACACTAGATGGCAAAGCTAAGCAGTTAGACTTCATCCAGAAAACACTAAATAAATTCATTTCCTTCTCCAAATGGGAAGCAAGCCTGGGAAGTGACCTCAACCTAAATGTGAGAGGAAACTCCCTGAGAAACATCCACCCCACAATCCCATGGGCGGGTTTCCTCTGAGGGAAACCCCGAAAAACTGAGAGAGACTATTAAAAATGCTTTACAAATGGTGGCCCTATGCGATATTTGGGGTGAAAGGAACCCAGGTGGTACCAGTTGCACACTGCAGTCGAGGCGCCATGGCATAATGTCCAGTCTGGGCAGCATCCTGCTCCCACCAGGCCTGATGCCCTTGGCTGAAACCACAAACATTGGTAACATCGAGATCAGAGGCCAGGCCCCGGCAGAAGCTGCCCTCAAGCTAGGAGAGGAAACACAAACTGCCCCATCGCCACTCACCCCCCTGGCCCCCAGCACAGCTCCAAACATCCAAAGAAAAGCACAGCAAGCCAAAGGCTTGTAGTGCCTAACAGATTTCCACAAAAACGACATCTCCTTACTGATACAGGAAATACAAGACAAACTAGGGGACACCCAGATCCCCCGGCTAACACACCACCAACTACACGCCTTCTTAAATAACCCAGCAACAAAAGCAGCAGACACTAGATCTTTGACCACCTTTGAAAAGGCAAAGAGGGCCAGGCAAGAGGGAGACGCTCTCCATAAGCAGCGTCAGAAAGGACATCAGAGGAGCCTGGATCAGGCCAGAGCCCCTCCCCCGCTCCGACTGCCAAGTCTGGCATCCTTTTCTCATCGTGGCCAAACAGATAAATCTCCTGGGAAGTCCACAAGCAAGAGCTGAGTGTAGCAACTCTCCCCGTTGGTGACTCTCAGCAACTGGTATTCATTGAATCACAGAGCTGTAGAGTTGGAAGGGACCCCAAGGGTCATCTAGTCCAACCCCCTGCAGTGCAGGAATCTTGGCTAAAGCATCCAGGACAGATGGCCAGGCAACCCAAGATTCTGAGTACTTCCACTTTGTCGATCAGTTCCTCCCAGCTGGTGAGGACCAGGCCCAAGACAGACGATCCCCTTGCTACTTCTGGGAAAAGAAATTGTCAGGAAGGCAACGGAAGATTTTGTTGGCCTTTACCTTCTTGGCAGAGTTTGAGTTACAACAGATATCAGGGAAGTTGAAATCTCCCATGACCACCATATCTCTCCTTTTTGAATGGTTGGTAATCTGCTCTAGTAAGGCATCACCCAAATCTTCAGTCTGGCTTGGCGGTCTATAGCAGACCCCCACAGTAAGGTCCCTGTTGTGTTTCTCTCCTACAGTTTTTATCCATATACTCTCAATGTGCTTTCCATGCTCCAGGTCATGGTTTTCTTCAGAAGTGTACACATTCGTTACATATAATGGTCCTCTTCCTCCCTTCCTGTTTAGTCTATTCCTTTTGAACAGGTTATACCCTTCAATTCCTACATTCTAGTAATGACTCGTATCCCACCCGGTTTCAGTAATGCCTACCAGGTCATATTTGCCATCCTGTATAAAAGCTCCAATTCATCTTGCTTGTTTCCCATACTCTGTGCATTTGTGTAGAGACAACTGAAACCATGAGTTGCTCCCTCCAGCTGCTTCCTTCTTGTAGTTTCCCTTTGCAGGTTTCTGGAGCAGCACCTCAGTTTCCTGTGCATCAATGAAGCCATTATCCCCAGTACCAGGTGCTCTTTTGTCATTTGTAATGTTGTCTCCCGGCCCCTCAGGAACTAGTTTAAAGCTCTCCTGATCTGGTTCACAAGGCTCGTAGCAAAGGCATCCTTGCCAACCGCTGTGAGGTGCAGCCCATCTCTCACCAGAAGACCTTCCTCAAGGAAGCAGAGACCATAATCCAAGAGGCCAAACCCTTCCAGCTGTTACAGAAAAATCTAGGTGCGAGGCTGCTCAGTCGCCCATCTCGTCAGGCAGAGCCCGCGGGTCCCTGCGGAATAAAGGAAGGATTCCAGCCAACCGGAGCAAGTAGCTGTAGACCAAAGTTTATAGCGCAATAGGTTCAAAGAGCAAATTTGAATCCCGAGGATGGGGTGACAAAGACTTTTAAAACTTTCCCACCATATTCCAGAATACAGTTAGTACAGCACCATTGCAACATCACTGACATGTCACAAAAGGGGAGGGGTTAACCTTCGCAAACATGTCCAGACAAGTCCTTGGTACAAGATTAGCATAAGTAGACATGGCAGGGCAAGACTCAGGTATTGCTGATCAGAAGGTTGGTGGTTCAAATCCCCATGATGGGGTGAGCTCCTGTTCAGTCCCAGCTCCTGCCCACCTAGCAGTTTAAAAGCACGTCAAAGTGCAAGTAGATAAATAGGTATCGATCCAGCGGGAAGGTAAACAGTGTTTCTGTGCGCTGCTCTGGTTCACCAGAAGTGGCTTAGTCATGCTGGCCACATGACCCGGAAGCTGTACACCGGCTCCCTCGGCCAATAAAGCGAGATAAGCGCTGCAACCCCAGAGTCGGCCACGACTGGACCTAATGGTCAGGGGTCCCTTTACCTTTAGCCACCACCCAAAAGTACAATAGAAGTTCCTGTGTCTGGAGCCTGAGGTGAGTCAGGTGGTGAGATTTGGCTTCCCTTGGCTAACAATGAGCAATTGTCACCTCTGGGCACTTCCTGGAGTCCTTTTTCAAGGGAAAAATAGCTTTAGAATGGAGGAAACTGGCAAAGGAGTTGATTTTATATTATTTTTAAAGCTAGGTAACTTCCCTGAGCTGTCAAGCTGAAAGGATACATTCAGGCATAACATTTGTAATATTTAACTTTAAAGATGTCCCCCCCCCCCCGGTAATTTCTGTAACACAGCCAAGACACCACCTGTGCAGCCAGGTATTCAGAGGCATGCTAGCTTGCCATTGTGCCTGAGAGCCATTGAAAGTTTAAATATCAAAATCTAATTTGTGCTGGAGATGCAAAACAGAGATAGGAACCATGTGTCATATGGAAGTGTGTGTATATTAAACAATTTTGGAGTGACATTCAAGAGGAACTTTAAAAAATGTTTAAAATATCATGTAAAAAACCAACACAGGCATACCTCTTGGGAATTATATTGACTGACATTCCTTCCACTAGGAAAAAAGTTTTCTTATATGCAACTGCTGCGGCCAGAATGATTATAGCAAAAAAACTGGAAGGGAGAATAAAACTCCCTCAATAAGAGAATGGCAAATAAGATTTTGTGAATATATAGAATCAGCAAGACTTACAGCAGTGGTAAGAGGCCAATCAGACCAAAAGCTGATAGAGGAGTGGACTTGCATGAAGGAATACACCAAAAACCATTGTTCTGGTATTAATATATCAATATGCAATGAATGAAACTTATAGAGTAAAAAATTAAGAAGAAATGGGTATAAGATGAGATAGTCAAAAATAATACGTATTGATAACACAGTGGAAAGAAGAAAAAAACAAAGGAAGCCACATATAGGTGGAGGGAAGTCAAAATTTATGTCTGTATGTTTAGTTTGTATGTTTGTTTTCCTTTTTTGTAATCTAAGTTGAGAGGTGTATGTATCTATGTATAATAACTTTGTTTAGTATTCTGGTTTGTGTTTGTAAGAATTGCATTTATTAATAAATGTTTTAAAAAATAAATAAATAAATAAATAAATAAAGTTTAAATACCCTCCATTAATTTGTCTAGTCCTCTTTTAAAGAGATGAAGGTCCCAGAGAAGAGGGACTAGGTGCCCCAGGGTTGCGACTGTCTCTTCCTTCTGCCCTCCTGCCAGGAAGGGGAAGGCTGCAGCAGCGATTGCATCCCTTCCCAGAAGCTGCAAGGCTCAGTCCCCCCCCTCTTGCGGAAGCAGCCCATAGAAGGCCAGGCCAGGCCAGGCCAGGCCAGGGCAACCCCCACACTGCCCTTTGCTCCAGTGCCAGCTGCGGAAATCTTGCCAGAGGGCACAGGAAGGGGGATTTCCAATGTGTCCTTGTTCCTTTATTTGGGAAGAAAGGCGGTAATATTTATTCAGGCAGGGATCATGTTAACCCATGTACTTCTGAGAAGGAGCTGGTGGACAAACATGCCCCCCCCCCTCTGCCCGCAAGTCACAATGTGCCAGACCACAGGGGATGTTTTCCTCGCTGAAGCAATTCAAATTACAACAGACCTGAAGCAGGTTCTGGCCCAGGTCCAGACAGGCTGGATGCTGCTGCTGCAGCAGATGTGTTTATCTTGTGTTTGAAAGACCTCACTCTGTCTGGTGGGTGGGATTTGACCCAGGCCCCTCACCTCCTCTCTCTGGTTCTCTTGGCATCATGTACTGGGCAGGATGGGGGATGCACTGACAGCCCAAACGAGGAAGGGCTTTGGCTTGGTGACAGAGCATCTCTGCCTGCTATGCAGAAGGTCTCAGGTTCAGGTCAGGCTGCAAGGAATCTCAGCCTGAAGACCTGCAGAGCCACTGCCAGGAAGTGTCGACAGTCCTGGGCTCCCCAGATCAGTGGCCTGCAGGTGACATCTTCCTATGTATGCTCGGAAGACAGCTGGCAGCAACACAGGGGATTCTTGCACAAGAGTGGAAGGGGGAAGCCCAGGATGAAGCAAGAGGTTCTTGTTTCTGAGCAGCAGGGTGTGGGGCAATGCAAGTCTGGGGCGCAGAACAAGGTGAGTAAGCAAGCCGTCTGTGTCCAGTATAAACAGCAGCCAGTCATCCGTCTGTAAAGTGCAAAACCACAAAATGTCAATGGAAGTGAACCATCCTCTTTGCTCCAACCTGACCTGCAAGAACCTGATTTGCGTGAGCTTAACGCCCTCCCTTCAGATGCGAAGGAAATAAGCAGCTGTCTTCTTTTTAAAAGACATCTGAAGGCAGCCCTGTTTAGGAAAGTTTTTATTATTGAATGCTGTATTGTTTTTAACACTCAGTTGGGAGCCGCCCAGAGTGGCTGGGGAAACTCAGCCAGATGGGTGGGGTATAAACAATAAATTATTATTATTATTAAGAGAGATCCAAGCTCTGCCAGGAGCTCCTCTGAAATGCAGGAAAGGGGAGGTCGGAAGGCAGTGCAAATTCCTCACAGAGGATCATTCCCCCCCCCCCCCCGCCCAGCAATGAACAGGATTGACTTCTTCTTCCCCATTTCTGCATCTGGCTATATGAAAAGCTGCCCCTCACCTTGGCTACAGTGGAAAAGGCTCTCTGTGTTGGTGTGTCACAGATGTGCTGTAGCCAAACCAACCAGCCTCCATGATTGGTTTCTTGCTGCCGCTGTTTTGCCACAGATCTCAGTGAAATCAGCCTGGTCAACAGGAGTGTCAGGATTGGCACCACCCCTTGCCCTCTGGTTAGGAGGGTTCAGGAAGGAGCAGGGTTTGGAGCGGGTTTGAAGCCCAGGTTTGCACCAATCCTGATAACCACCTCCATTCAAGTAGTCTTCAGCTGGTGGGTGAGTGTGTGGGTGTGAGGGGGGGGGGCAAATGAGTGAGGCACCCTGCTAGCTCACAAGAAGACCAGAGGCCCTCTCCCAGCCTCACCTACCTGGTGATTGAACTCAGGGCAGTGGCTCAAACTTCCAGGTATCCATGGGAAACAATGGGGGCCCTGAAGGAACTCATTCTCTTCATTCTGCAGCAGCTGAAGGCCCCCCCTCCTGCCAGGCAGCCAGCTGAGCTTCCTAGGCTCCTGGAGCTCTGCACTTCAAAACTGGATTGCTTCTGGTGTTAGGTAACTGTCAAATTATTCTGCAAAATGGATGCATACAGCATACTATTAGAATGGGAGACGAAAGATGAAGAGGTAAAATCAGTTATGAGTAAATGGGCACAAGATGTAGGTCACAACATTATGATGGAAGATTGGGAAAAATTATGGAAAACTGATTTAAAATTTACAGATTGTTCCCTATTGAAGGAGAATTACATGAAGATGATGTACAGATGGTACACAACACCAGTGCAGTTAGGGAAAATGTACAAAACTGGTTCAAATATACGCTGGAAGTGTAAGGAAAACGAAGGGACATTTTATCATATGTGGTGAGAGTGTATTGTAATTTTTAAAAATTGGGAAATGATATACAACAAAGTGAAGAAAATGTTCCATTTAACATTTGTTAAAAAAACCTGAAGCATTTTTGTTAGGGATTGTAGGGAAAGATTTGCCAAAAAAGCTGAAAAACATCTTCTTGTATGCAACAACAGCCGCGAAAGGTCGAATAGCACAAGGATGGAAGACTGAAGAAACCCCAACTAAAGAATCATGGCAATAAAAATTGATGGACTATGCAGAACTGGCAAAACTGACATATAAGCTACAGGACAAGGATAACTGTGACTTTAAAGATGAATGGGAACCCTTTACAAAGTATCTGAAGACGCAACAAAGCGAACTGGACTCCTTGGCTGGCTTTGACTAAACATTCACAAACTTTTTATTGATAATAATCAGCTAAATAGTTTGAGGATCTATACAACTTTGTAACATGCAGAATACAGCATTCTCAGAGAAACCAAAGACTGGAACTGAGGGAAGCCAGTGGTGGGGGTGGGTGGGTTTTGTGGGGGAGGCTGGGGGGGAGGAAAAATGGGGTGGGGAATAAGGATGATATGTTTCTGGATAATACGTTTTGTTTTAATTTTGAATTAAAAAAAATTTCTTCTGAAAAATAATGATGGAGGGAGTTCCTGATCTACTGTATATTTTGGAAATGGCTTGCTCCCCTGTTCTCTGTGCAGTCAAATGCTTCTTGAGATACAGTTGCCATACTTGGCATTTAGAAGAAGTTCCAAACTGCCCTGATTTGGACGCTTCTGAAAGCCTTGCTTCCCACTTGTGTATTGTGGTCCTTGATATTGAGAAAGAGGTTTGGGTCTATAACTGGATGCCATTTGGAATCAAGATGGTGCACTGACCCATCCCAAACTGCACTGATTTGAAGCAAGTTTGAGAGGGAACTAACAGGGCTGTGCTGTTTAACAGGATTAAACTGAGGTTCAGATTCTGAACCGAATACCAGTTGCCAGAAAGCGCAGGAGGTGAGACTGCTCCTCTTGGACTCAGGACCCATAGTGGGCATCTGGTTGACCCAGTGAGGACAGGATGAGACCTCCTTTGGGCATGATCCACCTTCAGGGCTGTCATGTTTGCTCCAAGTCCCTCCTCTCCTCCCTGTCGAAAGCAAAAGTTGGCAGGCACCTGGGCACAAGCTCAAGGTGAGGGCAGGCATGCAGCTTGTGCAGAACTGGGATTAAGGTTTGTTACTGAAAAATAACTGTTATATAACAAATTGCAAATTGTGGAAAAATAAATGTTACGCAACAAAATATGCAGGAAGTGCAAATGCTGGAGCCAGGTCAAGCTGATGGCAGGAGGTCACAGTGATCCTTCTCAACAAAATCCTGGCCCTTCCCAGGTCCATCTGGTATGCAGGATGAGACCCTCCCTGCCCGCAGACTGTCTCGCCAGAGTGGTGCATGCTCTGGTTATCTTCTGCTTGGACTACTGCAATGCGCTCTCCGTGGGGCTACATTTGAAAGTGACCTGGAAGCTGCAATTAATCCAGAATGCGGCAGCTAGACTGGTGACTGGGAGACCATATAACACTGGTCCTGAAAGACCTACATTGGCTCCCAGTACGTTTCTGAACACAATTCAAAGTGTTGGGGCTGATCTTTAAAGCTCTAAATTACCTTGGCCCAATATACCTGAAGGAGCGTCTCCACCCCCATCGTCCAGGCACTGAGGTCCAGCTCCGAGGGCTTTCTGGTGGTTCCCTCCCTGCGAGAAGTGAGGTTACAGGGAACCAGGCAGAGGGCCTTCTCTGTGGTGGTACCCTCCCTGTGGAATGCCCTCCCATCAGATGTCAAGGAAATAAACAACTATCCGACTTTTAGAAGACATCTGAAGGTAGCCCTGTTTAGGGAAGCTTTTAATGTTTGATGTTTGATAATGTTTTTAATATTCTGTTGGGAGCTGCCCAGAGTGGCTGGGGAAACCCAGCCAGATGAGCAGGGTATTAACAACAACAACAACAACAACAACAACAACAACAACAACTGTTCCCAACCCTAACCCTGAAGAAAGCCATCTAATTAGACTTTAATTTAATTTTGACCTGTTTTTAGGAGGTAATTTAATTATTGTTTGATTTTGTACCAATGTTATATATCTGATGTTAGCCGCCCTGAGCCTGACTTTGGCCGGGGAGGGTAGGATATAAATAAAAGTTTTTATTATTATTATTATTATTATTATTATTATTATTATTATTATTATTATTTTCTGCACAGCTGTCCAAGCATAGGTGCCAACTCCATGGGGCCCTGGGTGCCCATGGATGCACAAAATTCCCTATGAAGGGGCCGTGCACCCACAAATTTTGGTGCCAGGGCCGTGCATGCTGCATTGCACCCACATTCATGGAGCCAAGCTGGCATAAATAACTTTTGAGTGCCACATTTAGGCCAGCTGGGTCTCTGTGTAATAACTGGAAGGAGCTTGTGCTGCTTCCCATGTAGGCTGTTTTTGTTTTTTAAAAACAACAACCTCTGCCCCAGCCCTCTGGCTTTGTTATTTTCCCAGTTTCGGGAGGGAAAAGAGCCCAATAAGAGCCCTGAAGCAAGGCCAGTGGTCCATCTGGTCCAGCTTCCTGTTCTTGCGGTGGCCGGCCAGATGCCTCAGAGAGAAGCCCATAAGGAAACAGGACCGAAACACAGCAGCAGGGCTCCCCCCACATGGGACCCCCAGGAACCAGCATTCAGAGGCCCAGGGGAGGACAAACAGCCATTCTGTCTAGTAGCCAAGGCTGTTCTCCTTTATGAATGGTTTCCTACAAAGCACGTCAAAGGGATTTCACAATACAATCCAAAAACACAGGCAACAATTGCAGATATGAAAAGAATTACAAACCCAATACAGTTCCTGGCTGGGAGGTGCCAGGAGGTTTGTTGAAAGCGGGAATTCTTCACCTGGTGCCGAGAAGTCAAAAGAGACAGTGCTGGTCTGATATGGATTGGGAGGTGGGCTGCAGATAGCAGGGTAGAGGGGGCACCCATGTGCCTGGCACAAGGCAGAAGGCCGCCAGACTCTTCGCTTTCCTTTAAAAGGCAGTAAGTCAGTTGGGCATCTATAAAGAAAGTTAGAAAGCAAATGTGAGCGCAAAGTTCTAAGGCTTCTTAGGGGTAGAAGCAGAGAAGCTGCTGGTGGGGAAAGTGAATGGGAGGAAGGAAAGCTGACCACCCCCACCTGGGAATTTGGAGGGAGGGCATCCCAGGGCAGCAGAAAACAACAACAGGAGAAGACCACAGTTGCTGAATTGGAGCCCCCACACTGTAAGCCCAATTCTGACCTTGTGCAAAACTATTGTAAGATGCAGGTTAATTTAGTAATTAAATAATGAATTGCGAGTGCCTTCAGGTTAAATATTAATAATAATTTTATGATTTATATGCCACCAATTTGATTGGGTTGCTTCAGCCACTCTGGGCGGCTCCCAACAAAATATTAAAAACACACAATTCCTGAACAACGTAGGTCCAGGGTCCCTGAGCCCTTCTGTTCCAGCTCAGCCGCTGAGATCATCTGCGGTAGCATCACTGGTCATTCCACAAGTTCACCAGACTTAGCTGATGGCAGTATAAAACCGAGCCTTTGGTGTCATTGACCAAGTTCTATGGAACTCTCTGCCACTGGAGATTCAGCAGGCGCCTTCTGTGCCAAATTTTAAATGCCTGCTGAAACCTCTTCTATTCCTCCAGGCCTAGGCAGGCAGTTAAGAACACAACCCCCACAATGGTCAACTGAATATTGTTTCTAATTCTTTTGATTTTCACTTGTTTTAAACTTTTTATGATTTTACTGTATGGTTTTATATTGTTGTAAACTGTTTTGATATATTTCCATGGAACAGCAGTATAGGAATACGTTTTGTTGTTTTTTTTAAAAAAATAAGCAAATAAAAAGATAAGGGCCGCTTGGCAGGTGGTCGAACATCTTTCCTGGCCGGGGTGGGGAGATGCCCGGGATGCCTCTGCCAGCCTCTCCGCCCTCTTGGCACCGGTCTCCGCCCACCCGACTTGCGCAATTGCCAGCCCGCCCGGGCGCTATAAGAGGGCGGCCGCCGGCTCGAGGGGGACATTCTCTTGCCGGCATCGAGGATGGCGCAGCGCACGGTCTCTCTCGGCGGCCTGGCAGGCTTGGCGCTCCTGGGCGCCCTTCTCTCCCTCTCGCCAGCCTATTCACTGGCGCTGGACGTCCAGAGGAAAAGCCAGACTCCGGCCAAGGTAGGGCCAGGCAGAGGCGAGGCAAGGAGGACGGGGCGGGCAGGCGGCCGGGCAAGTGGCGCCGGCTGCAGTCGGAGAGACCTCCGCATCTGGGCAGAGGGGCTGTGCGTGGTCTGGGCAGAGGGGCGGAAAACGAAGCCCCCGTCAGGGCGCGAAGGGAGCGGAGACGTCGGGGCGCCCTGACGGGGCGCTTGTGGGGCTTGTGGGGCAGAGCGGGCTGCCGCTGGCTTCCTTTCCTCTGGTTTAAGGCTTCTTCTTTCGCAGGGTCTTAATTTCTGACCTGCAGCTGCGACAGGCGCCTTGGAGGGGGTTGCTTCGGATGGGATTGGGAAATATTGCGGAGAGGGAGGCAATAAAAATATTGCGGGGCGGGGAGCTGGAGCAGGCGCGATATTCACGGGGGTCTCCGCGCCCGCTTGCGTGCGGCCGAGGGGTTCCTCTCTGATATGCTGGGGAGTCGCCTTTGGGGTTGGACTTGATGACTCTCTGGGGTCCCTTCCCACTGTCCCTTCTCTGACCCGCTCCTCTCCGCAGTGCAACCTGGCGGGGACGTGGGTGAACGATCTGGGCTCCAAGATGGTCATCGGGACCACCAACGAGGACGGCCAGTTCTCGGGCTCCTACCTGACCGCCGTCTCGGCTGTCACCGACGCCACCATCCGGGAGTCGCCTCTGCACGGCAGGCAGCACCACACCAACCGGCGCGCCCAGCCCACCTTCGGCTTGACCGTCATCTGGTCCTTCTCCGGTAGGCAGGGGGCGGGGAGGGCAGGGCGGGAGGCACGAGCCCCGCGGGGATAGAGAGGGGTCCGAGCAGCTCCGTGGACGGAGAAGGGAAGGGCGGTGGCTTCTCGGGCTGGGCAATCCCCGCACCATGCCGCCCCTGAAGACCCTCGCAGGGGAAGCAGAGCGGCCTCGGCGCCATCCCACCGACCTCCCTCTCTCTGCCCCCTTGCAGACTCCACCACCGTCTTCGTGGGGCAGTGCTTCGTGGACGAGAAGGGCGAGGAGACCCTGGAGACGACGTGGCTGCTGCGGGAGGAGGTGGCGACGCACGCCGACGACTGGAAGGCCAACCGGTAAGCGGCCCAAGGGCCGACTGGGGAGGGGGTCCCACCCCAGCCATTAAAACAGGCAGGCTAGACCCTCAAGGGGCGAAGGGGCGCCGTCGGGGCTGAGCATCAGTTCCCTCCCTTTCAGATCAGAAGGAAAAGCAGCTCTTCCTAGGAAGGCTCCCGCTCTCCCTACGCTTCCAAGCAGATCTCGGGGGCCATTCAGCTCCCTCCGCCCCCGAGCTCGTCTCCCATCGGCCTCCCCTCTGCAAAGAGGGTAGCCCCACAATCCCCAAAACGCAATCCTGCCAGAGGCGTCCAGGAACTCACTTGACTTAGCCCAGTCCGCTAGAGCTCGGTGCTGAATTAGGCTCCGTCTCAAATCCTCTTTGCTATCGGCCAAAGAATGCCTTCAGCCTCTAACTAAGTAACTGCAGGATCACTGCAGATGGTGACAGCAATCACAAAATTAAAAGACGCTTGCTCCTTGGGAGAAAGGCGATGGCAAACCTAGACGGCATCTTAAAAAGCAGAGACATCACCTTGCCAACAAAGGTCCGTATAGTTAAAGCCATGGTTTTCCCAGTAGTGATGTATGGAAGTGAGAGCTGGACCATAAAGAAGGCTGATCGCCGAAGAATGGATGCTTTTGAATTCTGGTGCTGGAGGAGACTCTTGAGAGTCCCATGGACTGCAAGAAGAACAAACCTCTCCATTCTGAAGGAAATCAGCCCTCAGTGCTCCCTGGAAGGACAGATCCTGAAGCTGAGGCTCCAAGACTTTGGCCACCTCAGGAGAAGAGAAGACTCCCTGGAAAAGACCCTGATGTTGGGAAAGATGGAGGGCACAAGGAGAAGGGGGCGACAGAGGACGAGATGGAGGGACAGTGTTCTTGAAGCTACCAGCATGAGTCTGACCAAAGTGCGGGAGGCAGTGGAAGACAGGAGTGCCTGGCGTGCTCTGGTCCAGGGGGTCACGAAGAGGCGGACACGACTATAAGACTTAATAAACTACAAAGTAACTGCAGCCCATGATGCTCTCAGAATACGCTGCTTGCTTCCAAAGAATTCGATCTTAAATTTGTCCAAACTGCAGTGCGGGAATCCTGCTTGCCTCACCTGTAACGCGCATCCACGACTGGTCTTAATTTTATTTTAACATGGGGGGGGGGATAAAACTGCTTACTAACCTTAGATGATGTACACCTCCTCCCCAAGCAAGCAAGCAGCTAGACTAGTCGGACAGAACATCAACCGAACGGGGCGTCTGACTAGCCTTCCCGCAACACAAATGCATTCAGCTGCCCACCTCCCGTTAGTAGGGAAGGCATTGGGAAGCCCGGCGATGCCACCAGAGCGCGCGACTCTGACCACTTGGGGAGGCAACGCCATGCAAAATGGTCAAGGAGGCCTGTGGGGGGCGGGCCAGTCCTCTGGAGAAACCCTGTCCCAAGACGCGAAGAGCTTTGCAAATCCTTAGCCAAGCCCAGGGGCGGCATCTCCTGGACCAACCGCAAAGGTGTGCCTCCCCTCACACGGGGCTCAGCAGCAAGAGCCTCTTGGAATTCCCCCGGCCACCAAGGCATCTCATCCCAGGAACTCAAACAGCCCCCACCGCACCTGCAGAAGCCAGCAAAAGGTTATCCGAGGCCAGTTAACAAAGGTGGCTCCAGAAGCCCACTCCCTCCTCGCTGGGAGGACAGCCCCATCCAGGTCTTGGCTATGGAAACTCCTCACCTGGAGAGCTTCCTCTATCCTGGGGGGATTCCAGCTGTTTATTTTACCCCCCCCCCCGAGGTCTTAAGGGGGCGAGTGTCCTCTGCATCCTGATGGCCCCACAGCCCAGAAGGTGGTCCTGCCAACCGAAGACCCCTTGGCTGGTCCCTCCCAGGAGTTCTTTCTGTGGTTTAGGGTTAGCCTAAGAGTTGCCGTCAGGGCAGAGAAGGGCTTTTGTGCCGCTAACAGCTGTGTGGCAGGCAGGAATACAACAGGTTACTCCTTTTTACTATGGAAAAACACCAGGAAAGATTCGCCTTTTGTATCTGTCAGGGAACTTGGTCTGTGAGTCAACAGCCCCTCAATTCCTCATCCCCGCCATGGGCCAGAGGAGCCCCCAGGTTGAAACTCCGGCTGCAGAGAATCCCCACCCCACCAGCCACTGGAGCCAGCTCCAGGGGGCCATGACGAGAATACATTTGTGGGGCTGGGCCCCCACAAAGTCAACAGGCAAAGTTGAAGCCATTCCTTGCAGGCACCCCCGATCTTCAGCAGACCTACGACTGGAGCAGATGGGGCTTGGCTTTCTCCCCACTGCCCGGCTCCACATCCCCTGGGGGCAGGCCTACAAGTGAAGCAGCGCTGCTGCAAACACCTGGGACTTCGGGGAAGGGGGACTTGCCCAATAGCAGAGCAGCTCCCTCACTGCCTTGGGTGAAGAAATGGGGGCTGGCAGCTCTATGCCCCGGTCCATGCCTGCTTGCAAGGGGGCTTCCCGGGATGCCATCGCTCGGCTCCTGGCCCATTCTGGTGCCACTGCTGAGGGCGCACGTGGAGGAAGAGGGCAAGCCTGGCAGCTCAAGCGGCCATGGGCACCGGGAGGCTCATCCACGGACACTGAAGCCAGTCCTGGCCTCTGACCCACAAGTCACCAAAATCAGTGAAGGGCATTTGCTGGACAATTCTCAGCCTCTCTCTCTCTTTCCTTGCAGGGTTGGCAAGAACGTCTTTGTACGTGTCAAATAAAAAGGAACCAGGATCTGGGCCTGCTTCTGCTACTCATGCGTAGGACCAGCTAGAAGATGGCTCCCCCTCCCTCTGCACTCCACCAGCACTGCCGCTCTGGCCTCTTCTATGGGGAAAGACAAAAATCCCCCCTCAGGGTTGTGTGTGTGCATGTATGTTCTGTGTCCCCCTTTTGGTCACCCCCCCCAGCCTGCAGCCCCCCCCCCCCGTTTGGCCAAGAGTGGCTCAAGAAAGGTTTACCATCGCACTTCCTAGAGCAGGGGTCAGCAACCTAAGGCCTATGGGCCACAAGCGACCCACGGGGGTTGTTTACCAGCCCATGAGCCGCCCCCAAATTGAGCCGCCTGCTTGGCGAGTCCCTGCGCACTGCACTAAACCAACACAGAAGTGCGAGGACTCACTTCTGTGCCACCGGAAATTGCGTCTGCGCAGACTCCGGACATTGTGGGCGTGCACGCGCTCCGGCCCACGGAGGTTTCTCTTGCCGACCCCTGCACTAGAGAGTGCATTTGGTGGGGGAAACTTCTGATGCAGTGGTTGCCAATAGTTTATTCACTGTGCTTGCTCGGGGCTTTTATTGGCTTTTCTGTATTCTTAAACTTTCTTTTAAATTCTCTGCGCCTGCCCCAGAGACCTGTCTCATGGGCTGATGACCAAAAAACCAATAAAGAAACTTTTCCATCATTGTCAATGAGAAATCACTCTCAAGGCTAGCCTATTTGCGTATTGGCATCCCAGAGGGGAGCCTGACCCCACCCCACCCCTTGACCCCCGGAGAAGGCTGAGAGG
>NC_137180.1:64587276-64684776 GCF_951804945.1 Podarcis cretensis | reverse complement strand
CTTCGAGAACACTGTCCAGCCATCTCATTCTCTGTTGTCCCCTTCTTCTTGTCCCCTCCATCTTTCCCAACATCAGGGTCTTTTCCAGGGAGTCTTCTCTTCTCATGAGGTGGCCAAAGTCTTGGAGCCTCAGCTTCAGGATCTGTCCTTCCAGTGAGCACTCAGGGCTGATTTCCTTAAGGATGGATTGGTTTGATCTTCTTGCAGTCCATGGGACTCTCAAGAGTCTCCTCCAGCACCAGAATTCAAAAGCACCCATTCTTCGGCGATCAGCCTTCTTTATGGTCCAGCTCTCACTTCCATACATCACTACTGGGAAAACCAGAGCTTGAACTATGCGGACCTTTGTCGGCAAGGTGATGTCTCTATTGTTGGCAAGGTGATGCTGGCTCCTGGAGCAGGAACCGGCAAGCCACTCCAGTATCCCTGCCAAGAAAACTCCATTGACAAAGACAACAGGCATATAAAAGAAATACATAGAATAAAATAATGTTTATTGTAACTCCTAGCATGGAGAGAGTTAGATGTTCAAACACACACACACACACACACTAGTGGTGTTTTCTGCTTTTGAACAGCTCTCCGCAAGTGGGTCTCATCCATTCCCAGCACGTGCTCCACAGTTGTTGGAGAAAGATGGTTTTGGTTTGGGGGGGAAACAATATCACAAGTTCCTAAGGAAATGAAGAACAAATGATGCTGTATAAATAACCTAATTATGGTTGTGACACATGAGCCAGCGGAACTGGGGAAATGTATTCCTCGCCCCCGTTTCAGCCTTTCAGGGGTCTAGAGAGAAGCTTTTCTCTCCGTCTATCACAGCACAGGAGTTCATGGATATCCAATAAAGCGAAATGTTGGAATATTCAGGACCTGCAAAAGTCCTTCTTCATGTAGCATTGAGTACACTGTGGTCTAGTGGTTACAGTGTCAGGATAGGACCTGGGAGAAACCAGGGTTCAAATCCTTACTCAGCCATGAAGCTCGCTGGGTGACCTTGGGTCTGTTAGAATTCCTGCTCCATGATTGCAGTCATGGGATTGTTGTCTTTCACATGACAATGTATGTTTTGACTCCACAAAGTGAGAAGTGACAGAGACAGGATGTTTGTGTTACTGTGTTCCGTGAAGTGGTACTATTGTCCTTGGTTCTTTTTCTCTTTGCTGTCTGATGCTAGAGAGAGAGGGAGCCATGTTGCAGTGCTCCGTGTGTTTATATGTAAATAAAGTAGATTAGCCAAAATGCTGAGTTGCTGAGGTCTGTTACGCAAGCTGTGAAGACTCTGCGGATCCCTAAGTGTGCTGGTGTTTGTTGGCATCGGTCACTGTGATGTTCGGGCAGAAGAAAGCTTTTGAAGCTCCTGAACGATCGACCAGGAGGGAGAGAACATGCCAGTCAGGCATGTGTCTCTGCCAGGGTCCTACTTGAGAGTAGGACGAGCTCCTGACAGGGTCAGCCACTGCCTTTCTTAGCCTCAAACGAAACCTCACCCTCCCTTGTCCAAAAAAACCATTCACATCAAACCAACAATTTCCCCCCTTTAATCTCCCCACCCAGAAGCCTGTTGTGCAGGTCAGCTGTTGTGACTCAGTATCTGGTGGCTCCCGTGTCATCCAGGGATGGCCAGCCGTTTCTCGTCTCCCTTCAGGGGGGAGCAGTAGCAAAGCATGAAGATGCTGGGAGCAGGCGTGGGAAACAGTTCAATGAAGGCACCTGCCCAATGTCAAGAGGCAGGGAGTGTAAATGCTGCCTCACTAGAAGACCAAGTTCTTACAGATGCAGGATTGGTACGAGGTGGTACCTGTAGCAGTGCCAGTCCTGTCCTTCAAAGCAGAAAGGATGACTTGAAGTGGGCAGGGGGGGGTCATTTGTTCCCTCCCCCCCCCCATGCACAGGGGCTGAGCACTGAAGATCTTTGCAGGCGAAGGAGGAAGAACTCAGCGTCTACATTTTGCTGCTAATTGTTCCTGAATTGAAAGGGCTTCATTTCCCCCAGTTAATTAATGCACAGACCTGCGGAAATTACAGACAAGAAGGCAAGTCTTTATTTTATTGGCCGGCTATTAGCATTTTTTAATTTGCTACATGAGCTCCGTTGCAAAAGGTGCTAGAGAGAGCAGTTTGAGAAATTAGCTGGGCCCAGCGTTTCCCCGGCTTGAGAACTTCAACACCTTAATTAAACTTGAGAGAAGTTCCCTGACAAGAAGTCTTTCACCACAAGAGAAGCAAAGGTGTATGTGTGAGAGAGAGTATCTTTATTTATACCAGCAATCTTGCCCCTCTCCTTCAACTATTTGGGATTTTTCAGGATGAAATACTCACTGTCATTGGGAAAACAGCAACTTTCTATTCACCGGTAGTACAGATTTCTATTCAAATGTATTCATTTATTCAATGTATGGTTTTTCTATTCCTCCTTTTTCTCCAGGGGCCTCAGGGTCTCTGCATCCTAATTCAGTCTCCACAACAACCCTGTGAGGTAGGTTAAACCTTGAGAGGCAGGGAGTGGCCCAAGGGCACACAGCGAGCTTCATGGACAAGTAGGAATTTGAACCCTGTTCCTAGTCTGATGATGGGACGCTGGTGGTGCTGTGGGTTAAACCACAGAGCCTAGGACTTGCCAATCAGAAGGTCGGTGGTTCGAATCCCCGCGACGGGGTGAGCTCCCGTTGCTTGGTCCCAGCTCCTGCCCATCTAGCAGTTCAAAAGCATGTCAAAGTGCAAGTAGATAAATAGGTACCGTTTACTCCGGCGGGAAGGTAAACGGCGTTTCCGTGCGCTGCTCTGGTTCACCAGAAGTGGCTTAGTTCTGCTGGCCACATGACCCAGAAGCTGTACACCGGCTCCCTCGGCCAATAAAGCGAGATGAGCGCCGCAACCCCAGAGTCGGTCACGACTGGACCTAACGGTCAGGGGTCCCTTTACCCTTTACCTAGTCTAACACTCTAACCCAGGGGTCAGCAAACCTTTTAAGCAGGGGGCCGGTCCACTGTCCCTCAGACCTTGTGGGGGGCCGGACTATATTTTTTGGGGGGAAATGAATGAATTCCTATGCCTCACAAATAACCCAGAGATGCATTTTAAATAAAAGCACACATTCTACTCATGTAAAAACACGCTGATTTCTGGACTGTCCACAGGCTGGATTTGGAAGGCAATTGGGCCAGATCTGGCCCCCAGGCCTTAGTTTTCCTACCCATGCTCTAACCACTATGCCACACTGGCTGAATCTCTCTGCCCCCCCCCCATGTACGACAGTCATGCAAATGTTGGTGAAAATCTGCTCAAAATCAATGATTTCTCCTTGCTCTCACTTTTTAAAAAACCCTCTCCTTCTCAGTTCATATTTGCTGAATTTGAAACACCTCCTGTTCAAAGTTTTGTTAAAGTCTACACAGCAATATGTGAGAGTTATTTTTTTTAAAAAAGAAAACTCTCTCATTAGCACATCCAGATAACCTATGAATAATTCCTTTCTTTCTGGCTTGTACGGAAGATACTTAACGTCTCCGTATATCATGGTGTGCCATCAGACATAAATAAGGAGCTGCTCTTTATGACTTTGGGTTTATATATAATCTTTCCCCCTCCTGCAGGATTTGGAGAGCGGGCACGTGGCAACTATTTAAATACTGGAAGAGCAGAATCAATAAAAACACCCTCCCTTCAAACAATGATATAGATTCATGGAGGGGGGAAAGTTATCTTGCTCAACACCTGCTCCAGATTTATTGAACTCAAATACTCCCCAATGCTTTCAAGCGACAAAAAAAGGAGATTCTGGCTAAGCATTAGGAAGAACGTTTTTGTGGCAAGAACTGTTCAGCAGTGGAACAGACGACCTCGGAAGGTGGTGGGCTCTCCTTTTTAAGCAGAGGTTGGATGGCTCTCGGTCCTGGATGCTTTAGCTGAGATTCCTGCATTGAAGGGGGTTGGACTAGATGGCATTTGGGGGGCCCTTCCCACTCTACCATTCTATGGCTCTGTCCCTGCCTCTCTCTGCTTCTCCAGGTGAGTTGCCTTTGCTAATCATCATCATCATCATCATCATCATCACCATAATTTATTATTTATACCCTGCCCATCTGGCTGGGTTTCCCCAGCCGCTCTGGGTGGCTTCCAAAAAAATATTAAAATACAATAGTCTGTTAAACATTAAAAGCTTCCCTAAACAGGGCTGCCTTCAGATGTCTTCTAAAAGTCAGATAGTTGTTTATTTCCTTCACATCTGAAGGGAGGGCATTCCACAGGGCAGGAGCCACTACCCTGAAGGTCCTCTGCCTGGTTCCCTGTAACTTGGCTTATCGCAGGGAGGGAACCGCCAGAAGGCCCTTGGCACTGGACCTCAGTGTCCAGGCAGAACGATGTAGGTGGAGATGCTCCTTCAGGTCTACTGGGCCGAGGCCGTTTAGGGCTTTCAAGGTCAACACCGACACTTTGAATTGTGCTTGGAAACGTACTGGGAGCCAATGTAGGTCTTTCAAGACGGGTGTTATGTGGCTTGAAAGGAATAAAGTTTTCCCTTGAAATAATAATAATATTGTGGAGTTGGAAGGGACCCATTGGAAGGGTCACCTAGTCCAGGGGTCAGCAAACTTACCGCGCCTTGGGCCGGTGTCTCCAGCGCCGATCGCACTTTGGGCCGGAGTGCGGGGGAGCGCGTGCCCATACATGTTTGCACACGCTATTTGCGGCACACTTCCAGGTTGGAGGAGCACTGGAAATAGCTTATGTTCGTGTGCATAGGCCTCCTCCGACCCAGATGTGCACCAGAAATAATGCTTGCGCATGCGCACAAGCTATTTCTGGTGCTCCTCTGATCCAGAAGTGGGCAGTTGCACAGCGGCACACTGGTAAGAGTTGGTGACGGCAGCGGGCGGCGGGGGTCCCTCGGGCCTTATCCAGCCCACGGGCCTTAGGTTGGGGACTCCTGACCTAGTCCAACTTTCTGCAGCACAGGAATCACAGCGAAAGCATCCGTGACAGATGGGCACCTAACTTCTGCTTAGAAACCTCCATGGAAGGACTTGCCAAAAGAGAAGAAGGAACTTTTTATGTATGCTACAACAGAGGCTAGGATATTGCTAGCCCAAAGATGGAAAAGCAAAGCAATACCAACTAAAGAACAATGGCAAGAAAAATTGATGGAGTGCGCTGAAATGGCGAAGCTAACGCTTGGAGACAAAGACAACAGAGACTTTAAAACAGAATGGGAACCATTTATGAGATACTTGCAGAAACAATGTAAAGAAATGGACTCACTAGCAGGGTTTGAGTAAGTAACAAAATAAATACAGAAATGATGATGTGAAAAGGACAAGAGAACAACAATATTTGATATAAAGAGCTCAATATGAAGATATAATTTAGCAAGCAGGGGAAGTTAATATGTTTAAAACCAGAAGAGGAAGTAGGGAGGGAGGAGGATATCTGGGGAACTATATTCAGTTTTTTTGGGATATGATATGTTATTATTATGATAAAAATGTAAAACTCAATAAAAATTATAAAAAAAGAAACCTGCAAGGAAGGAGAACCCATTATCTTCCAAGGTTGCCATTCAACTGTTGAACAGCTATTACTGCCCGAAAGTTCTTCCTAATACTTAGTCAGAATTTCCTTTCTTTAAGTTTGAATACATTGGTTAGGGTCCTGCCTTCTGGAGCAGCAGGAAACAAGCTTGCTCTATTTATTTTTTTTAAAAAAAATAATTTTTATTCGTTTTTCAAACACATAATAGAAACAAAACAAGACAAACAGAAGAAAAACAAGAAAATCAAAACACACAAAACAATTAAACCAATATAACTTCAAAGTCATCATTTCATACCCTTCTTTCTTTTGACTTCCCCATACCTCCCCATCCCTGCATCCTTGTTTAGTGATTCTTTAGCAACCCTTAAGTCGATTGTCTTAATTCCCTTTCATAAAGTTTCCTTTAGTTTTTTAGTTACTGCTGCAGTTCTTTACCTCTCACCCCCTGACATCTTAACATTCCTCAATTTTGCAATAGTTTTTGAGATATATTTTAAATTTCTTCCAGTCCTCTTCCACTGTCTCCTTCCCCTGGTCACGGATTCTGCCCGTCATCTCAGCCAGTCCCATAAAGTCCATCACCTTTGTTTGCCATTCTTCCAGAGTAGGTAGTTCTTGCATCTTCCAATACTTTGCCAGTAGAATTCTTGCTGCTGTGGTGGCATACATAAAGAAAATCCTATCCTTCTTTAACCCCAATTGGCCTACCATACCCAAGAGAAAAGCCTCTGGTGTCTTAGGAAAAGTCCACCTAAGGACCTTCTTAATTTCATTATAGATCATTTCCCAGAAAGCTTTAACCTTTGGGCAGGTCCACCAAAGGTGGTAAAAAGTGCCTTCAGTCTCCTTACATTTCCAACACTTATTGTTAGGCAGGTGATAAATGTTTGCAAGCTTGACTAGGGTCATGTACCACCGATAGATCATTTTCATAATATTTTCTTTTAAAGCATTACATGCAGTAAATTTAATACCGGTGGTCCATAACTGTTCCCAGTCAGCAAACATTATATCATGACCAATATCTTGTGCCCATTTAATCATAGCTGATTTCACCGTTTCATCCTGTGTATTCCATTTCAACAGCAAGTTATACATTTTTGATAAATTCTTAGTATTGGGTTCCAACAATTCTGTTTCTAGTTTTGACCTCTCTTTCTGGAATCCTATTTTCCTGTCCTGTTTGGAAAACAAGCTTGCTCTAACCTCCATGTGACAGCCCTTCAGATATTTGAAGATGGCTATCAAATCTCCTCTCAGTCTCCTCTTTTGCAGGCTCAACATTCCCAGCTCCTTCAACTGTTCCTCATCAGGCTTGCCTTCCAGACCCTTGATCATCTTGGTCTCCCTCCTGAGCACACCTACCAGCTTGTCAACATCCTTCTTAAACTGTGGCGCCCAGAACTGGACACAGGACTCCAGATGTGGTCTGACGAAGGCAGAATAGGATGAGACTATTACTTCCCTTGCCTGTTGTCTTTGTCCATGGAGTTTCCTTGGCAGGGATACTGGAGTGGCTTGCCGGTTCCTGCAGTGACAAACCTAGACAGCATCTTAAAAAGCAGACACATCATCTTACCAACAAAGGTCTGTATAGTTCAAGCTATGGTTTTCCCAGTAGTGATGTATGGAAGTAAGAGCTGGACCATAACGAAGGCTAATTGCCGAAGAATTGATGCTTTTGAATTCTGGTGCTGGAGGAGACCCTTGAGAGTCCCATGGACTGCAAGAAGATCAAACCTCTCCATTCTGAAGGAAATCAGCCCTGAGTGCTCACTGGAAGGACAGACCATGAAGCTGAGGCTCCAATACTTTGGCCACCTCATGAGAAGAGAAGACTCCCTGGAAAAGACCCTGATGTTGGGAAGGATGGAGGGCACAAGGAGAAGGGGACGACAGAGGACAAGATGGTTGGACAGTGTTCTCGAAGCTACAAACATGAGTTTGACCAAACTGCGGGAGGCAGTGGAAGACAGGAGTGCCTGGCGTGCTCTGGTCCAGGGGGTCACGAAAGTCGGACACAACTAAACGACTAAACAACAACAACAATTACTTCCCTTGATCTGGACGCTCGGAAGTTATTGCTTCGAGCACACAGCAGGCAGACAGCTTAGACATGTGAAACTCTCTGCAACACACCAAATAGCTCCTACAACCCCTGCTGGCTTTCCATCCATGTCTTTTTCATTCATTGGTTCGCTTCGCTTGGGAACTTGGGACATGTAAAATCAGAAAGCAAGATAGTCGACCGCCTTTGAGCTCTTTGCCCTGCTGCTAAACACACACACAGGAGTTTAACTCACCTGTCTGCCCCTTTGTACTTGTGAGACATAGCTGAGCCTTCACCTCTCTCTAAGGTCTTGCCAACTGGGCACCCCCCCACACACACAATTTGCGGGGAGCAGTGAATATATATATATATATATGTATACACACACACACACACAGTATATATATATGTGCTGCATAAATCTCCTTGGCTTTCTACGGGCACTTTACAGCTCTCAGTTTCCACCGAGGAGCGGGCATAAATAACGGGTTGGTGGGATCTGCCACCTGTCTCCTACGGAGGATTTATTTGGGTGTAAACGCAATAGATCTTGGCACGGCTGCAAGCGCTGTAAATAAGCAAAAGTTTAAGCATTGGCTGGGGACTCTTTTCGGTACGCAAACATGCACTCTGGAAGGCCTGTCTGCTGCTGCTGCTTCTGCGGGCTCCTCTTGTTATGAGCTGCCACGCACGATGCCCGCCGAGTCAGGAAGCAGGCAGCAGATGCTGCGAGGAATTGTACATCGCAGCTCCGCCTCTCTGATTGTGGAAAGGGTGCACAAAACAGGAGAGGAAAAGGAGAGGAAGGTGTCTTGCTTTGAAGAGCCGGGCTTGGCCGGCCTTCAGGATCTGCCGCTGTGTACTTTTTCAAGTGTTCCTTTGAGTTCACGGCTCAGGAATTTAATGATGCTGTTTGTCTTGTTTAGTGGAAGCATCTGGTATTCTGGCCTGGCTCAGCCTGGGCTTGGGTTCGCAGAGCTGGCACGGAGCTGCTTGTGATTCACAGCTTTGTGTTCCAGGAGCCATAAGAACCCTCTAATCTGCATAAGCAAAAACATAATAATGGGCCTTATTGGATGTGACCCACCTGTCGGCTGCTGCGATGTCACAAGTTGCTCTGCAAATGTTCTAATTGCTCTTGAGGAAAAGTGGCGGCAAGAGAACGCTCACCAATAGCACAATTCCTGGGAGAGAGGGGAAAGGAGCAAGGTGTCAGAGCCTTAAAAGGCTTTTTCTTGTTGAGAGTTTGGAAGCCACTCACAGAGTCATAGGTTCAAAAGAGTGAGCACCTTTTTCACTCACCCATTCTGTGCCTTCGTACTTAGCAAGATTTATATGCAGCTTAATCAACACAAACCTCTAAGCAGGTTTACATAACAGACTAGAAAATCTTCATTTTAAAAGATCAATAAAATCAAAATGTAAAAACATTGTTGACTTAATATTTACCACAATATCAAAATACCCAGCAGCTTGCAATCCAAGGTTGAAATTACATGTTAAAATTACATGCCCAGGTGGGCTTTAAAAGGTTTAGCACCAAAAACAGTACAGAAAAAGACACCTGTCCGGTATCAATGGGCAGGGAGTTCCAGAGATTTGGCACTGCTTCACCAAGGATCAATTCCTTGAATGTGTGGAACGAATATGATAGCCAGTGTGGTGCAGTGTTTAGAGTGTCAGACTAGGACCTGGGAGACCGGGGTCCAAATTCTGACTCGGCCATGAAGCTCGCTGTGTGACTTTGGGCCAGTCTTTGCTACTCAGGGTAACCTGCCTCAAAGGGTTGTTTTGGGGACTAAATGAGGAGGGGGTGGGGAGAACAGCCACTTTGAGCTCCTCGGAGGAAAAGGTGGGGTGCAAATGCATTTAACAACATTATGTGGCACTTGTAAAGGACACACTCCCTCTTCCATCCAGAAAAAAACCTCCTTAATCAAAATAAGGATTAAGGATTAAAATAAAATATTTTAATAAAATAATAATAATAATAATAATAATAATAATAATAATAATAATAATAATAATAATTTATACCCTGCCCATCTGGCTGGGTTTCCCCAGCCACTCTGGGCATCTTCCAACAAAATATTAAAACACAGTGGTCTGTTAAATATTAAAAGCTTCCCTAAACAGGGCTGCCTTCAGATGTCTTCTAAAAGTCTGGTAGTTGTTTTTCTCTGACATCTGGTGGGAGGGCGTTCCACAGGGCGGGCGCCACCGCCGAGAGGGCCCTCTGCCTGGTTCCCTGTAACTTGGCTTCTCTCAGTGAGAGAACTGCCAGAAGTCAAGGGTCTGAGGATCAAGAAGCAAGGAGTCATGAAGTCAGGGGTCCGAGGATCAAGAAGCAAGGAGTCACGAAGTCAGGGGTCCGAGGATCAAGAAGCAAGGAGTCACGAAGTCAGGGGTCCGAGGATCAAGAAGCAAGGAGTCACGAAGTCAGGGGTCCGAGGATCAAGAAGCAAGGAGTCACGAAGTCAGGGGTCCGAGGATCAAGAAGCAAGGAGTCACGAAGTCAGGGGTCCGAGGATCAAGAAGCAAGGAGTCACGAAGTCAGGGGTCCGAGGATCAAGAAGCAAGGAGTCACGAAGTCAGGGGTCCGAGGATCAAGAAGCAAGGAGTCACGAAGTCAGGGGTCCGAGAATCAAGAAGCAAGGAGTCATGAAGTCAGGGGTCCGAGGATCAAGAAGCAAGGAGTCAAGAAGCCGAGGTTCAAGGATAAGGAACATAGCTGTCAGCATTTCACTTTTTCAAAGGGAAATTCCCTTATTCCGAGTAGAATTCCTCACAAGAAAAGGGAAAAGTTGACAGCTATGATCAGGAAGCAAGAAGCCCAACGCAGCAAGGCTGCTGTGGCAAAGATCCAAAGGGAAATGCTGACCATATATCCCTTCCCGGCTCTTGCCACCAGGTGCTGTGAGTTACCAATCGGCCTCACCTGTGTCGCCATGCCTTGCTTCTCCAGAACAAACTTAGGAAGGCCCCAGTCCTGCAGAGTCCTATTGGTCACAGGGCCTGGCTCCTGCATGCACTCCTGACAATCAGGCCTAATGGCGACCATCTAGGCCTTACCACAGCATCTAACCAGGTGCCCCAGTGGGAAGCCCATGGCCAAGAACAGCACACATCTGTTGCTTTTGAGCTAGAGCACAAGTGAGACTCTCTGCCTTGCCGAGGTGGAAACTGGTCCACTGGTCCCCAGGGCTGAGTGTGCAAGAAGTCAGACGTTAAGTGACTGAATGCCAAATAAAGGCTTCTATATTTGGGGAAAGGAGGTGGGGAGAAGCAGAGACACGGAGAGAAGGAGGGCCAATGGAAGAGATGTAAAATCAGGGCCAGATGTTGAGCAGTGAGAATGATCTTCTGCAGCCTGAGCTGCCCAAGAAGGAGGGGGCTGGATCCCTCGGTCTTTCACAGGCTGCAAATCAAGTTTAATCATGCTTTTTTAAGACAGACTTTAGCCAGACACAGGTGAGTGGGCTCTGGTGAGGTTTGGCGTTGCTGAGGGAGAGTTCAGGGAGCTGGACCCAGGAGCAGGTCAGGCTTGAGCATCCTGTGCCAGCCAGGTACCCTCCAGGTGTTTGTGACTAAAGCTCTCACTAGTTGTCCGAAATTGTGGTCCAAATCATGTGCAATGGACAGCCGGCTGGAGAAGATTTGCCAAGAGGGTTTTGGTGGGATCTCCCCCAGCCACAAAATATGCACCCCAGTCTCCACGGCTAAAGGATTGCTGGCAGATGGCTGTCCAACCTCTGCTTAAAAACCTCCAGTGAATAAGAATCCACCATGTTCCAAGGAAGCCCCTGACACTGTCAAACTTCTCTTACCATCAGGAAGTCCATCATCCTGATCTCATAGTGGCCAACCGGATGTTTCAATGGGAAACCTGCAAGCGGTGTCAGGAGTGCATGCAGGAGCCAGGCCCTGTGACCAGTAGGGCTCTGCAGGACTGGGGCCTTCCTAAGTTTCTTCTGGAGAGGCAAGGTGCGGCCGCACAGGTGAGGCTGCTTAGTAACTCACCGCACCTGGTGGCAAGAGCTGGGAAGCGATATAAGGTCAAGATTTCCCTTCGGCTCTTTGCCACAGCAACACGTTCCCTGCTTTGCTGCGTTTGACTTCTTGCTTCTTGGTCATAGCTGTCAACTTTTCCATTTTCTTGCGAGGAATCCTATTCGGAATAAGGAAATTTCCCTTAAAAAAAGGGAAACGTTGACAGCTATGTTCCTGATCCTTGAACCTTGGCTTCTTGACTCCCTGCTTCTTGATCCTCAGACCCCTGACTTTGTGACTCCTTGCCTCTTGATCCTCGGACCCTTGGCTTCTTGACTCCCGGCTCTCTGACCCCCGGACTCTTGGCTTCCTGATTCCTGGCTTCTGGACCCCCATTCCTGCTCCCACCCCACCATCTTGCCCCCAGTCCCGACCTCCCCAGCCAGGACTTCGATCGCCCTTGAACTGGACCGTGACAAGCAGGATTCAAGCACCAGAGCCCTCTCCCCTCTTGTGGCTCCCAGCAGCTGGGATTCAGAATCATTGCTTCCTCCAGCTGTGGAGGCACAGCATAGTTTTTGTGGCTAGGAGCCATCAGTAGCCCTCTCCCCCTCCATGAATTTGTCCAATCCTCTTTTAAAACCGTCTAGGTTGGTGGCCACGCCTGCGTCCTGTGGCAGAGAGTTCCATGGGGTAAAGGGTAAAGGGACCCCTGACCATTAGGTCCAGTCGTGACCGACTCTGGGGTTGCGGTGCTCATCTCACTTTATTGGCCGAGGGAGCTGGCGTACAGCTTCCGGGTCTGTAGCCAGCATGACTAAGCCGCTTCTGGCGAAGCAGAGCAGTGCACAGAAAGGCCATTTACTTTCCCGCCAGAGCGATACCTAATTATCTACTTGCACTTTGACGTTCTTTTGAACTGCTAGGTTGGCAGAAGCAGGGACCGAGCAACGGGAGCTCACCCCGTCGTGGGGATTTGAACAGCTGACCTTCTGATTGGCAAGTCCTAGGCTCTGTGGTTTAACCCACAGCACTACCTGCATCCACTCATGTCCATAGTTTAACTACAAATAGCTACTTTTCTTTTCTCTGTCCTGCTTCTTCCAACATTCGTCTTCAATGGATGCCCATGAGGGATGTGATGTCACCATGACCGAGGCTCCCTTTGTGCCAGATGGGCAGCCCCTGCCCACAAGACGTGGCAGTGCCTGTGTTGCAAAAGCCATGAGACGCCATGCCCTTCCATCGTCCTTCAAGATCCATATGAATTATTTCCTTCCATCCCGCCGTTCCCCGTCTTGAAGAAATCAGAGGAACTGAAGGCGACAAGACCTGCCGCCCCTCAACAAAGAGACTCCCGTTTTCTTCTGGAGATTCCCCACAGTGCTATTAGCATCTCTTTACAATAACATCCCTTCTTCCTTTCTCTCCCCTTTTTTCTTTCCCCTTTTTGTCTCCCTGAGGAAGGCAGAGCTGTCATTGTGAGCTGGCAAATGAAACTCGATGAATACTGAGCAGATACTTCATTTTCAATCTCCGTCAGCAACTGGATGCAACTGGAGCTGGTCAGCGAGTGGCTGGCTGGCCTGATTAAATCCTGCTCTCCAAAGTAATCAAGTTGCACCTGTAGACATATAGGCATGGAGCAGCCTCCTCTAGCCTGGTGCCCTTCAGGTGTTTGGCTACTACAATTCCCATCAGCTCCCAGCTAACACCATTCATGACCAATATACTGGGTGGTGGTGGAGCCACCAGGTGGGTGAAGGAAAGCTGACTTAGAAGAAGTCCAGTGGGTATCTAGTACATCCTCTGTCCGACTGCATTCAAGCAGAAGTGCAGTATTAGGGTCTCTTCATGACCCCTGGACCAGAGCACGCCAGGCCCTCCTGTCTTCCACTGCCTCCTGCAGTTTGGTCAAACTCATGCTGGTAGCTTCGAGAACACTGTCCAGCCATCTCATCCTCTGTCGTCCCCTTCTCCTTGTGCCCTCCATCTTTCCCAACATCAGGGTCTTTCCCAGGGAGTCTTCTCTTCTCATGAGGTGGCCAAAGTATTGGAGCCTCAGCTTCAGGATCTGTCCTTCCAGTGAGCACTCAGGGCTGATTTCCTTCAGAATGGAGAGGTTTGATCTTCTGGCAGTCCATGAGACTCTCAAGAGTCTCCTCCAGGCCAGAATTCAAAATCATAAATTCTTCGACGATCAGCCTTCTTTATGGTCCAGCTCTCACTTGCATACATCACTACTGGGAAAACCATAGCTTGAACTATATGGACCTTTTTCGGCAAGGTGATGTCTCTGCTTTTTAAGATGCTGTCTAGGTTTGTCATTGCTTCTCTAGACAGCAGCTACGCAACAATAAAAAAGCATATACTAAACGCTGAAAATAAAAATAAAAAACAGCAATAAAATAATAGCAACCAAGGTTGCAAATCACTGAGAGATTAATGGGTTGGTGTTAGCTTACTGTTAGCATGTGTTGCTGTGATATCAGCCCTTCCTATCATGCACAAAATCTCCTGGGGTCTCTAGCAACTGGGATTCAAAAGCATTGCTACCCCAAAAGTATTGCTACCCCGTGAAGGCAGAGCAGAGCCATCCTGGCTGGTACCCATCAATAGCCCTCTCCTCCTCCATGAATTTGCCTAATCCTCTTTTAAAGCCATCTAGGATGGTGGCCATCACTGCCTACTGTGGCAGGGAGTTCCACAGTTTAACTATGTGAAGAAGGACTTCATTTTATCTGTCCTGATAAAAGGGGAATGAAATGCACGGACCATCCAGCTGTTTTTTGCTTTCTTTGCCATTATATTTCTACTTTGAATATAGTAACCTGTCTTGATTGATCATAAAAACTAAAATCTGTGGAATGCCCTCCTATCAGATGTCAAGGAAATAAACAGCTATCTAACTTTTAGAAGACATCTGAAGGCAGCCCTGTATCGGGAAATGTTTCAATGTCTAATATTTTACAATTTTTTATGTGTCGTAAGTTGCCCAGAGTGGCTGGGGAAACCCAACCAGATGGGCGGGGGTATAAATAATAAAATTATTATTATTATTATTATTATTATTATTATTATTATTATTAATCTTTGACCAATGGAGCAAGGGGAATGGAGATAAAGTATGAGAAGGGCTGAGCCCAGAGTTTTAGATACTGCAGTTGCTGAAGGTACCGTACATACCCCACTTCCTTTCCTAAGATTATCTCATTGCTTTTTGAAAAGCCCCAAAGTCAACATTTCTTGAAAACTGATACTATTTTTGCCTTACAAAAGGCTCAGGCTCAGAGGAGCTCAAGAGAGACTGGAGGCAGGAAATGGCAGTGTTGCCCCCTTCTTCCTGGCTATAAAAAATGTATTTATGTATTTATTCCATTCCCTCCAACGTTTCGGTGATGAAAACAGGAACTATCTTGTGCACTGTAGAGCACCCCTCTTCTCACACGGAGGCTCCCTCATTAAGTGCTCGGGCCCGTCTTGTCACTCTGCATATTGCCAAAAGGTCTTCTCTGGCTTTTGCAAAACACGTTTGTTTATTTTGCAAGAACCAGAAGCCGCGCGGCCTTAGGAAGCTGTCCTAAGCCGTCTCTTTCTCTGAAGCCTTAAGGATGTGCTTTAAATCTTGCAATGGATCCATTTGCAATTCATAAGATCCCCAGCGGATCATTCCAAAGCATCTTGTTTCCCACAGTGAAATCTGGGAAGCCCACGAGGTGGATATAAGCAAAGCAGACCTTCTTCTGACTACTTCTTGCTAGCAATCTCCTCCCATGATCAGGGAGAACAGATTGTGTGAAATCTATTATTTATTTATTTATTTCCCTTGTTATACTGTTTACAATCGTTCCATTATGAACAACTGGAGTTCTTACTCCAATTAAGACACATCTTAATGCCGATGGGCATTTGGTAGAGGCGCCTGCTCCTTGGGAGAAAGGCGATGGCAAACTTAGACAGTATCTTAAAAAGCAACAAAGGTCTGTATAGTTAAAACCATGGTTTTCCCAGTAGTGATGTATGGAAGTGAGAGCTGGACCATAAAGAAGGCTGATCGCTGAAGAATTCATGCTTTTGAATTCTGGTGCTGGAGGAGACTCTTGAGAGTCCCATGGACTGCAAGAAGATCAAACCTCTCCATTCTTCAGGAAATCAGCCCTCAGTGCTCACTGGAAGGACAGATCCTGAAGCTGAGGCTCCAAGACTTTGGCCACCCCATGAGAAGAGAAGACTCCCTGGAAAAGACCCTGATGCTGGGAAAGATGGAGGGCACAAAGAGAAGGGGACGACAGAGGACAAGATGGTTGGACGGTGTTCTTGAAGCTACAAACATGAGTCTGACCAAACTGCAGGAGGCAGTGGAAGACAGGAGTGCCTGGCGTGCTGTGGTCCATGGGGTCACGAAGAGTCAGACACGACTAAACGACTAAACAACAACAACATAATTTGGTAGAGGAGAGACCTGATTGCTGTTCCGGCTATTAGCAAATGGTATTCAGGGATTTGTCATTTTTATGGATTTTGTGTGTCTTTATCTATCTGCCTTTGTGTAAATCGATCAGTGGCTTATGCAAAAAAATCATCTAAATTAATGCATGGTCACTCCACAGACTGCAAACTGGGGGAAATATTTTCATGGAATCATAGAATTGTGGAGTTCGAGGGGATCATAGGGGTCATCTAGTCCAGCCCTCTGCAATGCAGGAATCTTTTGCCCAACATGAGCTTCAAATCCACAGCCCTGAGATTAAGAGTCTCATGCTCTACGGACTGAGCTAAGAGCTAAGAGTTCTGCAACTGGAAGTTGTAGATACTCAATGAAGCTGAATGTTGGATGATGCAGGAGAGGTAAAATAAAGTTCTTCACACAATGCAGAGTTAAACTGTGGAACTCTCTCCCACAGGAGTTGGTGATTACCACTAACTTGGATGGATTTAAAAGAGGATTGGACAAATTCACAGAGGAGAGGGCTATCGATGGCTACTAGCCGTGAAGGCCTGGGACTCCAGCTCGGGCTCGGAACCAGAGGAGACTCAGTCTGCGCTGGATCCTTTGCCTCAGGCATCCCCTGAACCAAGTCTGGGGCCCGATCCTGAAGAGTCCCAGTCTGCACAGGTTCCCCTGCAACAAACACCAGCTGGGCCGAGTCAGGGGCCTGATCCTGCCCTGGCTCCAGATGTGGGGGTGACCTCCTTGCCTCCAGCTGGGCCATCACTTACAGCTGCTCCACTACCGGTTGGGTCAGGGGAGGCTGAGGCAGCCTCTGGGTCTAGTAACCCACCGACGTCTCCCAAGCTGCAGAGACTCAGGTCTGAGAGATCTGAGTACTCGCAGGAGGAGTGCTCGCCTTTAGGTGAAACAGGGAGGTGAGTCGCCGGGGGATCAGGAGCGGCCGTTACCCCGACAAAGATAAAAGATAAAAAGCTGTCGGACCCTGCCCCAGGTTGCGGGAGCAACATTGCTGTATGCCAGAACAGGCCTGAGATCCTGTCGGACTGACTCCTAGCGGGACCTTCAGATTCTGGACCGGTCCTGGACCGTGTTTCATGGGTTACTGGCGGGCCCATCACACTAGCCAGGATGACTATGCTTTGCCTCCACAGTTGGAGGCAGTGATGCTTCTGAATATCAGTTGCTGGAAACCACAGGAAGAGAGAGAGCTCTTGTGCTTGAATCCTGACTGTGGATTTCCCAGAGGCTTCTGTTTGGCCACTGTGAGAACAGGATGCTGGACTAGGTGGGCCATGGGCCTGATCCAGCAGACTGTTCTTAGGCTCTTAGGCCATATGTTCTTAAGAGGGGTTGCCAGAAAATGTCTCTTGGAATCTCCCCTACCCAAAACACCTCCTCTTCCCTCCACTGTGGATGTTGGCATTTTCTGCCTGTCGTTTCCAAACACCACTCCATTTCAACAGAACCACAATCTCCACTCTAGATTCCAGTTCGAGCCAGCATCTTCATTTTAAATCCAGTCCACACTTCTTCCTCCAGTTCCTTCTTTTCCGTGTTCCTTCTCTCTGGGCAATGGCAGTCCTTTATGCTCTTGCTTGTGTTGGGATTCCCCAGGTATCATTGCTCTGGAATTAAACCTCCGCGTTGGCCTTTGCGAAGTGCTCATAATGTTTCCTCTAATCTTCTTGTAATTATCCCCCGTCCCCAAGTGAGCTCCCATCTCTGCCTTTGCGTCTCCTGACACCGGAGTTAATGGGCAATGCATTCTGTTCTCTCAATTGCTTGGGAAGATTTTAAACAGATTTAGACCCCAGCAGACCTATCCTGTGCCCCTCTTTCTCCAAAGACGGGCTGTGCCCATGTTTCATGACTTCTCCTGACCTAATTGAGGTCTGCTTCATATTCAAGGCTCACAGTGTTGAAGGCCACAGCATTGTTGCACGCACCCAAATCTCTGTGTGGAATTTTTGTGCTTATCCAGGGTTCAGTTTCCTTGGAAAGGAGATCAGAGGAAGCTCTGGTGCAATCAGGTTATATGGTCTTATTAGCACATATATGCAACCAGAGCAAGACACAACTCTGTGTCTCCGGCTTCCAGCATCAGGTCAGCTCTCACACACAGCTCTCACATACCCACAACCCCTCTTGGTCTATTGTTCTCTATCCTAGGATAATGTGGCATCCAGCCAGAGCACATAGCTAGACTGTGGAACTCACTGCCACAAGATGCGACCACCAGCTTTGGAAGGGGGTGGGACAACTTCAGGGAGGTGGAAAGTCCTATCAACAGCTGTTGATCTGATGTAGTAGAGCTCTTCAGATTGCTTTCTTGTTCTCTCCCCCCCCCCAAACACTTTGTCTGCTGCATTTAGTAAAAGGTAAGAACAGGAAACAATAACAACATATTCTTCTTGTGCTCTTAACCATACCAGGCTCAGGTCAGAGTTCATCTATGGACTCAGATCTGTGGGCAGGCTTGCAAAGCTTTTGCCTCTCAGTCTGTCAGCAAAATCATCTGTAAAATAGGAATAAGTGTGATCGGCTTTGCAGTATTAACGGTGAGCAAAAACGGTGAAGTTTTTGATAAAAACCAGCCATATAAACATTTGCCGAGAAAGTGATGCGATGCTCTCTTGATTCCATCGTGCGGAGATTTTGGCTTTGCTGGTAGAATCCAGGTGGACCCAAATGAAAGGAAATAGTCAGGCGGTTGATGTGTATGGGAGGCAGAGGAGAGGCTCCCCTGAACTTTTTTGGGACTGATCTGCACGTTCCTTTTTTCGCCCTCTTGAAAGCGGCATGGAGGTCTGGTGATAGCATGCAGCCCAGATGTATCCTTTCTTCTCGCTGTGCTTCTGAGATGGATTCCCCCCACCCTTTCTCAAGATGCTGAATTATGATCTGAGACAGACAGAGCAGTCAAAAGGCGATTCCAAGCTCTTGTTTTTGGAGGGTAGGGATATATCATCGTCACTCATCCCTCTCTCTTTCCCTTTTGATGTCTGAAATCGCCAGGCTCCTTGGCTTCAGGACGATACCTCTGGGCAGCTTTCCCCAACCTGGTGCCCATCCAGACTACAACTCCCATCAGCCCCACTAGGCATAGATTCAGAGTGCAAGCAGGTGGCCAGGGAAGGGTTAATCGCTCCCAAAATGCTTGTTTACAAAGCTATTGTACTACCAACCTCACTGTATGCTTGTGAAACATGGAACACTTATAAACGCCATCTCCAACTCCTTGAAAGATTCAATCAACGGTGTCTCTGAAAAAAATTACACATCACTTGGGAAGACAGGCGAACTAATGCCAGTGTACTGGAAGAAGCAAAGATCACCAGTGTTGAAGCAATGATTCTTCAACGTCAACTTCGTTGGATGGGTCATGTTGTGTGGATGCCTGATGGTTGTCTTCCAAAGAAACTAGTCTATTCCAAACTTAAAAATGGAAAGTGTAATGCTGGTGGTAAACAAAGGAGGTTCAAAGACTCTCTCAAGGCAAATCTAAAAAAAATACTATAAACACCAACAATTGGGAAACACTGGCCTGTGAGTGCTCCAATTGCAGAACAGCCTTTACTAAAAGTGTCATGGGCTTTGAAGACACTAGAACTCAGGACGCAAGGGAGAAACGTGCTAAGAGGAAGGCACGCTTGGCAAATCTACACTGTGATCAACTCCCACCCAGAAACCAATGTCCCCACTGTGGAAGGACGTGTGGATCCAGAATTGGCCTCCACAGTCACTTATGGACTCATTGTTCAGATCATATTTCCCTTCATGGGAACATATGGAGCTGACTGAGTCAGATTATTGTCCCACCTACCTTAGTATTGCCAACAATGACTGGCAGATAATAATAATCATAGTAATAATTTATTATTTATACCCCACCCATCTGGCTGGGATTCCCCAGCCACATCTTTAGATGCGGCCACGATGGCCAACTATCGCCCAGTTTCAAATCTTCCATTCTTGGGCAAGGTGAGTGAGCGAGTGGTTGCTGAACAACTCCAGGCACGCCTGGAAGAAGCTGACCATTTGGATCCCTTCCAGTCGGGATTCAGGCCTCATCATGGGACTGAAACTGCCTTGGTCGCGCTGGTTGATGATCTCCGGCGGGCTAGGGACAAAGGTGAGAGCTGTTTCCTAGTTCTGCTGGATCTCTCAGCGGCGTTGGATACCATCGACCATAACATCCTTCTGGACTGTCTTGAGGGGCTGGGAGCTAGGGGCACTGTCATACAGTGGTTCCGCTCCTTCCTCCTGGGCCGTGTTCAGAAAGTGGTGGTGGGGGATGAGTGTTCAGACCCCTGGGCTCTCACTTGTGGGGTGCCTCAGGGGTCTGTCCTCTCCTCCATGCTTTTCAACATTTACATGCAGCCGCTGGGAGAGATCATCAGGAGGTTTGGGCTGGGTGTTCATCAGTATGCGGATGATACCCAGCTCTACCTCTCTTTTAAATCAGAACCAGTGAAGGCGGTGGAGGTCCTGTGTGAGTGTCTGGAGGCGGTTAGAGGATGGATGGCGGCTAACAGATTGAGGTTGAATCCTGACAAGACAGAAGTGCTGTTTTTGGGGGACAGGAGGCGGGCAGGTGTGGAGAATTCCCTGGTCCTGAATGGGGTAACTGTGCCCCTGAAGGACCAGGTGTGCAGCCTGGGAGTCATTTTGGACTCACAGCTGTCCATGGAGGCACAGGTCAAATCTGTGTCCAGGGCAGCTGTTTACCAGCTCCATCTGGTACGTAGGCTGAGACCCTATCTGCCCGCGGACTGTCTCGCCAGAGTGGTGCATGCTCTGGTTATCTCCCGCTTGGACTACTGCAATGCACTCTACGTGGGGCTACCTTTGAAGGTGACTCGGAAACTACAACTAATCCAGAATGCGGCAGCTAGACTGGTGACTGGGGGCGGCCGCCGAGACCATATAACACCGGTCTTGAAAGACCTACATTGGCTCCCAGTATGTTTCCGAGCACAATTCAAAGTGTTGGTGCTGACCTTTAAAGCCCTAAACGGCCTCGGTCCAGTATACCTGAAGGAGCGTCTCCACCCCCATCATTCTGCCCGGACGCTGAGGTCCAGCACCGAGGGCCTTCTGGTGGTTCCCTCATAGCGAGAAGTAAAGCTACAGGGAACCAGGCAGAGGGCCTTCTTGGTAGTGGCGCCCGCCCTGTGGAACACCCTTCCAGCAGATGTCAAAGCGATTAACAACTACCTGACATTCAGAAGACATCTTAAGGCAGCCCTGTTCAGGGAAGTTTTTAACGTGTGATATTTTATTGTATTTTTGCTTTCTATGGAAGCCGCCCAGAGTGGCTGGGGAGGCCCAGCCAGATGGGCGGGGTATAAATAATAAATTATTATTATTATTATTATTATTATTATTATTATTATTATTATTCCAACAGAACACTAAAATACAATAACCTATTAAACATTAAAAGCTTCTCTAAACAGGGCTGCCTTCAGATGTCTTCTTAAAGTCTGGTAGTTGTTTTTCTCTTTGACATCTGGTGGGAGGGCATTCCACAGGGCGGGTGCCACCACTAAGAAGGCCCTCTGCCTGGTTCGCTGTAACTTAGCTTCTCGTAGCGAGGGAACCGCCAGAAGGCTCTCGGTGCTGGACCTCAGTGTCCGGGCAGAACGATGGCAGAGGCTCTTCAGCTTTTCAGGTTTCTCCCAGCCCAACTTGGAGATGTCAGGAACTGAACCTGGGACCTTCTACATGGAAAGCAGCTACTCTAACCACTGAGCTATGTCTGCTCCGTTCCTCGTCCGATGGTCCTTTGCAAGAGAAAGAAAAAACCTGCTGAGGCTGAACTACATGTGGTTCCTCTTTGATGTGTGATTTCCCCAGGACATTCTCCTTTTATTTTATTTATTTTATTTTTATTTTTATAAATATTTTTATTAAGTTTTAGAAAAGACAACAAACATGAAAAAGAAAAAGAAATACACAAAAATACAAAATTATATATATATATATATTATAAATTTTTATTAAGGGTTTTTTCTTTAAAATACAAAAAAAAGAAACAACATATGCAAATAACAAGAACAAACATAATAATTAGCATCATGTAATAACCAACTTTTCTTCATCTTTGGACTTCCTCACATCTCCCGCTCCTGCATTCCATATTTAATAAAACTTTAATCAGCAATTTGTCACCTTATTTCCATTCTTATTATACACCTTTTCAATAGTTTGTCCCTAACTTTGAATATAATCTAAGTCTTAAATACCTAATTTTAACATATTATTTGTTCAAAATTTATTATTCTCATAGAATCCACTCATTCTCATACTCTTTTCGACTAACTTTATGGTGCCCTGTTGTTTTCAAATCTCTCATCCTTATTAACATTCATATAGTTTACAGTGTCTTTGTAAATAGTCCTTAAATTTCTTCCAATCCTCCTCCACTGTTTCTTCTCCCAGGTCTCGGATTCTGCCAGTCATTTCTGCCAGCTCCATGTAGTCCATCAGTTGCATCTGCCATTCTTCCAGCGTGGGCAAATCTTGAGTTTTCCAATATTTCGCTACAAGTATCCTTGCTGCTGTTGTTGCATACATAAAAAATGTTTGATCATTCTTTAGCACCCTCTGGCCAACAATGCCCAAAAGGAAGGCCTCTGGTTTCTTAGGGAAGGTATACTTAAATACCTTTTTCAGCTCATTATATATCATTTCCCAGAAGGCCTTAACCTTAGGGCAAGTCCACCAGAGGTGAAAGAACGTTTCTTCAGTTTCCTTACATTTCCAACACTTATTATCTGACAGGTGGTATATTTTTGCTAGCTTGACTGGGGTCATGTACCACCTATATATCATTTTCATAATATTTTCTTTCAAGGCATTACATGCCGTAAACTTCATACCGGTGGTCCATAACTTTTCCCAGTCAGCAAACATGATATTATACCCAATGTCCTGTGCCCACTTTATCATAGCTAAAAATACAAAATTATAAAATACACAAGAAAAAAAAAAGTTTCAAAAAAGAAAAGAAAAAACACATTTTAAAAAAGAAAAAAAAACACAAAAATTCCTCTTTTTACTTCTCATCTTTGATTCACTTATTTTCTTGACTTCCTCACACCTCCCTTTTTTGTATCCCTGTTGAAAATTTATTCAGCAAATTCATATCCAATTAATTTGTCTAATTATCCATCCAATCTTATTTTTAACCTCGTTGCTAGAACCCCTTCAGTTCATTTCAATGCCATTAACATTCAAAAATTTTACAATATTTCTGTAAGTAAATTTTAAATTTCTTCCAATCTTCTTCCACCGACTCTTCTCCCTGGTCTCGGATTCTGCCAGTCATTTCCGCCATCTCCATATATTCTATTACTTGCATCTGCCATTCTTCCAGAGTGGGTAGATCTTGTGTCTTCCAATGCTTTGCGATGAGTATTCTTGTTGCTGCTGTTGCGTACATAAAAAAAATTCTATCCTTCTTTAACACCAATTGGCCGACTATGCCCAGGAGAAAGGCCTCTGGTTTCTTAGGAAAAGTGTACTTGAGTACCTTTTTTAGTTCATTATATATCATCTCCCAGAAAGCCTTAATCCTTGGGCACGTCCACCACAGGTGAAAGAATGTACCTTCTGTTTCTTTACATTTCCAACATTTGTTATCGGGCAAATGATATATTTTTGCAAGCTTGACTGGGGTCATGTACCACCTATACATCATTTTCATAATGTTCTCTCTTAGGGCATTACGTGCCGTAAATTTAATCCCGGTGGTCCACAACTTCTCCCAGTCAGCAAACATAATGTTATATCCTATATCTTGTGCCCACTTGATCATAGCAGATTTTACCGTTTCTTCCTCAGTGTTCCATTTCAACAGCAAATTATACATTCTTGATAGCATTGGGTTCTAACAATTCTGTCTCTAACTTTGATTTTTCCACCTGGAAACCAGGACATTCTCCTTTTAACAAAGTTGTGAATCTAGCAAGCAGCTGAAAACTCCTGGACTCAGTGTAGCCAAATTCCTTCAGGGGGAGAGTCCCTGCGGTTGTGCAAAGAGGTGTGTTCATGCCCTGGTCTCTGGTCTACTTCCTGGGGTAAGTTGCATTGATAGAGACCGAGGCGTGTCGGCAAAGATAACACCATGTCTCTGTTAACGTCAAGGTGCAATTTATGACTTGAACTGTGAAGAGAGGATGGTGTGAGCCATAAATCAGCTTCGGAGAGAAAGTGTCTTGTCGCGTTACGACGCCAGCTCCTCTCTTGTAGTGCTGCCAGTACAATGTAATTTGAAATGTTTAACCAGGGAGGATGCCCTGCCACACTCATATATTTAATTCCCCCAAAGACAGTGGTTTCATCTTGTTTTTGTTTAAGGAGAAAACAGTTCACCTCTTGAACGGGACCAACAAAATAATCTCCGACAAACCAACTTTCCAATTAAAAAGGGGGGTGGAGGGACGAAAAGCACTGAATCTTAGCTTAGTAGAAAGGTAGAATATAGATATATTAAATGATGATGGTGATAACCCCCCTCTCATCATCTCTCTCTCCCTTCCTGGGACCTCAGGGAACTGATACTGGTCTAAATGAGGCAAGTTGATTCAACGCTTTAATTCACAGAATCATAAAAATGTAGAGTCGGAAGGGATCCTAAGGGTCATTTAGTCCAACCATCAGCAATGCATGAATTTCAACTAAAGCATCCAACCCCTGCTTAAAAAACCTCCAAGGAAATAGACTCCACTACCTTCCAAAGCTGAGGGACGTGGGTGGCGCTGTGGGTTAAACCACAGAGCCTAGGGCTTGCCGATCAGAAGGTCGGTGGTTCGAATCCCCGTGATGGGGTGAGCTCCCGTTGCTCGGTCCCTGCTCCTGCCAACCTAGCAGTTCAAAAGCACATCAAAGTGCAAGTAGATAAATAGGTACCGCTCCGGCAGGAAGGTAAACGGCGTTTCCATGCGCTGCTCTGGTTTGCCAGAAGCAGCTTAGTCATGCTGGCCACATGGCCCAGAAGCTGTACGCGGGAAAGTAAATGGCCTTTCTGTGCGCTGCTCTGCTTCGCCAGAAGCGGCTTAGTCATGCTGGCCACAGACCCGGAAGCTGTATGCCGGCTCCCTCGGCCAGTAAAGCGAGATGAGCGCCGCAACCCCAGAGTCAGTCACGACTGGACCTAATGGTCAGAGATCCCTTTACCTTTACCTTTACCTTCCAAAGGGAGTCCGTCCCACTGCCGAGCAGCTCTTACTGCCAGAAAGGTCTTCTAGATATTTAGTCGGAATCTCCTTTCTTGTAACTTGAAGCCATGGGTTCTAGTCCTACCCTCCAGAGCAGGAGAAAACAAGCTAGTTGCCCTTTCCATATGAAAGCCCTTGAGATATTGGAAGGTGACTATCATATCTCCTCCCAGTCTTCTCTTTTCGCAGCTAAACGTTCCCAGTTCCTTCAACTGTTTCTCATAAAGCTTCATTTCTAGATCCTTGATTGTCTCTGTCAATCTCTTTGGCACACCTTCCAGCTTGTTAATATTGTTATAGACAGGAAAAAACTAGAAATCAATCAGTGCTATGATTTTGGTACCTAATTTGTGGTACGAAGGGAGAATGCAAGCTGCAAAGGAGTTCTTGGGCTGGCTTATGCAAACCAGTCTGACTGGCTGGGGTCAAGAGCAGGGGTCAGCAAAGGCTTACTGGGCATGGGCTGATCACTCCTGTGGAGATCCTCTGTGGGCCTTGACCACAGAGCGATGCCAGAAATTGTGTCTGCGCATGTCCACGGCACCAGAAATCACTTCTGCGCATGCCCAGACACAGAAAATCGCACCTGTGCAGACGCGATTTCCGGAGCTGCGGAAGAGAGTCCCCACGCCACGCAACGCTGGGCCGCAGGTTGGGGACCCCTGGCCTAGGGAGTCAGATATCACAAAGGATGCCAAGGTAACTGTGTGTTTGGGGAGACAGGAAAAGGGAGTTTTGAAGTGGGGGCTTCTGGGCTGAAGGAGAAGGAAGCAAGGCTGAGTTCCATCTTGCTAGAGCACATGTACAAATTCAACAGGGCTTTGTAGTGTTGCTATTTTGTTAATGCTGTTAATGTTGTTTTATAGATATGAATGCTGTCACACTTTGTGAATCCTATAATATGACTTTAGGTGTAACTGTGATGTTTAGCTTATTCTTTAGTTGTTTTGTTAATAGTGTTACATAGGTGGCAACTGTTTTATTTGGGATTGTTTTACTGATGATCAGCTAAGTATTCAATATGATTTATGCTGTATTTGTGATGTTCCGTTATGTCATTTTTATCTTTTGTTTGTAAGCCGCTTTGGGACTTATTTGAATAAAAAGCGGCATAGAAATAGAAAGGGGGGAAAATATTGGAGAAGGAGGCAAAAAGTTGCCTGCAGTGCCTTGGGTCATGCTGTAAGATCTGGACTCCCTCCCTGCAGACAGACTGAAGGTGTAAATAGCTGAATAAACCCTATTTCTCAAAGCAGCGCAGTCTCTGCCACGTCTTCTGTTCTCCAAGGGGACACAGACCTTGTATGTGTGCCTGGGACCCCATGGGTTCTTGCCACCGCTTGGCAGAGAGGTGCAAGTACCAAGATTTTGTAACAATATCCTCTTTAAGTTGTAGTCCCCAGAACTTGACACAGTTATTGGATGTAAGGTAAGTTTGTATAGTGCACAGTTGTGAAAATTTGTGCTCAGTAGACCAGGGGAGCTGGGAATCTAGCCTCTTAGGAGCTATTTATTCAGTTTCAAAGGGGTGTGGTAGCTGCTCTCCCACTGCTAGATAAATCCCGGCCTCTCCAATAATGTCAAAAGGATGACATTTAGATTGTGGCCCTGTGGGCAGGAAATCACCTTTTCAAAAAATTTATGGAACAAGGCCTCATAATTTAAGGCACTTTATATAAAATATATATAGATTATGGGGTTAGGTGACCAAGCAAGCAGTCATGGTGACAGTCAGATCATAAAAGGACCATGTCACCCGCTAGACTGACATTCCTGGAGGGTGCGGGATTCGGAAAACAAGTGCCAATATCAGAACAGCCCATGTGGGCCGCAAGAGTACTTTGACACAGAACCTTTGGGAAAGAGGTGTGAGGCTCTGGCAGGGTCCTAGAGCCCTCCCTCTAGGCTTTGGGAAGTGGGGTGGAGAACTATAGGACTCTGTCCGAGTCCTCAAACCTCCTTCCTAAACCCAGTGCCTCCTTACTCCTTGCCTTAGTCAAGTGGCAAATGTATGTGTATGACGCAACCCTCAAAGAACAGACTTGAACAACTCGGTCTACATTTGCATCTGTAATAAGAGCATCCTTTTTGGCTATACCAGAGTCTCTTCCAGAGAGTTGCCAATTCCAGCTGCCTTGCAGGAAATGAGGTCAGGGCACGGGATGCTAGATTTTGACATATGGCTGTCTCTACCACAATTTCCCAGTGGCAGCAGGTTCCACAGATCTGTTATGCACAGAGGCAGAGAGCAAAGATTTCCTCTTGCCCCTTCCAAACATGGCCCACGTGTTTCATTGGTGACCTTGACCCCTCTCACCACTGCCAATTCATCTCGCAGGATGGAGAGGAGGAACGGCTGTTTTTCATTAACGTCTGCCAGGCCACTCATTATTTGATTAACCTCCAACTTAACCTCCTTCACAGGTTTAAAACAAAACCCTGGGAAGGATGTCTTGGGTTGATGCTGGGTGCTGAAAAGATCCGTTCTGTTCTCTCTTCATTTGGGAGAAAATCTTCCACTTTTATTAGGAATATGGATGGGCTGCCTGAGGTCACTTGGAATTAGTGTATTTTTAAAGCTGCTGATAACCTTTCCTTATAACTCAGCTTGCTGTGTGTGCTTTATCTATAAGGTTCCCATGCTTTTCGTAATGCATAATCAACTTAAAGAATCCACTACCAGAAGATGAAGTGATGTCTGCAGGCTTAAATTAGGGGTGGGAGAGGTCTATGTTTGGTCTGCAATTTTAAGTGAATCAACCCGACTTACAACTCCTGGGCAAATGCAAGAATTGGAACATAACCGCCCTTTGGAATTTGCACGTCTCCAACTTTTTTGATCTGGTTCTCAGCTCAGAAAATGGACCAAAATGCATTGCAGAATGTGTATTGAAATAAAATACATTTTAAGGCACAGGATCCATACTTAAATATGTACCACATGCCGGTAATGATGGGCTAAAAGGTAAAGGTAAAGGACCCCTGACAGTTAAGTCCAGTCCCACTCATGTACAACCATGGGGTTGCGGCACTCATCACACTTTACTGGCTGAGGGAGCCGATGTTTGTCCGCAGACAGTTTTTCCGGGTCATGTGGCCAGCATGACTAAGCCACTTCTGGTGAAACCAGAGCAGCACATGGAAATGCTGTTTACCTTCCCACCAGAGTGGTACCTATTTATCTACTTGCACTGTGTGCTTTCGAACTGCTAGGTTGGCAGGAGCTGGGACCGAACAATGGGAGCTCACCCTGTCGCGGGGATTCGAACCGCCGACCTTCTGATCGGCAAGCCCAAGTGGCTCAGTGGTTTAGACCACAGCACCACCTGTGTCCCTTGATAGGGTAGCCAATTTCAAATATCTAGGACTGTCCCATGAAGGAGGAGCAGGCTTGTTTTCTCCTGCTCCAGAGGGCAGGACCAAAACCAATGGATTCAAAGGATGAGAAAGGATATTCCGACTAAACAGTAGGAAGGTCTGTGGGTTTGACAGTGGAACAGATGACCTTGAAAGGTGTTGGATTCATGAATTGCGGGGGGGGGGGGGGGTTGACTGGATGGCCTTTGATGTTTCTTCCAACTCTACAATTCTGTGATTCTAAGTTTACACCCAGATTTTTTACAAAGAGCAAATTCACAGATTAGCATGGATATATGACTGATCTATCTTATGAACCAACACATGCAATAATGACACAGACTGGAAAGTGATTGACAGTCTATCCCTAACTTAGATGAGATCAGCCAATTTTATTTGTCGTAGAACCTCCATGTTCAGAGGCACTATATCCCTGATGCTGCAGAGAAACAGGGGCAGGCAATTGCTGTCCTTTCCTTGTGAGCTTCCCAGAGGTCACCCAGATTCCAGACCACATCAGTGGCTCCCAAACTTTTTCAGACCCCTGCTCCCTTGGTTCCATAAAATTCAGCGAGGAATATTGCATGAACAGTATTTTTACGCATCCTTTCTAACAAAAACATAAGGGTGAAGGAAATTTATAGCGTAAAATATGTGTTTATAACTACTTAACCAAACATGCAAACAACTCCAAGTACCGCAGATGTACAGTTACTACTTTATAAGATAATCAATGGCTGTTACCAATAATTGGCTATCTTCTGACAACTCAGAAACGTAAATACAAGCATGATCAAATGAAATACCTTTGAAAGCGATAAGAGCAGTAAAACTTCAAATAGGAAGCAAGGAAGGAGATTTACTCTAGGTATTACCTGCCCCATCGTAAATAAGTGATCAACACGCTTGGAGAGACCCGTTTCTGGTGCTCCCCCAAATAACCCCACTACCCCCCTGAAGGTGGCATCGCCCAGTTTAAGAACCCCTTCACTAGATGGACTTTGAGTCTGGTCCAGCATGGCACAGCTCCCTGTCTCATTTCTCATTTCTCAGTTTGCTTCAGCTTTTGAGCCTTTTCGTTTCAGGGCCATCCTCTCCTCCCCAGCCTCAAACTATCTTCGCCTTTTCACTCTCTGTACTGTATTTCAAAGCAGTGCTGTAAGTAGGAAAGGAAAATCCCTCGAGGGGACTGTAAATTTGCTCTTGCTGCAGCTTCACACTTATTTCATCTGGCCTGTTTTGCCCCAAACCAGCCCAAACCGCGGAGAGTCAGAGAATCAGAGAATTGTAGACTTGGAAGGGACCCCAAGGGTCTTTAGGTCCAACCCTCTGCAGTGCAGGAATCTCAGCTAGAGCATCCCTGACAGATGGCCATCCAACCTCTGCGTAAAAACCTCCAAGGAAGGAGAGTTCAGCATCTTCCAAGAAAGTCCATTCTGCTGTCAAACAGCTCTTACTGTCACAAAGTTCTTATTCATGTTTAGTCGGAATCTCCTTCTTTAAAACTTGAATTCATCGGTTTGAGTCCTACCCTCCAAAGCAGGAGAAAACAGGCTTGCTCCATCTTCCATGTGACAGCCGTTAAGATAAGGTTGCCAGATTTTTTTCAATGAATCTGGAGACATTTTAATAAATAAATACCACATGTTTGAGATGTTGATGCTAAAGCGATGGTGGTGGCAGAGGGGTGACCGCCACCTTGACCTCAACCGCCATGTTTCCCCTTCCTCCAAGGCTTCTATCTCCTTTCTCCATGAACCTGGGCAGCCCTTGAGTTGTTGGTTCGGTGGTGGGGAAGTGGTGCGCGTTGGGTCAGGCATGGAAGGTGGCAAGGCTTGGGCAGCGCGATGCCTCCCTTCCCATCGGAGTAGCCCTGATCCCATTCCTACTTGCGTGCAAGGAGGAGGGGGTGGAGATCCCTCAACTGGGAAGGGAGGCTTCCCGTTGCCTAACTGAGAGATCCCCACCCCTTCCTGCTTGCACACAAGAAGGAGTTGGGAGGCTGCTCCAGTAGGCAGCATGAAGCCTCCCTTCGCATCTTACTTGCTGGAGTCAGGGAAGGTGGAGGCAGCCCGGAAGCTGCATCTTTGAGCCCCTGCACACCATCATATAGGGACTTCCGAGCAGCTCCTGAAACCAGCCAGAGCCAACTGCTCCATGCTGCTAAGACTGCCACTGCTGCGTTTCCCTGGGACATTAGATGAAATCCGGGGACATTCCAGGGATGGAATTTCTCTGGGGACTTATTCGCAAATCCGGGGACTGTCCCCGGGAAACAGGGACATCTGGTAACCCTACGTTAAGATATCTGAAGATGGCTCTCATATCTCCTTTCAGTCTCCTCTTTCCCAGGCTAAACATTACCAGCTCCTTCAACTATTCCTCATCAGGCTTGGTTTCCAGACCCTTGAACATGTTGGTCGCCCTCCTCTGCGCACCTTCCAGCTTGTCAATATCCTCCTTGAACTGGACAGAGGACATTATAATCCTGCAACGCCCCCTTCTGTGCTAAGATCCAAACAGGGAAAGAGCCCTGTTCATTTCTGAAGTGGCAACATGAGTAGACTGGACAGCGATGGATGAAAGGTTGCAGAGAACATTATCTCCCGCCCCCCCCCCCCCCAATTTTTAAAATTCATTTTTCTTTTTTATTCATTACACATCTCATATTCATAATATTTACTATGCATTCCTTTCTCCCTCCCCTCCTAGGATTCCCCCGTCTTCCACTTCTGTTTTGTTTTGTTTCTCCTTTCACCCACTTTGCTGCCTCTTTAAAATGAAAAGCTACTGATAACATATTTATACAATAACATCAAACCTAAAAACAAAAATAAATACACCATATTATTTCTCTATCTTCTACACATTTTCTAATACTAACGATGTGAATGTTTATTTAAATCCTGCCATCAAGTCTATAGACTTTCTTTGTTTCTGCAAGTATCATATAAATGGTTCCCATTCTTTTTCAAAGTCACTCTTGTCTTTTTCTCTTCATCTCTCAGTCATTTTTGCCAGTTCTGCATAGTTCATCAACTTCTCTTGCCGTTATTCTTTAGTTGGTATTTCTCCAGTCTTCCAATTTTGTGCGATCAACATTCTTGCTGCTGTAGTGGCATGGTTGCAGAGAACATGACCAATCTAGCTCCACACTGGTCCACACTGACCAGGAGCAGCTCCTCGGAGTTTCAAAGAGGTGGCGTTGCCAAACCTACTTGGAGATGTTTTAGGGATTCAAACTGAGATCTTCTGCATGCAGAGCAGCTGCCCTGTGGCTGAGCTGGAGCCCTTTCCAGAATTAACATGGCAACCAAACGTTTTTAAGAAAGGAGGTGGTGTGTGGCAAATGGTATCCCTCAGCCAGCTCCTTCCATGGGAGAAATGAATGGCTTTCACTTCCCCAAGGATCCAGCAGCTGCTAAGAGGAACAAAGCCCCTTCCTTTGTTCCTCTGGTGTTTTGTGAAGATGGGTAAATTCATAATTGCTTTTCCTTTTGTTCTCAGCAGCTCACGTTATGGGCCTGACAGGGTAATTTTGCTTTAGCAACTTGCAAATAGTTGGGAAGAGACAATAAAATAAAATTAAATGTCTCAGAGAAGGAGATGATTTGGCCTCCTGGGCCAGCTAATTTCCGCCCCTCAAATGCAGATATCGCCCCCCACCCACCCAAAGCCCTGCTTTGTTTGATTGATAAGTCCTCACTCTGGCCCACCCCCCAGCCACAGAATTTAGGCTTGCTCCTGAGATCTCATCAGAGATAAGACGTTGTATTTGCATATCATAAAGGAACAGAGAGGCTGGTGCCACCTTGAACAAACGTTATTGCCATCACACCCTTAAGGAAGGCTCAAGACACAAGATTGACAGGGGGAAAGGTTATATTTACTAAAATATAAGAATAACAACAATGAAGATCCACAGGGGGGTGGGGAAACCAATTGAGAAGATTAAACCAAATAGCCAAATCAACATGGACTGAGCAGAAAAGATTCCTAATAAGACAAGGATACTCTCCCTACTTTCTTCTGGGCATATTTCCAGGTAGCACCAGTGGCCCCACAGAAAGGATTGGAAAGAACTCTTCCTCTTTGCCCCATGGATCCTGGGTCTGGGAATCAGACAAGTGCACACTATTGCCCCCATGGTTTGATGTTCACCTTGGCATGCATTAACCTCCCGGTTAATATGCTGATAATGATGGCAGACAGGATCAGATCCCAAAGCAGGCAGGGTCACTGTCCTTCTCTGTTCCAGTCCTACAGGACAAGGCAGGTCAGGAGCTGCAGAACCATGGACAGCTCCAAGCGAGCAATTCGCTCCAGCAACCTTCCCAGACAGAGCCTTTTCCTGCCTCTGCTCCCTTGTGGATAACTTCAGATTCCCAAAGTGCCAACCCTCTGGGCTGAAGATGGGTATTTCTCTGTCCCACAACCTCTCACTTGGTGCATGCCCTGCGCTCCCGGACTAGTTTGAGGCAGTTGGTTCTTCAGAAAAGAGCAGCCAAAACGATTGAGGGGATGGAAGGACGATCCTATGAAGAAAGGTTGCAGTGTTTGGGACTTTTTTTAATAGAGAAAAATGGTGAGTAAGAGGCAACATGATAGAAGTTTATAAAATGAGGCAAGATGCAGTGAAAATAGATAGAGAAAAGTTTTTCTCATTTTTAACACTAGAACTTGCGAGCATACACTGAACATTGGAAGGCTCCGGACAAATCAGAAAAAAGTCCTTCACACAGCTCAGACTTAAACTATGGAACTCACTCCCACAGGAGTTGGTGATGACCACTAACTTGGATGGCTTTAAAAGAGGATTGGACAAATTCACAAAGGAGAGGGCTATCGATGGCTCCGCAGTTGGAAACCACAGGGAGAGAGAGAGCTCTTGTGCTTGAATCCCGATTGTGGATTTCCCAGAGGCTTCTGTTTGGCCACTGTGAGAATGGGATACTGGACTAGATGGGCCATGGGCCTGATCCAGCAGACTGTTCTTAGGCTCTTAGGCCATATGTTCTTAAGAGTGGTTGCCAGAAAACGCCTCTTGGAATCTCTCCTACCCAAAACAACTCCTCTTCCCTCCGCTGTGGATGTTGGCATTTTCTGCCTGTCGTTTCCAAACACCACTCCATTTTAACAGAACCATAATCTCCACTCTAAATTCCAGTTTGAGCCAGCATCTTGGGCTTGAATCTTGCTTCTGAGTTTCCCCAAAGGGGCATCTGTTCAGCCACTGCGAGAACAGGATGCTGGACTAGATGAGCCATGGGTCTGATCCAGCAGGCTCTTCTTGTGTTCTTATGGTTCCTCAGCCTCAGTGGAAGATCCCTGTGAAGGTCCTGTATCTGCAGGTCCCAGAGGTATAGGAGGTGGTTCTGTGGGCTCCTTACCATCAGCCCCCAACTCAGAGCCCTGAACCTGGTCCGGTTCCTTAGCTGGAGACTTTACAGCCTCTGAGTTTTGATTGCTACTGGACTCTGAGGTCGTGGAATCCACCCCCTTTTCATTCTCCCTCTTTCCCTCTGACATCTGATTTTTTCTGCCCACCCTCCTCACCAACACACAAGCAGCCTACTAGGGGTGGTGGACAGGTCACTCTTGCCAGTGGCTTGAACTAATAACCTCCAAAGCTTCTGTTTTTTTTAATGGGGCCAAGGTAGCTAAATGGATGGCTGGAGGTTGCCTAGCCTATTTTAAAATTTTGATTTGTTTATGGATGGAATTTTTTCCTGCAGATCAGTGAACTGTTAGGACAAGCATAGCATTTTAAAAATAGACTATTTTATTTGGAAAGGCATTTTTATAAATACATAAAGGCTGGAAGCAATGGTGCAGTTGAAACACCTATCAGAATAATTTTTAAATAGCTAATAATGCCACTGGCCAGTTCTGTGCTAACAAGCTGTCATATTAATTACCAATGAACTTTATTTAGAATCATTCAAGAGACATTTCCACACAAAGCAGAACAGCAGCAGTTAGGGGATTAATCAGCTCTTGAACCTGGGAAGAGAGAGGGATGCCCCCTTCTCGAGTGCCGTGGGTCCGACGCTGCTCAGTGTGGGTTGGGGAAAAGGTTGGCCATGGGTCTCATGCAGACTCTGCCTCCTGGCCTCATTCAAATGTGAGCACCTGGATCTCACCTGCTGCCCATCTTCTGATGGCTCCTGGAGCCCCCTCATGTGAGAATCACAAATGCCGCGACTTCAAACCCAAAGCGTTCCGTGTGATGCTGCCTTTGTCTCGCGTGCCTCCTTTGCATGCTCACAAAACCAAAGATTTCAAAGCCTCCTTCTGCCTCCCCCCCTCTCTATCTCTTGCATATGTCCTTTTGCAGAAATCTTGATCTGTTCCCTTCATGTCTGTCAGCTGCATGCTGGTTTGAAAGCCTCTGGCCTCCCTCCCTTCTGCTTTTGGTTGGACTGCTTTATTTTTTATTTTTTCTTTTGCAGTTACTTTAGTTTTCTTAAAGTTTTCTTGGTTTACAAAGGTATGTGCAATGTCTCTTTTCTTCAAGTTACATTTTCCATAGGTCAGTTTCATTTGTTGAGACCTTAGGGTTACATTAGGAAGGGGGAAAGGGGAGAAGAGGTGGAGGGGGCCATGGTGGGTGGGGGTCGGGAGGCGATATCTCTATTTTGCTTAATGTATGTGTGAGTTTTTGTGTCAGTGTCATTTGTGCAGGTTCTCTTTGCTATTTGCTTGTGTTCAGGGAAGTTTTTAATGTGTGACAATTTAATGTATTTTTAATCTTTGTTAGAAGCCGCCCAGAGTGGCTGGAAAAACCCAGCCAGATGGGTGGGGTACAAATTATTTTTATTACTACTACTACTACTAATTTATTATTATGTGTTCCTTTGGTGGTGAAAGAAATTGTGGTTGGCCTAGGGTGCGGTTGCTTGTTTGTGATTGGCTGTGTTGAACTTTGTTTTCGTGTGTGAATGAGTGGGGTGGGCGGGTGTTTTTGAATCAGGTTCGCCATATTGATTCAAATGCTGTTGGTGGATTCTTGTCGTTTAGCTGGAATCTCCTTTCTTTTAACTTGAAGCCATGGGTTCGAGTCCTATCCTACCCTCCAGAGCAGAAGGAAACAAGGTTGTTCCATCTTCCATGTGGCAACCCTTTAAATCTTGAAAGATGGCTCTCATATCTCCTCTTTTGGATTCAGAGACACCTTTCAAGATTTAAAGGGTTGCCACATGGAAGATGGAGCAACCTTGTTTTCTCCTGCTCTGGAGGGTAGGACTCGAACCCATGGCTTCAGGTTAAAAGAAAGGAGATTCCAGCTAAACACGAACAAGAACTTTGTGACTGTAAGAGCAGTTTGATAGCGGAATTTATTCCCTCTGAAGGTTGTGGACTCTCCTTCCTTGGAGGTTTTTAAGCAGAGGTTGGGTGGCCCTCTGTCCTGGATTCTTTAGCTGAGATTCCTGCATTGCAGGGGGTTGGCATAGATGACCCTTAGGGTCCCTTCCAACTGTATGATTAATCACCCTGTACACAATCATCTCAAAGTGATGCACTATAAAAAGAGCAAAACAAGTTAAACACACATACAAAAATCATCCAATACTTTTGAAACAAATCTAAAACAATATAAAATAGACACTTGGAGCAAAGACCCATTTATTGTTTCTAGAAAGTGCACACAGTAGGTGCTTGTCATAACTCAACAGGGATGCTGTTCCACTGAGCAGGAGCAGCAGCCACACTAGAAGTTTCTGCAGGGTGGGCTTCTGAGAACTATCAAAAGCTGATGAGAGATCCATGTTTGTTTACTTAAGCGTTTGCACTTGCACAGCTCCACTCAGGGTGCTTGCAACCTTTAAACATTGCCATTTTGTAAACGCAACAATACAAAACAATCAAGCAAAGATAAAGGGTCGGGAGTTAAAAGCAAAAGCACAAAACCATTTTCTGCCGCATGCAAACAAAAGCCTACTGGAATAAGAACCATCTTCATTAACTGGCAAAAGCAAACAAACCTGTTATTACTAGATGGCTGGGTTTAAGAACAGCGTTTTGCATCTGCATAGTACTTTCATGACGTTCGCAGCAGTTTGTGTGCACTGGTGTTTTATAATCTTTATGACAACCCTGTAAGACGGGATGTGGATGTGATACCCTTGTTGCAGATGGGGAATTGATGGTGAGAGCAGAGTCTTGTGTAAGGCTAAGAACATAACAAAAACCTGCTGGATCAGGCCAGTGGCTGTTCTAGTCCAGCATCCCATTCTCACAGTGGCCAAACAGATGTCTGTAGGGAAACCCACAGCTGGATTTAAGTACAAAAGCACTCCCCACTCCTGTGGTTTCCAGAAACTGGGGTGCAGAAGCATCGCTGCCTCCAGCTGTGGCCACTGATAGCTCTCTCTTCCATGAATTACGGTAATGAATTGAAGAAAATGTTCCACTTAACATTTGTTTAAAAACCTGGAGCATTTTTGTTAGGGATTGTAGGGAAAGACCTGCCAAAAAAAGCTGAAAAGCATCTTCATGTATGCGACAGCGGCTACAAGAGTCCAAATAGCACAAGGATGGAAGACTGAAGAAACTCCAACTAAAGAATCATGGCAAGAAAAACTGATGTACTATGCAGAATTGGCAAAATTGACATATAAGCTATGGGACAAGGATAACTGTGACTTCAAAGATGAATGGGAACCCTTTACAAAGTATTTGAAGACACAACAAAGTGAATTGGACTCCTTGGCAGGTTTTGAATAAACACTCACTGTCAGGGAACTGACATCGGAGCCAGAAGTGGAGGCAGGGCTCCCAAGCAATGCCGGAGAAGGGCCAAGCAGGGAGAGAGGGAACTCATCGGCTGGGGAAGGAAATCAGCGTAACACCAGGGATAAAGGGGGGCGGTTGGGGGAATCGGAGAGGGGTCTCCAGGACTCTTCGCTGGAGACCAGCGGGGAGAGCACAGGCCCTGCTCTGCCCACCCCCACCCTGCGCAGAAGACTTCCGCTCAGGGAAAGTAGGCGTAGACTTGGCGTCAAAGAGCTTCTGTGCTGGAAGAAGTTTAAGAAACGCCCACTGACAGATTCTGCTAGCGACTGAACAGCCACGAAGTGAAGGGCTGTCCAGTCAGGAAAGGTTTAACCAGGCTACCCAGCCAGGAGTGGTGGCAACTTACGCACGAGCAACCCCCATACATCCATTACACTCACAAACTCTTTATTGACAATAATCAGTTAAATAATTTGAGGATTTATACAACTTTGTAACATGCAGAGAATAGCATTCACAGAGAAACCAAAGATTGGAACTGAGGGAAGTCAGGGGTGGGTGGGTTTTGTATGGGAGGGTGGGGGGAGGGAGGAAAATGGGGGGGAAATTAAGGAAGACATGTTTTGGGATAATATGTTTTGTTTAAATCTTTAATAAAAAAAATTAAAAGAAAAAAAGAAAAATACAGTAGTCAAATCCTCTTTTAAATCAATCCTGGTTGGTGACCATCACTGCCTCCTGCAGAAATGAGTCCCACAGTTTAACTATGTGCTGCGTGAAGATGGACTTTTGTCTCCCGGATTTCCCAGCCTTCAGCTTCATTGCATGTCCATGAAGCATCAGCTACCTTGAGAGATTCCTGGTGGATGAGGCAGGACCTGAACCTTAAATTAAATGAGAAGAAAGGTGCAGGCAGCGATGCTTTTGAATCCCAGTTGCTGAAACCACAGGAGGGGACCATTGCTCTTGTGCTCGAATCCTGCTCTCGGAAGAGGCCTTTGGTTGGCCAGGATACTGGACTAGCAGGGCGATTTCTGTGAACACTTGCTATGTGGGTGTGCACCCATGTGCCACTGTCCTTGCTTATATTTGATGCCCCCAATTTTATTTTATTTGCATTTAAAAGTAACATATTTAACATGTTTTCTTCTACTGGCAGTTTTCAATCAATATTTTAGGTTGTCCTTTGTAAACTGCTTTGAGGTCTCCTGTTGAGCAATCAGTATACAAATACCATTAAATAAAAGAAAATACACCCAGTGGGGCAGATCCCCAAAGATGTGAGGGTGCTCCAGGCAGCATCTCCTACTCCTTCAGTCTGAACCCAATCTGTAGCATGGGAAGGGACCCATGAAAGGCCCATCCTATTCCTAGTCCTCGTCTTGGTTCAGGACACCATCTTGCTGCAAAAAGCAAAGCAAGAAACGGCATGGAGATTTGTTTGCAGGCAAGAAATTCCAGAGGAAAACCCATCAATCATTTCTGACAAGTGTTGTTGTTGTTCAGTCGTTTAGTCGTGTCCGACTCTTCGTGACCCCCTGGACCAGAGCACGCCAGGCACTCCTGTCTTCCACTGCCTCCCGCAGTTTGGTCAAACTCAGGCTGGTAGCTTCGAGAACACTGTCCAACCATCTCGTCCTCTGTCATCCCCTTCTCCTTGTGCCCTCCATCTTTCCCAACATCAGGGTCTTTTCCAGGGAGTCTTCTCTTCTCATGAGGTGGCCAAAGTCTTGGAGCCTCAGCTTCAGGATCTGTCCTTCCAGTGAGCACTCAGGGCTGATTTCCTTCAGAATGAATCAGTTTGATCTTCTTGCAGCCCATGGGACTCTCAAGAGTCTCCTCCAGCACCATAATTCAAAAGCATCAATTCTTTGACAAGTACCTGCTTCTTAAAACATAAAAACAACAACCCTGCAAGGTAGATGATTGTCCTGGCATTGAGCTGCTCTTGGTAGATCATCCCAATGGTTCCTCTAATCTAACTCCCCTGTGGCTTCTGTCCCCCCCCCTTTGCTGATTAATCCAAAGGTTCCTTTGAGTGTGTTGCCAGATCCAGCTCTAGCCCCTAGCCCTCCATGAAGGTGGGTTACTTCTCATGGCAACCCTGGCTAGAAGACATTCCCCTGCCAAGCTTGGACTTCCTCCCTCCCTCTTTCCCTCTCTCTCCACCCCACACCTGATTTAAAAAAATAAAAATCGGTGGAGGCGTCTTGCTGGCTTTTGGTCAAGTTGATTAATAGCAAAGAAATTGCATAGTGGAGATCAAGATGGATGGGAACCAAATAGGCAGCTTTTTCTGTAATTAAAACCAGCACTTCAGAAACAGAGAATAAAAATACTGGCTCTCAGCCAAAGATGAAGATACTTCTGGGCCTCAAGTTTCAGGGATGGAGTTCCTCCTTCTCTGTTCCTTCCTCCTCCCAGTTCAAATTCCAGTTGCTTTCCATTTTCCAAAGTATGTCCTTCATCATTTACAGAACTGATCTTGTCTTCAGAGTTAGTGCTATACTGCTCAGATAATAAAATTTTTGCTTTCAGTCCTGGAACTACACATTTTGCCACAGGGGGAAAAAGGATTCACTGCCGCACTGCTCTCCTGCAAGTTTTTAGATCAATCAATCAATCAATCAATCAATCAATCAATCAATCAATTGTTTTATTTCTATGCCACCTTCCCCAAGTTAAAACCATACTCAAGGCTGCTTATAACATAAAAAAGCAGGCAAAAGGAGTCATAAACAACAATACATCTAAAGTACACCACCAAATCGAACAATTTCCACATAAATCACAAATCTAAAATAAAGATACAAAAATTTAATTTCAACAAGAGCAACAAATCCAACAACGAAAACCCTTAACCAGCACTCCAGCTGCAGAGTCTGTTCAACAATGGCTTCACTTTTGTAGCTGGAGTCAGTCCAGGTCCCACTCTCCCAGGCCAGGTGGGAAAAGGCCTTTAAGGCAGGGAGCAGTGGCGTAGCGTGGGGGGTGCAGGGGGGGCCGGCCGCACCGGGCGCAACATCTGGGGGGGCACGCTCGCCGCCTCCAGAGTCGCCGAAGAGCCTCGGGCGCAGGCTGTAGCAGAGCCCCATGTCTCGTGGAACCGACGAGCTGTGTGCGCGTCCGGGCTGAAGGCGTCCGGCAGGCAGCAGCTCTCAGCGCTTGCCGCAGTCCCCGTGCGTCAGGGCCGCGAGGGCGCACCAGGCAGCCCCTCCTCACAGCCCCGCTGCTGCTGCTGCAGCTGCTGGGCCATGTTGCATTTTCCTCGCCTCTCTGCCCTCCTCCTCCTCCGGGCAAGCGGCGTCGTTTGGGCGGCAGCGCCAGCAGCAACTTGCCTCAGATCACCTGACATGGACCCGCCGCCGGCGCCGTGGCTACCTTACCGTAAATACCCCAGCCCAGGCAGCAGCAAGAAGAAGCTGGCAGCGGTGGCAGGTTAGGGGTTAGGGGCGCAAATTACTTGCCTTGCCCCGGGTTAGGGGGCGCAAATTACTTGCCTTGCCCCGGGTGCTGACAACCCATGCCACGCCGCTGGCAGGGAGCAGGTCTCCCGGTTTCTGCCCACCTGCCACTACCAAGAGAAGGAAGCATGCAGGTTTTTGCCCTATCCTGCAGCTTCTTGTCCTCCTCTTCCTGCAGTAGGAAAGGTGGCGGGACTTTCTTCTTTTTTTAAAAAAAAAGATTTTTATTGATTTCCAATTTTTTAACAGAAACAAAAAAACAACAAAAAAAAAACAGACAAACAAAAAACTCATATTTTCATAACCTTATTTTCATAACCCTCTTTTCCCGGACTTCCCCATACCTTTCCCTTTTTGCATCCTTAGTTTAGTACCCTTATTCAGCAACCTATCTTGCCCAATTAAATATAAATTTGTCCTCTTTCTCTATTCCACCCTTAATTTTAAACCCAGTTATCGCTGCAATTCTACGTCTTCTTTTCCCTCAGCATTTTAACACTCCTCAGTTTTATAATAATTCTTAAGATACATCTTAAATTTCTTCCAATCTTCTTCCACAGTCTCTTTCTCTTGGTCGCGGATTCTGCCGGTCATTTCTGCCAGTCCCATAAAGTCAATCACTTTCGCCTGCCATTCCTCCAGCGTGGGTAGCTCTTGTGTCTTCCAATACTTTGCTAGAAGGATCCTTGCTGCCGTAGTAGCGTACAAAAAGAAATTCTTATCCTTCTTCGGCACCAACTGGCCGACCATACCCAAGAGAAATGCCTCTGGTTTCTTGTTAAAGGTGGTGGCGGGACTTTCTATAGCCAAACACATCTTCTAATAAGCAGAACTTCCAGGACAGATCAAATAAAGTCCTTCTTTGCACAGCGCATAGTTAAACCATGGATCTCGCTCCCACAGGAGGCAGCGATAACCACCAACTTGGATCCTCAGGAACGCCTTTCAGTGCTCGGAAATTGTTGCGGCGTGCGATTCCTTCACATATTTGTGTTGCAAAACTCGGAGAAGTTCAAACCTTGAAGTGCAGCTGCTTTGCAGGCTGCACATTGCTTCAGAAAGTGCAAATGAGCTAGGTCCACATTAAAATGCAAACTAAATCAGATGTCCCCCCCCCCCACTTACTCTATTATAGCTCAAAACTGCTCTCACGACACAGAAAAACAGTGAGAAGTGGACTCTTCTCTATATCTGACCAGCATAGAGAGAAGAACATTCCAGGCCCTGCATTCCAGAATATCAGGGGTGCGCAAGGGGTTGTGGGAAGAGGAGGACTATGAGATTAACGATGATCTGGTGATTTGCGTGTGTGTTTGGTGACTTAGGAAAAGCACTTTATTAATATTATCGTTGTTGTTATAATTATTTCTATCCCACCTTCCCCATGGACTCAAGGCAGCTCACACAAATTAAAACAACACATGTATAAATACAAAAAGCTAAAAGCATATTATTAAACTCTAATTATTAGACATATTATTAAATGCTTAACATTTTATTAAACTCTTAACAGAATTAAAAGCAAATCTATTAAAATACAAATAATAAAAAACAACACAGCACTATTAAAGCCCTTTCCCTTTAAACAACAACAACCCAGTCCTTAAATGAAGACTTTTTGGGATAGTGTGTATAATGAGTTAAAAAAGATATTTAAGGACACCTTATATATATATATATATATATATATATATATATATATATATATATATTGTAATGGTATTGTGTGGTTACTCGTGCGTAAACTGCCTCCACTTCGATTAGGTGGTTTGCTCAAACATGTTCAGGGTTAGAGCTCGCCCTCCGTGACCTGTAGTCACTTGCAGAATCTGCCAGTGGGCGTTTCTTGAATCTCTTCCAGCATAAAAGCTGCTTGACCCCAAGTCTCCGCCTATGTTCCCTGCGCGGAACGCGTCTGCGCAAGTAAGGGGATGGCAAGGGCGTGCCAGCGCTCTCTCCGCTGGTTTCGGTTGAAGGGTCTTGGAGCCCTGACACCGATTCCTCCATCTCCTCTCTATTGGTGTCACACTGAATTCCTTCCCCCCGACTGGTTCCCTCTCCGGCATCGCTCTGGAGCCCTGCCTCCGCTTTTCGCTCTGATGTCAGTTCCCTGACATCCACCTCCCCCCCAGGACCCCCTCCACCCCCGGCCTGACCCGGTGACGTGACCTTGTCCCCACCTTCAGCCGACGATGCAGGGAACCCTCGAAAGGAGCTGTCGTCATCGTCCGAGGACTCAAACCCCGCTTCCCACCCGCCCCGGTTTCTGACGGGAGGGGCTTCCCAATCTGATTCCTCCTCTCCTGATGACTCCCCTCCTTCCTCTGGCGACTCTGGAAAACCCACAAAATCCTCCTCCTCATCATCGGTGGTGGCAAATTGCTCCTCCCAGAATCTCTCCAGAGGTTTGGGCTTCCTCGGATACCTGTTGTGGAACTCTTCCACTAGATACCCACCATCTATTTCCCCTTCTGGAACCCACGTGTTTTCTGACTCGGGCTCCCCCTCCCACGCTACTAGATATTCCACCTGCCGCCCCCGCCACCGCGAATCCAGGATCTCCATTATCTGCTGGTGGTGTTCCTTCTCTTCCAGTGGTGGGTGTCTGAGCCCTTCTCCTCCTACCTCCCGGACTCTCCGCTCCCCTCGGTATGGCGAGAGCAGTGACCTATGAAATACCGGGTGGATTTTCATGTTGTCTGGCAACTTGAGCCTGAATGTCACCGGGTTGACTTGGTGTATCACCTCGAAAGGCCCCAGCCGCTTCGGCCGGAGTTTCTTACACCCACCCTTGAAGAGCAATCCTTGAGTGGATAACCACACCCGGTCCCCCACCCTAATGGTCTCCCCTTCCCGGCGACGTTTATCCGCTTGCCTCTTGTACTCTTCCTTGGCCCTTTCCAGATTCATCTTAAGCTGCTGGTGCAGTGCTTCCATTTCTTCCACGAACTGCTCTGCGGCGGGCACGCTCCACTCTTCCTCCCCCCTCCCGGGTAAGGCCCTGGGGTGACACCCATAATTAGCCAAGAATGGGCTCATCCCCGTGGACACATGCTCCGCATTGTTATACGCAAACTCGGCCAGTGCTAGCTTATCTACCCAGTCGTTCTGCCTCTCGTTGACGTAACAGCGGAGATATTGCTGCAATATGCTGTTCGCCCTCTCTGCCTGCCCGTTAGTTTCCGGGTGCCTCGCCGTCGAGAATCCCACCTCCACCTGCAATAAGCTCATAAGCTTCCTCCAGAACCTCGAGGTAAATTGTTTCCCTCGATCAGAGATAACCCTTGAAGGAGCTCCATGCAACCTGAAGATGTGAGTAACAAACAGTTGTGCGGTTTCCTCGGCTGTCACCACATGAGAGCATGATATAAAATGGCACATCTTGGTTAGCAGATCTACTACTACCATGACTGCTGTCTTACCTCTGGATTTGGGCAAATCTGTCATGAAATCTATTGATACCACCTCCCAGGGTCTCCCCGGCGTGGGCAAGGGTTCTAGTAACCCTGCCGGGGCTGCCCGCTCCCCCTTGGCTCTTTGGCAGCGGTCACACCCTCGTACATACTCTCGTACATCTTCCCTCACCTTCGGCCACCAAAACTCCCTAGTGACCAGTAACATGGTCTTGTGTTGCCCAAAGTGTCCCGCTGTAGGGTTGTCGTGAAGTTGTCGGAGCACCCTTTCCCGTAAGGCCCCCCCGGGCACATACATTGCTCCCTTGTAATACAGTAACCCTTCCCTTACCTCGAAGTCACCCCGGTCTCTCCCATTTTCCCTTAGTTCCCTGATTCTGGTTTGGGCAAATTCATCCTGGCGAATCAACTCGGTTAGTTCTCGTTTCCCAACCAACGCCCCCCCCACAAACCCATCGTTCCTCAGGGAACACATGTCGAGCGTCCGGTGGTCTTCCTCTTTCCGTGTACTCTGGTTTCTGTGAAAGCGCGTCTGCTCTCACGTTCTCTTGCCCTGGCACGTACTTGATCTCAAAGAAGAACTTGGAGAACTCCTGTGCCCACCGAATCTGTCGCTGGTTGAGCACTCGCGCTGTCCTCCAGTATTCCAAGTTCTTGTGGTCAGTGCAAACCTGGATCTTGTGCTGAGCCCCTATCAGGAGATGTCTCCACTGGCGAAACGCGGCATAAATAGCTAACAGTTCACGATCGTACACCGTGTAGTTCTGTTCCGATTCGTTCAGCTTCCTTGAGTAGAAGGCGCACGGCCTCCATGTGTCTTGGGCCGGTCCCGGCTGGAGCAACACCGCTCCTATCGCTCTGTCCGACGCGTCGGTCTCTAGCCTCATCGGTTTCTGCAGATCCACGTGCAGGAGCTGTTCCTCCGAGGCAAACGCCTGCTTTAGCCCCTCGAAGGCACGTTGGGCCCCTTCCGTCCAGACGAACTTCTTTTTGCTACTGAGACAATCCGTGATGGGTGCGGTTAAGTGGGCGAAGTTCTTGATGAACTTCCGGTAGAAGTTGCTGAACCCTAGGAACCTCTGCACATCCTTCCGGGTTTTGGGAGCCTTCCATTCCAGCACTGCCTGCACCTTGCCGGGGTCCATGGCTAGACCTCTGTCTGACAACCTGTATCCCAGAAATTCCACTTCCTTGGCGTGAAACTGGCACTTTTCCAGCTTGACCCACAGTTGGTGCTCTCGTAGCCTTTTCAGCACTTCCCTGACGTCCTGGACATGCTGTTTTTCATTGTCCGAATAGATCAGGACGTCGTCCAGAAATGCTACGCAGTTCTTGTACAGCAGGGGACCCAGCACATGGTGCATGAAGCTTTGAAAACAGGCAGAGCCTGACTGTAATCCAAATGGCATAACTAAATATTCAAAGGCCCCCAGGGGGGTGAACATGGTGGTTTTCCATTCGTCCCCCTCTCTCATTCGAATCAGATTGTAGGCCCCCCTAAGGTCCAGCTTGGTAAAAATCTTACCCTTCCTTACCCTGGTCAGAATATCATCAATTCTGGGCATTGGGAAGGTCACGGGTTCTGATACCAGGTTTAATCTTCGAAAGTCCACGATGAGCCTCAGCTGATCCGTGTTTTTTTTATCCACAAAAAACACAGGGCTGCCCCCCACTGCCTTAGATTCTCTTATAAACCCCCTTTTCAAGTTCTTGTCTATAAAGTCTCGCAACTCCTGCATCTCTCTGTCGGACATGGCATACAGCTTACCCACCGGCAGCTGTGCTCCAGGGAGAAGGTTGATTTGGCAGTCGAAGGGCCTATGTGGCGGCAGCCTGTCCGCTTCCCTCTCGCTGAAGACCTCTTGTAAGTCTGCGTACTGTGGCGGCACCTTCCCTTTCTGCTCCAGCGTGGTTGCTGCTGCTCTGGCCAACCTCACCCTGGGCTTCTCCCCTCCTAGACAGTGTTCCAAACAGTGGGCTGACCCGAAGGTGACCGTGCGTTGGTGCCACGCCACCACTGGATCATGTAGCACTAGCCAGCTCATCCCCAGTATTATTGGGGGTCCCGCCAGTGTGGCCACATGAAAGGCTATGGTTTCTGTGTGCCTGGACACACTCATTCTCATAGGCGGGGTTTGATGTGTCACCTCTCCCCCTAGCAACTCTCTGCCATCTATCGTGGTGACTTGGAGTGGGAAATCCAGTGGCAGCAAGTGGATCTGGTGCTCCAGCGCAAACTCCTTACTAAAAAAATTACAGGAGCTCCCTGAGTCCAACATTGCCTTCACCTTGACTGGGTGCCCATTTGGGAGTTCTAGCATCACCTCTATCGCTATAGAAACCTTGGGTGGGTCCGGTTGGGGCACTTCAATTAGTTGCTCGCTTGGCTGCTGCGCCCCCCTGTGGGCAGTCAAGCGCTGGCGTTTTCCTGCACCTTGTCTTCTGCCCCCTCCCCCTCATTTCCAGCGGCCCCCACCATCCCTTGCCAAGCCTTTCTTTGTGGGCAGACCCTGGCAAAGTGTCCTGGCCGTTGGCAGAGGAAACATTTCTTGGAGTTTCTCCCAGCCTTTGCTTCCCTTTTGACTATTTGTTGGGCGCCCGGCACCTCGCGTGCGCGCGCCCCATCAATTTCCATTGGCACCACGTCATTGGAAGGCTGCCTTGGCATCTCAGGAATGCGGTAGTCAGGGCAACGCTCCCCTCTCCCTTCCCGCCTTTCCAAAGCGCGCGCTTCCTGGCGAGAGCCTATCGCCAGCGCAGATTTTGTCAGCTGATCCATAGTCTCCGGGCGGGGCGCGCGGGAGAGCTCATCTTTAACGGCTGGGGACAACCCCTCCTCAAACAGCATTCGTATGGGCGGGCTGTCCATATCCCATTCGAGCCTGTGTATTAGCATCGCAAAGCGGGACCAATAGTCTCTAACGGAAAGGTCCCCCTGCTTACATCTCATCAGCTCCCGTTGGGTCACACTCTCCCCCAATTGGCTGGAATACATAGCGTCCATCGCCTGAAAAAACTTCCGGACGTCCTTCATGGCGGGGTTATGCGCGGCCATTAGGGGTCTAACCCATTCCCTCGTGCTGCCCTCAAGATGCCCCACAATGTAAGCCACTTGCGCCGCCTCGTCAGCAAAATCATCATGCTGCAGCTGCAGTGCGTACTCTATTTCTGTCCGGAATCCATTATATTCTTGGGGTTTTCCCCCAAACTTGTGTACCAGTCCGGGCACCTTCTTTGCCACTGGGGTGGGTCTCACCTGCGCGTCCTGGGTGCGCCTCTCGTCCAGCCGCGCCATCAGCAGTGCTACATGCCGTTCCAGCTCCTGGTTCCTCTTCACCAGGTCCTGCGCCCCCGCAGCTGCCTCCGCTGCCCCGGCGCCTCCTGTCTGGCTCATGTTTCCACTGCTTACTCACGAGTAACAGCAAGTGACTGGCAGATTGCTGTAATGGTATTGTGTGGTTACTCGTGCGTAAACTGCCTCCACTTCGATTAGGTGGTTTGCTCAAACATGTTCAGGGTTAGAGCTCGCCCTCCGTGACCTGTAGTCACTTGCAGAATCTGCCAGTGGGCGTTTCTTGAATCTCTTCCAGCATAAAAGCTGCTTGACCCCAAGTCTCCGCCTATGTTCCCTGCGCGGAACGCGTCTGCGCAAGTAAGGGGATGGCAAGGGCGTGCCAGCGCTCTCTCCGCTGGTTTCGGTTGAAGGGTCTTGGAGCCCTGACACCGATTCCTCCATCTCCTCTCTATTGGTGTCACACTGAATTCCTTCCCCCCGAAGGGTTCCCTCTCCGGCATCGCTCTGGAGCCCTGCCTCCGCTTTTCGCTCTGATGTCAGTTCCCTGACATATATATATATATATATATATATATATATATATATATATAAAACCGGAGGCATTTTTGCTAGGAATGGTTGGAGAGGACATTAAAAAGGAAGAACAAAAATTCTTCCTGTATGCCACAACAGTGGGAAGACTACTCCTCACACAGAGATGGAAACAACAGGATATTCCGACAATTGAAAAATGGCAACAGAAAGTATTGGAGCATGCAGAAACAGTAAGGCTAACCGGAAGAATCCGACAGGAGGACGATGAGAAATTCCAAAAAGAATGGTCCAAAAACCAACAACAATCCAGTCCTTAAAGGCCTGATGGAATAACCGTCTGTCAGTGGAAGGACAACAAGAGGGAGCTGGTCTGTCTTCTGTAGGAAGGCAGTTACAAAGTTGCCTGGGAGAAGCCACCACCGAGAAGGCCCTGTCCCACCCCACCCCACCCCCTGTCTCCAGCATGCCTGGAAGGGTGGTGGGACTGAAAGAAGAGCCTCCCCAAAGATCTTGGAACCCTGACAGGTTTATATGGCAGAATAGGGTCATGTTGTTGTTCTTGTTGTTGTTGTTGTTTAGTCGTTTAGTCGTGTCCGACTCTTCGTGACCCCATGGACCAGAGCACGCCAGGCACTCCTGTCGTCCACTGCCTCCCGCAGTTTGGTCAAACTCAGGCTGGTAGCTTCGAGAACACTGTCCCACCATCTCGTCCTCTGTCGTCCCCTTCTCCTTGTGTCCTCCATCTTTCCCAACATCAGGGTCTTTTCCAGGGAGTCTTCTCTTCTCATGAGGTGGCCAAAGTATTGGAGCCTCAGCTTCAGGATCTGTCCTTCCATTGAGCACTCAGGGCTAATTTCCTTCAGAATGGAGAGGTTGGATCTTCTTGCAGTCCATGGGACTCTCAAGAGTCTCCTCCAGCACCAGAATTCAAAAGCATCAATTCTTCGGTGATCAGCCTTCTTTATGGTCCAGCTCTCACTTCCATACATCACTACTGGGAAAACCAGAGCTTTAACTATATGGACCTTGGTCGGCAAGGTGATGTCTCTGCTTTTGAAGATCCTGAATTTAGGTTTGTCATAAGGGACGCGGGTGGCACTGTGGGTTAAACCACAGAGCCTAGGACTTCTGATCAGAAAGTCGGCGGTTCGAATCCCCACAAGGGGGTGAGCATCCGTTGCTCGGTCCCTGCTCCTGCCAACCTAGCAGTTTGAAAGCACGTCAAAGTGCAAATAGATAAATAGGTACCGCTCTGGCGGGAAGGTAAATGGCATTTCCGTGTGCTGCTCTGGTTCTCCAGAAGCGGCTTAGTCATGCTGGCCACATGACCTGTAAGCTGTACACTGGCTCCCTTGGCCAATAAAACGAGATGAGCGCCGCAACCCCAGTCACGACTGGACCTAATGGTCAGGAGTCCCTTTATTTTTTAGGTTTGTCATGGCTTTTCTCCCAAGAAGCAGGCGTCTTTTAATTTCGTGACTGCTGTCACCATCTGCAGTGATCAAAGAATAGGGTCATAGCCTGGGCCTAAACCTAGAGTTTGAATTCAGGAGAAGGGACCCCCCTCTCCAAAAAAAGCATTCAGCCTAATGCTCTAAGCACCCTTGGCCACGTAACAAACTGGGATACACTTCCAAGTCTGTTTGGAAGGCTATGAAAGAGTTAATGGAAACTAGAAATCAAGAGAACTGCTGGGCACAATTTTGTAGGGTTTTCAGAAGACTAGTGGACAAGGTTCCTCATAGGAGATTCCTAAAGAAAATAAGTGTCTACGGAGGAAGGGGCAGAATCCTGTTCTGCATCCAAAATGGAAACGGAGAGCGTCAGGGTGCCGGGGGCTGATCCAAGAGGAAGGGGGTTCAGGCCAGTTGAACCCAGAGGGACCGTCCCAGAGCTGTGGTTTATTAATCTATTTAGGAATGGGTTGGGAAGCCGGAGAGGTGATGAAATCTCTTCAAGTGACAGAGAACTATTTCCTTTGAAAAAGAGTTATATATTTTTTTTTCTTCCAGAAAAAAAAGAGAGAGGCTACGAAGGACCGTGAGAAATGCCAGAAGGATTTAATCAAAATAGGAGAGCAGGGAGGAAAAAATCTACAGAGGGAAATGTAATGAAAATCAGCGAGAGCTGGGAATGAGAGGCTCAGATGGCCTTGACTGTTCAGAGGAGCAAGCGGTGTCAGGTAGGGGGAAGATCAAAGGACATTGGGGGCAAGGGGTGGTGGTGGTGGAGGAGAAAACCTCTTGAACCTGGAATTTGAGATTTCTCACCCAATTGAGCTTTGCCCAGCTCTTACACTGGGCTCCCTCTGATGCCAATGTTAATAATAATAATAATTTATTATTTATACCCCGCCCATCTGGCTGGGTTTCCCCAGCCACTCTGGGCGGCTTTCAACGGAATATTAAAATACAATAACCTATTAAACATTAACAGCTTCCCTAAACAGGGCTGCCTTCAGGTGTCTTCTAAAAATCTGGTAGTTGTTTATCTCCTTGACATCTGGTGGGAGGGCATTCCACAGGGAGGGCGCCACTACCGAGAAGGCCCTCTGCCTGGTTCCCTGTAACTTGGCTTCTTGCAGTGAGGGAACTGCCAGAAGGCCCTCAGTGCTGGATCTTAGTTTCCGGGCAGAATGATGGGGGTGGAGATGCTCCTTCAGGTATACTGGGCTGAGGCCGTTTAGGGCTTTAAAGGTCAGCACCAACACTTTGATAGCATAACAACAGAGGAAGAGCCATGATGATGGGTCCATCGGCTGCAACATCCTGAACTCAAAGGGGCCAACTAGAAGCCTCTGAGAATCCTGCAAAGCAACAGCAAATCTCCCCACTTGGTGATTTCTAGCATCTATCATTCAGAGGCATGTACTGCCCCCCACCGGGAAGGGAGAACATCTTGACTGGTAGGCACTGAAAAGTTTCAGAAAAGGGCGACCAAAAAGATCAAGGGAATGAAGCAACTCCCTTATGAAGCTTGTGGGATTTGGGACTTTTTAGTTTAGAGAAGGAGGAGAGGAAGAAACAACATGGCAGAAATGTATATACATGGCGTAGAAAAAGTGGAAAGAGAAGGTTCCCTCCGTCTCTCATAACTCTAGAATTCGTGTACATCTGATGAAGTTGAATTTTGGAAGAGAGAAAAGAAAGAAAATCCTTCTTCTCGCAGTGCGTTGTTCAGCTGTGGAACTCCCTCCCACAGGAGGCAGGGATGGACACCAACCTAGATAGCTTTAATAATATTAATAATAATAAATTTTATTTATACCCCACCCTCCCCAGCCAAGAGCTAACACCAAATATAAAACAAATTGCTTGAAATACAACTTAAAAACAAGATTAAAATACAACATTAAAATGCAGCCTCATTTCAGCAGAAACTCAAAAAAAATTTGGGGGATGGAAATGTCAAGTCTTCACCAAGGCTAACTTTTCAGACTGGTCCTATGTGGGCCAGGAAAAAACCAGGGAAGTTCCTAAATAGGAGTTCCATCACAGGAGTAGAAATGAAAAAAGAAGAGGGGGAGGGAATCAAGTTGATTCCAAGCCAAAAGCCAGGAAGAACAACTCTGTCTTACAGGCCCTGCGGAAAGAAATTAGATCCTGCAGGGCCCTGGTCTCATGAGACAGAGCGTTCCACCAGGGCAGGGCCAGTGCTGAAAAGGCCCTGCCTCTGGCTGAGGCTAATCTGACTTCCTTGGGGCCCGGGACCTCTAGGGTATTGCTATTTATGGACCTTAAGGTCCTCCGTGGGGCATACTGGGAGAGGCGGTCCTGTAGGTACGAGGGTCCTAGGCCATGAAGGGCTTTAAAGGTCAAAAAAAGGTAAAGGTACCCCTGCCCGTATGGGCCAGTCGTGTCCGACTCTAGGGTTGTGCGCTCATCTCACTTAAGAGGCCGGGAGCCAGCGCTGTCCGGAGACACTTCCGGGTCACGTAGCCACGTGACGAAGCTGCTCTGGCGAGCCGGCACCAGCACAGCACACGGAAACGCCGTTTACCTTTCTGCTATAAAGCGGTACCCATTTATCTACTTGCACTTAGGGGTGCTTTCAAACTGATAGGTGGGCAGGAGCTGGGACCGAAAGACGGGAGCTCACCCCGCCGTGGGGATTCGAACAGCCAACCATACGATCGGCAAGTCCTAGGCACTGAGGTTTTACCCACAGTGCCACCCGCGTCCCTCCTTTAAAGGTCAAAACCAGCACCTTAAATCTGACCCTGTACTCCACCGGGAGCCAATGCAGCTGGAAAAGCACTGTGTGAATATGCTCCCATGGCAGAGACCCTGTGAGGAGCCTCGCTGCAGCATTCTGCACCCGCTGGAGTTTGTGGGATGTTTGGCTTCCTGACTCCTGCCTTCTGGACCTCCATTCCTGCTCCCACCCGGCCATCTTGCCCCTGGTCCTGACGTCCCCTGCTGGGACTTCGATCGCCCGTGAACCGGACAGTGACACTTTCTCCCATGATGAGGGAAAATGTCTCTGTTAGTCTCTTCTTTTGCCGGGTCAAGAAGGACCAGAGACACTGGCAAAGTTCTCCCTCGGGGCGCATGCCTGTCCATGAAGGCAAAGCATGCGGAGACCCTGCTGCTGTCCATTCTGGGATAGAAGGAGTTAAAGAGACCTTTGTCTAAGTCTCTGCTTGTCTGAGGATGAGTCTGTCCACGGAGCCAGTGGTGTCCCTGCAGCCCTTTGCTCTCTTTAAAACCCCGCCCCCTTAAAACCATTTCCCAGCAACAAAGACTTGGGTGGCTGTGAGACTGTTGCATGAAAAAACGCTGGTGACAATGAAAAGAATGGATTTTAAAAGTGTTGTGTTTTGCAACTATGGATTATAATGAGACTAAAGCACAGAGGGAGAAATGGGATAATTTTGTCCAAAAGAAAAGAGAGAACACAATTTATTCGTATTTGTGAAAATAATCCCCTACATCTAAATAGAAAATTACATTTTCTTTACCTTGCTTATTGTGATGGCTGTTATTATATGTGCTGTTGCTGTTGTATGGTATGTTGATTATGCATTTGTGTATGGGCTTGAAATAGATTTTTTTAAAAAATCAATTTCTGGTAAAGTGGATATTCTGTAAAACTGATTAGCGAGGCCAGCGTCACATATCCAAGAGTCTGCCTTGAACCAGTTCAAATTTCAGAAATTTGAAGGGTAGCTGCATTTTGGTTCTCGTATTCTTTCGGGAAGTGTGAATGACCCTACTGAATTCCTTTCCCACTTCTTGGAAGTTCTCCAAAGCTGTAAAGGTTTAGGAGATGGGTAGGCAAACTAAGGCCTGGGGGCCGGATCTGGCCCAATCGCCTTCTAAATCCAGCCTGCGGATGGTCCGGGAATCAGCGTGTTTTTACATAAGTAGAATGTGTGCTTTTCTTTAAAATGCATCTCTGGGTTATTTGTGGGGCACAGGAATTCGTTCATCCCCCTCCCCCCCAAAAATATAGTTCAGCTCCCCATAAGGTAAGTGGACCGGCCCCCTGCTGAAAAAGTTTGCTGACCCCTGGTTTAGGTGTTTCATGGTCTCAAGGAACTTCTCATCTTCTGAATCTCCTGTTTCAAGGAACCTGCTGCTCTCTGCTCCTAGCCATATCAAGGAAATTAAATTGGTTTCAGCCACTGACTAGGTATGGGGTGGATTCCAGAAGCTTAAGCGGCTGGGCCTGTCCCAACGGAGACACGACTGGCCAGGAATGTGAGAACTGCTTGCGTTGCAGCTGGGGAAGGCGAGTTGATGGCCGTGTTTGGATTAATAACACATTTCACCCGATGGAAGCTGTCGTTCAGTGGTGCTCTGACCGAACATGGCTGGAGGGCAGAAGGCAGGTGTCAGTAGACTGGCAGCCAGGACGGATGAAGTCACTAGAAATTGGGGGAGGGAGGGAGGGAGGAGGCAGAGTTGAGGAAGGGATGCAGCAGTCGTTTGCAGGAGAGGCAGGCAGAAAAGAGGAGCCTGGAATCAGGGCTGACTCCAAACAATGCAGGATTAGACGTGGCCATAAGGAAGTAAGAAGAGCCACTGAACCATCTAGTCCAGTAACCTGTTCTCACAATTGTGGGAATGTTCAGGGTGGCAGGAGAGGGTATATTGTTTATTAATATCCTTCCTAACTTGTGATAGCAAGTTCCTTTACGTAGCAGAGTTACATTTCCCTTTACATGCACAGCAGATAGCTGGTTGCAGGCTCATGTAAGCCTCTCGCTATTATACAATTCAATCTGTTTCGTATTGAATTGTTCTGTGCTGGGCCCGGGGGTAACCCATGAAACGTGGTCCAGGACCCGTCCAGAATCCGAGGCTTCCGCTAGGAGTCAGTCCGACAGGGTCATGGCAGGACACGAGGCAGGAAACCAGGTAAGGGCAGGTACAGGATCTCAGGCAGTATCTGGCATACAGCAATGTTGCTCCCACAACCTGGGGCAGGGTCCGACAGCCTTTTATCTCTGACGGGGTAACAGCCAGTCCTGATCCCCTGGCAACTCACCTCCCTGTTTCACCTGAAGGCGAGCACTCCTTCTGCGAGTATCCAGGCCTCTCCTTTTCTCAGACCTGAGTCTCTGCAGCTTGGGAGACGTCGGTAGGTGACTAGACCCAGGGGCCGCCTCAGCCGCCCCTGAACCAACCGGTAGTGATGACCCAGCTGAAGGCAACGAGGTAATCCCCTCATCTGGAGCCAGGGCAGGCTCAGGCCCCTGACTTGGCCCAGCTGGGGCTTGTTGCAGGGGAACCTGTGCAAACTGGGACTCTTCAGGATCAGCCCCCAGACTTGGTTCATATGATGCCTGAGGCAAAGGATCCGGTGCAGACTGAGACTCCTCTGGTTCTGAATCCGAGCCCCAGTCCCAGGACATCACATGTACATTCCTGGTAAGTTCCCTTGAATCCTTCTTAAAAGAATAAAGAGGCCACAATCTTATTCAAAACCAATAAAAGAATTTTACTTACATCAGTTCACAGTTGGATTCCTGAAGGCAGATTTAGTTACAAATATGTACATGTGGATCTACACCATATGGGGAAATAATCCCAGTGCTTCTGCTAGCTGAGAGCTAGCAGAGCAGAAGCTGGTCACATGATGAAGGAAGTGAAAAAGAAGGAGGTGTGCTGTGTGACTTGTCCTTTTGTTACCTGGACAGGTAAGGCCACACCCACCTTCTATCACATTCAAAAGGAAGGATGCTCCAGCCAGGAGGAACAGGAAGTTTTGACTGGCTGGACCAAACATTCCCTCGCATGTCTTCTCTAGCATTGCAAGGAATGTTGTACTTGACTGCTCCCAGCGGATTACATCCCACAACAATGGCCAACCAGATGCTTGTCCTGGAAAACCCACAAGCAGGAGTTTAGCACCAGAGCCCTCTCCCTTCCTGCAGTTTCTAGCAACTGGTATTCAACAGCATTTCTTCCTCTGGCCATGGAGGCAGAGCATAGCCATCAGGCCTAGTAGCTGCAAGTAGCCCTCTGCTCCCAGAATTTGTCTAATCCCTTTTGAAGCCCTCCAAGCTGGTGGCCATTCCTGCCTCCTGTGGCAGGGAGTTCAGTAGTTCAACTATGCACTACAGTATGTGAATTATTTTCTTTTATTCATCCAGACTCTTCCAGCATTAAGCTTCATTGGATGCCCATGACTTCTACTGGCAGGAGAGAGGGATAAAAATTTCCTGTATTAGAAAGAAGGCAAAGTCCCTACCAGAGAGGAATTGCCAACCGAGCTGGTGGACTCTGCCGAGATGGCAAAACTGACGGGAAAACTCAGAAACCAAGAGGACAAAAACTTTACAAAAGAATGGGAAAAAATATAAGCCACTTAGGAGACCACTGTAAGCAAATGGTAACAGGAGCAGGAACTTGAAATCACTATGGATAATATGGTTTGGTACAAAAATTGGAATATAGATGAATATGCAGTTGCAGATGTTTAAAAAGAGACCCCATGGAGGGGATGCGGGAAAGTCCCAAGATTCAGAGAATTTCATTATATAGTTACGTCTTTTGTATTTTGTATTTGTAAAATCAATAAAAATGACTTAAAAGAAGAAGAAGAAGAAAAAACTTTCCTCTCTCCACTTTCTGCATGCCAGGCATCCTTTTATAAACTTCTATAAACATCCCTTATTCACCTTTTCTCTAAACTCTGCACCCTTCCCTCAGAGGGGAGTCGCTGCACCCCCTTGATCATTTTTCTGAACTTTTTTTTTACAATTCCACAATATTCTTTCTGAGGTGAGGTGGCCAGAGGCAACCATCATTACATTCAGCTTGTGTGGCTCAATAAACCTCCCTCCTGGGCCGAATAGCTGTCAATAACCGCTGCACAGTTAAGTTGTAGAGAAGCAGATGGGTGTTTTTGGGGTTTGATTTTGAGGCTGGCAGTTCTTCCCTTCCTGAACCTCCTCACCCTCCTCTGCAGGAAACAGTGGACAGCATGGTCAGGTTTCCAGGATTAATCCCTGGCATCCTCAGACAGGACTGGAACGGTCCCTTACCCCAAACCTTGGAGAGCATACACTCAGCAATGTAGCCAATATTGAGAGAGGTGGGCCGGTGGTCTAGCATGGAAGAAAGGCACTGCAATATTTCTGTGACTTGGTACAGGGGGATATGGGACCAAAACTTCTACAAGAAAAAACTGCTCCTTTTCCCCTTATGGGGTACCCAAGATCAGGGGTAGGCAACCTAAGGCCTGGGGGCCGGATGCGGCCCATTCATCTTCTCAGTCCGGCCCGTGGACGGTTCCAGGAATCAGTGTGTTTTTACATGAGTAGAATGTGTGCTTTTATTTAAAATGCTTCTCTGGGTTATTTGTGGGGCATAGGAATTCATTCATATCCCCCCCCCGGTCAAATATAGTCTGGCCCACCACATGGTCTGAGGGACGGTGGACCGGCCCACAGCTGAAAAAGGTTGCTGACTCCTGTTTAAGAGCCTGTAAAGAGTCCTTATGTAGGTTCTCTATCAGTAAGAGAAAATAACAGAGGCCAACCAGAGAATATTGAGAAGCAAAGCAGTTAGTAAGCATGATCTTTACTAAACGGTTGCAACAGGGTGCTCACCCCACACAGGGAGAGAGAGGAGAGGAACCCAGAACAATGGTGTGCAAGTCCTCATATAGACTTTTGAAATTGCCACCCTGTAGCTCAAGACCACCCTCAAAAACATCATACATACATCACAGAAGGGGCAGTCTACAGCAGAATCCTGTCTGGCAGGAAACCTGTTGATGGCCATTCTTTTGTGATGTTGTTGTTGTTGTTTAGTCGTTTAGTCGTGTTCGACTCTTCGTCACCCCCTGGACCAGAGCACAGCCTTCTTTCTGGTCCAGCTCTCACTTCCATACATCACTACTGGGAAAACCATAGCTTTAACTATACGGACCTTTGTTGGCAAGGTGATGTTTCTGCTTGCTCACCCTATCCATACCCAAATGTGCCCTTAAAGCAGGATTTGTGAGCACAGAGACAATGGGAGGCTTTTCCCATTTCCATCCAAACTGCAGAGGAATATTTGAGGTCACTGAAAGAGCCAAAATGGCTTCAGGACTGTTTTCCTGTAGTGTTTCAGACATATGGTTTATATATTTACTGTGTGTATGTATGTGTTTGCCTGGTGCATTTATGAACATTTATTTTATATCTTAGACCATATAATTCTCATAACAAAATCTATGCTCAGTTACAGCCAAGAAGCTCACTTTTTTTGTCCTCAAGGGTTTCAGGTAAAAATTTTCCCCAGCCCTGCAGGGAGATGCTAGAGTAGGTGTGTTGAATTTTTCAGCATTCAAATTCCCAAAATGTGGAGTGCTAAAAAGTTGTCACGTGGCTTGGGAATCCAAAAAAGTATTTAGCATTGTGTGACATTTTCAAAAGGCAAAATTAAAATTCTTTGGTCTTCCGAAAACAGTTTAATATGCATTTTCATCGACCGTGGGCTTACCAAGCTACATGTTGTCCAAAAATAATAGCTGATTTGAATTCCTCACAGTCAAAAACATGTTTTTAAGACCGCTTACTGAAGAAATGTGCAGAAATTATGTTTTGCCATTAGAGAAATGCACAGAAGAGGTAGTTTATCAGTGACTGTTATCCACAATAGTAGGGTTGCCATATTTCTAGAAGTAAAATTCAGGAAATTCAGGGCATATGCCAACCCTGCATAGTAGTTAAATGGACCTTCCAGATTCAGAGGCTGTATACCTTCTCTGAATTACAGTTGCTGGGCAGGAATGCCAACAGGAATCATCAACATTATCATTATATTTGTATGTCGCCTTTCCATAGTTGAAACTACTACATGACAAAATTTAACATTCGGTTGGGAGCCGCCCAGAGTGGCTGGGGAAACCTAGCCAGATAGGTGGGGTATAAATAAATTATTGTTATTATTATTATTATTATTATTATTATTATTATTATTACATAATTACAAACATGACAAAAGTCATAAGCAGTAAATAAAACACATCAAACAGTACACAACCACATGGAAATAATTTCTACATAAATCCAGAGGTGTAGCAAGGTCAGGAGGTGCCCGGTGTGGAAAATTCCCCCCCCCTCGACGGCTCAGGGTAGGCTTGGGAGTCACGGGTGGGCGGGGCGCCGAATGTCACCCCCTCAAAGATGACACCTGGGGTGATCTGTCCCCTGCACCCCCTTCCTACACCTCTGCGTAAAGATTTAAAACTAAAGATACAACAATAATAGCCACAGCAGCAATCACCTCTCCCAACCCCCCATGAACAATACTCCAGCCCAATAATAATAATAATATTTTTTTATTTATATTCCACCCTTCCCGGTTCAAAAACCGGGCTCAGGGCGGCTAACAACAAATTTAAAACACTTAATTATAAAAGCAGCATAAAATACAGAATAAAAACATGAATAAAAATCAAAATCAAAAATCAATTTAGGGGAAATAAGCATTAGATAATCCCAGGGCAAGGTGGCTGAATTGGTCCTACTTGGGCCAGCGAGGAGGCCAGGGGAGAATTAGCTGTGGGGTCTCAGAGCGGGTGATCTTCATAAAAGGGGAGGGGGAGGGAAGAGAAGGAAAATAAAAGGTCAGGCTGAATTCAAATTAAAAGCCAGGTGGAATAGCTCTGTCTTACAGGCCCGACGGAAGGAGGTTAAATCCTGCAGGGCCCTGGTCTCCTGGGACAGAGCATTCCACCAGGTCGTAGCCATCACTGAAAAGGCCCTGGCCCTGGTGGAGGATAATCTGACTTCCTTAGGGCCCAGGACCTCTAAACTATGGTTATTCATGGACCTTAAGGTCCTCTGCGGGGCAGACCAGGAGAGGCAGTCCCATAAATATGAGGGCCCTAAGCCACAAAGGGCTTTAAAGGTCAAAACCAGCACCTTGAACCTGACCCTCTACTCCACTGGGAGCCAGTGCAGCTGGTAGAGCACTGGGTGAATATGCTCCCATGGCAGGGACCCCGTGAGGAGCCTCGCTGCAGCTGGAATTTCTGGGACAGTTTCAAGGGCAGCCCCATGTAGAGTGAATTACAGTAGTCAAGCCTGGAGGTGACCGTTCAACAGTCTCAGCTTTTGTAGCTGGAGTCAGTCCGTACTCCACTCTCCCAGGCCAGATGGGAAAAGGCCAGCAAGGCAGGGTGCAGGTCTTTCAGGGCTCACAGCCAAGTTGGTCTCATTTAAAACAACACAGATAAGAATAAAAACAATTTAGAATGGTTTTTTAATTGTTAAAAACAGTTTAAAATTGCTGCCTTCATGAGTTGTTTGTGGCGCATCAGCTACTGGGTGCTGTTTTTTTTTCTTCCTCAGCAACTAATTCACTTGATTTCAGGCGCTGCACACCAGGACCATTCACTCCCGTTTAGTTTCAGTGGAGTGAATGGGGTCTGTGCAAAAACCACAGCGCAGGAAAGACAACACCTCGCCTATTGTGCCCAGGATGTGAAACATGGCAGCGGAGGATGCCAGCAATCTCAGCTTGCTTCCCTTCCCGTTTCGCCTTGGGATTCTCAGGGGAAATTGGGAAATTCTGGTGGAGCTGAAACAATCTGTTATTTTCTTTGAGCGGAGAGAAGAGAGCTGGGGGGAAAAGCCTGGGCTTTCATTGAGTTTGGCATAATTATCACATCAAAAGCTGTAACCTGGGAAGGGGGGGAGAGAAACATACCTCATGCCGTCTCCCTTCAAACTGCCTTTATGTGAGCACGCCAGATGAGTTGCAATGAGAGAAGGCGGCAGCCGAGCTGTCAAAAGAACCATCCTCCTTTTTTTTCAGCTGCGTGGAACTGCGGGGATACAGGAAACCAAACAACTCCAAACTCCTCAGCACGCCATGGCGTGTACCAGCCGGCCTCCGCAAATCCACCGTGCCAGCCTCCCATTTTGCACGGGGGGCGCCTGGCAGAGAGAACAGCCTTCTCTGAAAGAAGCTGACAACTGCAGCCCGTAATTAAAGAACTGCTGCTAGTTTGCAATTATTTGAAAGAAGAGTCTGACTTAGCGGTGAATAAGACTGGGCAGGCTTTGATGTCTTTATCTCTGTGGGCCAAGACTTGGGGCAGTCTTTGGGGTGGGGACAGACATGACAAGAAGAGCCCTGCTGGGTCAGGTCAAGGGGGACCTTCCAGTCTAGCAGCCTGTTATCATGGGGTCCAAGAAGATATCATCATCATCTCTTCTTCTTCTTCTTCTTCTTCTTCTTCTTCTTCTTCTTCTTCTTCTTCTTCTTCTTCTTCTTCTTCTTCTCTGGCAATCACTCATAGCCAAGTAAGACTGTCTTCCATAAGACAGATTCCACCTAAACATTAGGAAGAACTTCCTGACAGTAAGAGCTGTTTGACAGTGGAATTTGCTGCCAAGGAGTGTGGTGGAGTCTCCTTCTTTGGAGGTCTTTAAGCAGAGGCTTGACAACCATATGTCAGGAGTGCTCTGATGGTGTTTCCTGCTTGGCAGGGGGTTGGACTCGGTGGCCCTTGTGGTCTCTTCCAACTCTATGATTCTATGATTCTATGAAACATGATCTTAACAATGAGTCCGTAAGGGACTGTGGAGGCCAATTCTGGATCCACACATCCTTCCACTGTGGGGACATTGGTTACTGGGTGGGAGTTGATCACGGTGTGGATTTGCCAAGCGTGCCTTCCTCTTCGCATATTTCTCCCTTGTGTCCTGAATAATAATAATAATAATGCCCAGAGTTGCTGGGGAAACCCAGTCAGATAGGCGGGGTATAAACAATACTGTTTTTATTATTATTAACCCACCCATCTGACTGGGTTGCCCCAGCCACTCTAGGTGGCTTCTAACATATATAAAAACATAATAAAACATAGAACATTAAAAAACATTTCCCATAAAGGTCTGCCTTCAGATGTCTTTTAAAGGTTGTATAGTTACTTATCTCCTTGGCTTGGGGGTCACAAAGCTCCGTACCCTCCATCATTTCTCCGATGAAATAGAGACAAGGAATTGCTGCTTTTGAATTCTGGTGCTGGAGGAGACTCTTGAGAGTCCCATGGACTGCAAGAAGATCAAACCGATACATCCTGAAGGAAATCAGCCCTGAGTGCTCACTGGAAGGGCAGATCCTGAAGCTGAGGCTCCAAGACTTTGGCCACCTCATGAGAAGAGAAGACTCCCTGGAAAAGACCCTGATGTTGGGAAAGATGGAGGGCACAAGGAGAAGGGGACGACAGAGGACGAGATGGAGGGACAGTGTTCTCGAAGCTACCAGCATGAGTTTGACCAAACTTTCAAGGAAACTGCGGGAGGCAGTGGAAGACAGGAGTGCCTGGCGTGCTCTGGTCCAGGGGGTCACGAAGAGTCGGATACGACTAAACAACTAAACAACCACAACCACCAGCCCCACCACCACCATACCCTTCAACGTTTCTCTGGTGAAAATAGGGATGTCCTAGGGAAAAGCGGGACATTCTTGGATCAAATCAGAAACTGGGATGCCTTCTGTAAATCCGGGACTGTCCCTGGAAAAGAGGGACCCTTGTAGGGTCTGCGCTCTCCCCTCCTGCGTTTCCAGCAACTGGTATTCAGAAGCATTGCTGCCTCCAACCATGGAGGCAGAAGAAGAAGAAGAAGAAGAAGAAGAGGAGGAGGAGGAGGAGGAGGAGGAGGAGGAGGAGGAGGAGGAGTTTGGATTTGATATCCTGCTTTATCACTACTCAAAGGAGTCTCAAAGCAGCTAACATTCTCCTTTCCCTTCCTCCCCCACAACAAACACTCTGTGAGGTGAGTGGGGCTGAGAGACTTCAGAGAAGTGTGACTGGCCCAAGGTCACCCAGCAGCTGCATGGGGAGGAGCGGAGATGCGAACCCGGTTCACCAGATTACGAGGCCACCACTCTTAACCACTACACCACACTGGCTCTCACTGGCAGAGCATAGCAGGGGTGCCAAATTTTTAAGAGCAAAAATGAGGACACATTTGCCAACTTCTATGTTTATCTTATGGACCTCTCATTTTACAAACCTGTGAAAAAGAGGGCGTGTCCTGGAAAAAGAGGACACATGGCAAGCCTAGGTCACCAGCCCTCTCCTCCTCCCAATGAAGTCATCCATTGGGGTCCAGGAGGGGAGGAGGGAGGCCATCAATCCCTCTCCCCATAAATATCTCTGGTTCAGTTTTCTTGTCTTCAGCTGACAGCAGCGTCTGTCCTTTTTTGCAATTTCATCTGATGACAAACTTCATGTACCTTCTACTGGGAAATGTCGCTGCTGTGTCATTACATGACAAAACTGGCAAAGGCTTCAGATCAATGGAGAAGATATGCATAGGGCAAGTCACACACACACACACACACACCTTCTTTGCAACTCCAAGGGTGACATCACTGGGCAGCCTTCAGAATCAGCTCAGGCAAACTGCGCCTTTGAATGTGGCAGGATGATTAAAGGACCCACAGCTGCACCGTAATGATCCTGCGCAGGCTGAAAAGGAAATTGTGAGTTTGTGCAAGTTTTGGGTGAAAGGCTTCTAATTTGGGCGGTGGGAAAGGGGTGCACTTCTGTCAGCTGTATCAGCACGAGATAGATCAGGAGAGGGACTCTGCACATTCCCAGGTGCAAATTGCCATGCTGCCATGCGCTGCCTGGAAATTGACAGGGCACGGCGTGGCGACAGGTGCAGAATTGTGTGGGCAGAAATATCACGGTGCTCTCTGTGGTTAGACATAAATTAAAGACATGCTTTCTCATTATGTGTGCCGCTAGAGAAATGCACACCCACCCGTTGGTGGGAAGGAGCGTGGAAATGGGGAGAAGGAGATGGGATGTAGCAGAGTGGGCAGGTGAGTTTCTAGTCTGACTTACAGAATCACAGAATCATAGAATTGAAGTGTTGGAAGGTACCCCAGGGGTCATCTAGTTCAGCCCCCTGCAATGCAGGAATCTCAGCATCCATGACAGATGGCCACCCAACCTCTCCTTAAAAACCTCCAAGGAAGAAGAATTCATGGCTTCTTGAGGAAGTCCGTTCCACTGTCGAACGGCTCCTACTGTCAGAAAATGTGCTGAGGAGGGCAACCAAGATGCTCAAGGGTCTGGAAACTGAGCCGTATGAGGAACGGTTAAGGGCGCTGGGTCTGTTTATCCTAGAGAAGACTTCTCTAGGTTGCACTTCCTCTGAAGGAGCAGCTTCATAGCTTGGGGGTCCTCCTGGATCCTTTGCTGTTGCTCGAGGCTCAGGTCGCCTCAGTGGCCCAAAGTGCCTTCCATCAGCTTCTTCTGGTGGCCCAGCTACGCCCCTATCTGGACAGGGATAGCCTAACTATTGTTGTCTATGCTCTGGTGTCCACAAAGTTAGATTACTGCAATGCGTTCTACATAGGGCTGCCTCTAAAGATGGTTCAGAATCTTCAGCTGGTGCAGAATTCAGTGGCTAGGTTGCTCACCGGAGCAAGATGGTTTGAGCATATGACACCGATTCTTGTCCGACTGCACTGGCTACCAGGTAGTTTCTGGGCCCAATTCAAAGTGCTGGTTTTGATCTATACAGTGGTACCTCTGGTTAAGTACTTAATTCATTCTGGAGGTCCATTCTTAACCTGAAACTGTTCTTAACCTGAAGCACCACTGTAGCTAATGGGGCCTCCTGCTGCTGCCATGCCGCCAGAGCACGATTTCTGTTCTCATCCTGAAGCAAAGTTCTTAACCTGAGGTACTATTTCTTGGTTAGTGGAGTCTGTAACCTGAAGCGTCTGTAACCTGAAGCGTATGTAACCTGAGGTACCACTGTAAACGGCTTAAACAGCTCCAGACTGCAATAGCTCAAGGACTGCCTCTTTCCATAATGAACTACCTAGACCTTGGGATCATCTTCTGAGTCCCTCCTTTGTGTGCCTCCTCCGCGAGAGGTCAGGAGGGTGGCCACACGAGAACAGGGCCTTCTCTGTGGTGGCTCCCCATCTGTGGAATGCTCTCACCAGGGAAGTTCACCTGGCGCCTTCACTATACACCTTTAGGCACCAGGCAAAAATGCTCCTTTTTAACCAGTCCTTTGGTTGATTTGATTGATATCCTATGCCCTTTTAAAATGGGGGGGGGGGGAAGTAGGGTTGTTGGGTTGTTGTTGTTATTTTGATATAGATTTTGTGGTTTTATATTTTGAATTTATTCTGTAAACCGCCCTGAGACCTGCAGGGCGGTATATAAATTCTGATGATGATGATGATGTCTGAGAGAAGATATGATAGCCCCCTGCCAATATCTCAAGGGCTGCCACATGGGAGAGGAAGCAAGCTTTTTTTCTTCTGCTGTGGAGGGTAGGACTTGAACCCATGGCTTCAAGAAAGGAGATTCCAGCTAAACATCCGGAAGAACTTTCTGACAGCAAGAGCTCTTCGACAGTGGAATGGACTTTCTTGGAAGATGCCGAACTCCCCTTCCTTGGAGGAGTGGGGCAGACTCCCTCAGAAGGTGGTGGACTCTCTTTTATTGGAGGTTTTCAACAGAGTTTGGGTGGCCATCTGTCAGGGATTCTTAACCTGTGACTCCTGCATTGCAGGGGTTGGTCTAGATGACCCTTGGGGTCCCTTCCAACTCAACTGCTCTGTGATTCCATGATTCCAACAACCAGGACAGGGAGCTGCTGCAAATGTGGCCTGTTGCTCCCTCTACCCACCCACGTTCTCAGCTCAAGGCAGAGTTTTCCCAAATCTGCTATTCTCTCCTCCGCAAGGGGGAGAGATGGTAGGCGGCATTCTGAGTTTGTCTGCTGGGTGTGTTTTAGTTTTATAATAACCCGTTGGTGTAATAACCCGTTGGTGTTTGCACACCTGCAGCTGGGAGCTATCTTAGCATGGAGTCAGGAGGTGTTGATGGTTTCACAGAGTACTCTGTCAAGGTGGATGGGCTGCTCAGTGCTGTGTGAGTTGCAAGGCAATCTCGCACAGTGCTGTATTCGTGCTGAAGGATGATAATGGATTCCTGGCTTATGATAACATTTATTGATTTATTATTTGTTGCATTTCTATCTCACCTTTTCCTGCACGGAGCTCAATGTGGCCTGCACGGTTCTCCTCTACCCCTCACTGAACTCCCCAAACAACCCCGTGAGGTAGGTTGTGCTGAGAGGCAGTGACTGGCCCAAGGTCCCCCAGCAAGCTTCATGAACAAGTGTGGGATTTGAACCCAGCACCCTAAAGACTATACCATCACCACATGCCCAACTCTTTCCCATTTTAATATTGCAAGTGTTGCCTGCTCAGTTGTGGACGTTGCCCCTTGAGGAAGGATATGGACAAATTGGAAGAGGTTCAGACAGTGGTGTAGCACAGGTTGCTGCTGCCCGGGGCAGGGCAAGTGTTGCAGCTTCCTGATAGGCTGGGCAGCTGGGGTGGAGGCATGCACTGTGTTGAGCCTGTGCAGAGGGTGAACGGAGACCGCCTCCAACAGACTCCTCAGCCGCTGCCTCTGTCCACCTGCTCACCAGAGCAACTCTCTCGCTTCTGCTCCATGTTGGAGCCACAGCCCAGAAGAACGTGGCTGCCCTTCTTCCACCTGTCTCCCTCTCTCCCCATACAGGATGGCACAGCCTGGACATAGCTTGGCTTGCCTCCCTGCAGCTCGATGAGGGAGCCTGTCATGGGGATGGCTGGTTGTGCCCCCGCAGAAATGTGCGCCTTGGGCCAGCTCCCCCAACTAAGCCTCAGACTTCAGAGGAGGGAAGCACAGCTGATTAGGAAACCCTGGAGAAGATGCTGGAAGGAGACAAAGGCGCACTTCACATAGGAGAAGGTCGGTCCTCTGCTGCCCCAGATGACAGGACTAGATCCCATGGATTTCAGTAAGAGGACAGTAGGTTTCAGGTGAACTTTAGAAGAAACCTCATCAATGGGGTTGGGGGCTCTCCTGGGCTGGAGCTCATCAAACAAAGGCTGGGCCAAAGTCTGAGCTAAACATCATGCAGCATGCACAGAGAGCAGCAGCTCCTCACCTCCTCTGCCCCCTCACCCCATTGATAATGCCAGCTATTGCAAAATGCATGACATTATGGCATCGCATGGCACGTTTCCTCCAGTCCTGGCAGAGACCCCAGAAGCGTTTTGCAAGCGAAGGAGGAGCTCAAGGGAGTCTAAACGTGATGAATATTGATTACTTTCCCGGCACATTTTTACATCTGCTTATTTAATGGGCAAATAATCAAGTTATAAGTGATTACATTCAATATCATTGAAACAGGCTTATCAAGATCATGCATACATTTGAATTAAAAAGAAAGAGATCTAAGAACTCGTAAGCGATCAAAGGAAATGCGATGGAACACTTCGAGAGCATCAATCAGCCGTGATTACAGCAAAACTCTCTTTCGCCTCATCAGCAGGCGCCCCGCCCACCTCAGAGGTGAGAGCAGAGCTTAGATGTTGCTTCAGCAACATATTCAGTTCTTTTCTCCTGCTTTGGAGAGTAGGACTCGAACCAATGGCTTCGGTTTTCAAGAAAGGAGATTCCAACTAAACATCAGGAAGAACTTTCTGATAGTAGCAGCTGTTGAACAGACTCCTCAAGAGGTTGTGGACTCTCCTTCATTGGAGGTTGTTAAGCAGAGGTTGGGTGACCTTCTGTTATGCATGCTTTAGCTGAGATTCCTGCACTGCTGGGGGTTGGACTGGATGACCCTTGGAGTCCCTTCCAACTTTACAATCCCATGATTCTATAATTCAGGGCTCTTTCACACTTCCGCTTGTCCTGTGCCTAGAATTTATGGGTCCAAGCAACTCTCTATGCCCTGCTTCTTTCCCAGCGAAAAGCTGCTCTTTATCTACAAATCGGAACAAATGGAAATCCGCAGAGAACTTGGTTGCTGTTTGGTACCAGTGCTCAACAGTGGTTTGACTAAGCCAAGAGTCTCAGACTGAGCCTTACGCAAGATGTATCACTCTGACTCAAGAGTAAGCTCCACCTTGGTCAGGCCCGCTCTGGAGTCCTGTGTCCAGTTGGATATTGACAAGCGGGAAGGTGTGCAGAGGAGGGCGACCAAGATGATTAAGGGTATGGAAACCAAGCCTGATGAGGAGCGGTTGAAGGAGCTGGGTATGTTTAGCCTGGAAAAGAGGAGACTGAGAGGAGATACGAGAGCCATCTTCAGATATCTCAAGGGCTGTCACATGAAAGAGGGAACAAGCTGCTCCAGAGCATAGAGCCAATGGCTTCAATTGACAAGAAAGGAGATTCCAATGGAACATTAGGAAGAACTTTCCAATGCTAAGAGCTGACAGTGGAATGTTCTCCCTTGGAGGGTGGTGGAATCTCTTGAACATTCTTGTAGCCTCTCTAATGAAAGATCCACAGGGGCAAAGAGTTGTGGAGCAGGTATGGATCCCAGTACGTTTCCGAGCGTACTGGGTTTCCGAGTGTTGGTGTTGACCTTTAAAGCCCAAACGGCCTTGGCCCAGTGTACCTGAAGGAGCATCTCCACCCCCATCGTTCTGCCCGGACACTGAGGTCCAGCTCCGAGGACCTTCTTGCGGTTCCCTTGCTGCGAGAAGTGAAGTTACAGGGAACCAGACAGAGGGCCTTCTCAGTGGTGGCACCCGCCCTGTGGAACGCCCTCCCATCAGATGTCAAAGAGATAAACAACTACCTGACATTTATAAGAAATCTGAAGGCAGCCCTGTTCAGGGAAGTTTTTAATGTGTGACATTTTGATGTATTTTTAATCCTTGTTGGAAGCTGCCCAGAGTGGCTGGGGAAACCCAGCCAGATGGGCGGGGTACAAATTAATGATGATGATGATAATAATAATAATAATAATAATAATAATAATAAAGCATTGGCACCCTCCCAATCTTCTTCTAAGTTTCTGGGTGGGTAATGATTCTGGGGGAAGGGATCTCTCCCCCTTTAAACTCCCTAAAATATCAGAAGCCTGATCAACAATAGCAACTCTGTTGAGATACGTCCAGTGCCCACCAGAAACAACCGAAGAAAACTTTGTTTTGACAAGTTTTTCCAGCTGGATGAAATAGTCTCTGCTTTACAGCAGGTGATCATTTTGTATCTTCCGTTCTTTTTCAAATGTTGTTTTTAAAACTATTTTTAGTTGTTTTCATGGTGTTCTTGTAAATTGCCTTGGGGCTCAGGCAAAAGGTGTTTCATAAATTAATAAAACAAAACCGAATAAATGGATCTGTGAGGACCAGGCTAGGGCTGATCTGGAAGCGGACACAAATTGATGAAAGAATTAGTCTGGGTGTGGTTTGTATCTATCAGCTGGCTTGTTCTGGATAGATTTAAATCCTAAATTTGTTTCTATACCTATAAATTAGCATGTGCAAAATTTAGGCTGAGATGCGTCTACACCCCAAATCCTTAAAAGTCTCTAGAGGTGACCCTGCTCTTGACACTGGAATGGAAATAATTTCTGTATGCTGGTTTGAGGGAATGGCACTCTTCATGCTCAGAAACAGTCCTTTTAATATTATGTGCATTCCATAGATGAGCCCTGACATTCAAATCAGATTCCAGGACCAGTGAACCGCGTGTGTGTGTGTGTGTGTGTGTGTGTGTGTGTGAGAGAGAGAGAGAGAGAGAGAGAGAGAGAGAGAAGGAGGGAGGGAGGGAGAGGGGGAGAGAGAAGAAGAGCAAATGAATATAGACCATTCTTAATGGGTAGCATTAAGTGAGGCATTAGGATTCAGCAGCCATTGTCTGAACCAGACACTTTTTCATTTACTTTCCACTATTGTTAGGTGCATTTGAATAATGCTTTGTGCAAGCGAATGCAGCTTTCCCTTGACAAATGGAGCCCAGAGAAAGGGATCTTTTCTCCAGAGCTGCTCAACAAACCCACCTTGTCCGTCACCTTCAGGTAAAAAAAAAAAAAAAAAAGGTAAAGGTAAAGGACCCCTGGACGGTTCAGTCCAGTCAAAGGTGACTATGGGTGAAATATACTCAGAGTCGAGAGTGGATTTCATGCTCTTTATTCAGCTCATAGTAGTGAGGAATGGAAGTTCCCACGAAATGTCTGCTTTATATACATTATTTACACAATGGGCCCCACATGATTGGCTAGTTCCGGGATTCTCCTGTAGGCCAATCAGGTTGCGGATTCACTTCCACCTGGAGTTGGATTGGGTGGCTCTTGCGGACCAATCAGACTGCTGCATTCTGGACCCTATTGTTCTAGGACCAATCAGACTGCTGCAATTTGGATCCTATTCAACATAACAATGGGGTTGCAGCACTCATCTCACTTTCAGGCCGAGGGAGCTGGCGTTTGTCCACAGACAGCTTTCTGGGTCATGTGGCCAGCAGGACTAAACCGCTTCTGGTGCAACGGGACCTTGTTGAGTGCCAGAGCACATTGAAATGTTGTTTACCTTCCCGCCAGAGCGGTACCTATTTATCTACTTGCACTGGTGTGCTTTCGAAGTGCTAGGTTGGCAGGAGCAGGGACCGAGCGATGGGAGCTCACCCCGTCACCGGGATTCAAACTGCCGACCTTCTGATCAGCAAGCCCAAGAGGCTCAGTGGTTTAGACCACAGCACCACCCGCATCCCTTTTACCCCAGTCTAGCATCTAGGCAGCTATACCAAGGTCTGTGCTCTATGGAGCAGTTGCAGAATGGGGGGCTACTTCACCGATTTATGTACTTTCCCCCAAAAGGACTTGCACACAGAGCCAGAGGCTATGCCTGCACGGAAACTTCCTCTGCAATTTCCACTTCAATTCTGTCCTGGTTTGGGGAGACAGTGGCGTACCCTCTGTAGCGATCATGCAGGGCCCCCAGACGTTTGACGGTCTATTGACCCTGTGCCACCACTGCGATTGCTTTTTCCGCTGCCACCATCCTGTATCTCATGGGGCCACACGGAGTCCAGTCAGTTGTTAACATTAATAATAAAGTTTATTTTTAAATGCAGAAACAAGCTTATGGTTTCAGTTAGTTTTTCTTGACAGTTTCTTAATCTTAGTTCCTAACAACTTCAGACTGATTATTCCCAACTATCTATCTGACTCCACTTGACAATTCCTCTCACTCTCTCACAATACAACTCTACCAACCCACTGCCTGTTCCTCCCTCTTCCTTCTCCAATTCCCCAACCTCAACTGGCTTTCAAAACCTCCCACTCTAACTAGCCAATCACATCACACTCATTTTAACCCTTTCCTTATGACCCATCCTAGGAGGCAAACGCCACACCCTCCAACATACTGAGTCCCCAAACTGGGATGCGTTCTTCCTACCTGTGGTCCTGCGCTAGTCATGTGACCTGTGTCCGATCACAGAGCCCCAAAGAGGTGCTTTTGGGGGGCCGTGATCACACGGAGCCCCAAAACATGTGTTGTGGGGTGCTGTGTGACATCACGACCCCCAAGAGAGGGGAACGCTTTTTCCAGCCTGGGATCTTGGCATGAAATTGTGCACAATCACAGCACCCAAAATGGCCACCATGCTCTCACGCAGGAATAATAATAATAATAACATTTTATTTATATCCTGCCCTCCCCAGCCGAAGCCAGGCTCAGAGCAGCTAACAACAGTAAAATAATAATAATAATAATAATAATAATAATTTATTATTTGTACCCCGCCCATCTGGCTGGGCCTCCCCAGCCACTCTGGGCGGCTTCCAACAGAGATGAAAAATACAATAAATGTCACATATTAAAAACTTCCCTGAACAGGGCTGCCTTCAGATGTTTTCTTCTTTTTTTTTTTTTTATTAAGTTTCATTTATTACACACACACAAAGAAAAAACAAAACCATTTAAGACAACAACTAATACAAAAAAGAAAAGATTTGCATTAGGTCCAATACTTATTAAATTAAATAACAGAAAAAAGTGACACAAAAAAAAAAGGCACCAAAGCAATGAAAAAAAAAATAATAAAAATAAACTGATACATAAACACATACTTGCTGACTTCCTTCCCTCCTGATTTCGGTTTCTTAATTTTAAAAGTTTCATTTTTACAGCTGATGTTGGTTTATTTGATCTATCTATACATCGAAAGTTTCATAACAAGCCTGCTATATTTGGTAGGTTACTATAGTTACCTTCAATATATCTCATATATTTAATCCAGTCGTTATTTAACTTTGTATTCTTTTGGTTTCTAATTCTCTGCGTCATTTTAGCTAGTTCGACGAAGTTATATAGTTTCATTTGCCATTCCCTCATCGTTGGTATATTTCTGTTTTTCCAATTTTGAGCAATTAACATTCTGGCCGCTGCTGTTGAGTATTGAAATAAGACTCTATCTTCTTTCTTAATTTCTTCTCCGATGACACCTAATAGGAAGGCCTCTGGCTTTTTCGGGAATGTATATCTCAATATTTTTTTTAATTCATTATATATCGTATCCCAAAATTTTTTTATTTCCTCACATGTCCACCACATGTGTATGAAATTGCCTTCTTTTGTTTTACATTTCCAGCAGGCCTTATTTCCAGTTTTGTACATCCTACTTAGCTTCTCTGGTGTAATATACCATCTATATATCATCTTCTCTAGATTTTCTCTAATTGCAACACTCGCCGTGAATTTTATTCCCTCCTTCCACAATTTTGACCATTTTTCATATTCTATGTTGTGCCCCAGATCTATCGCCCATTTTACCATAACATCCTTAATTTCTTCATCTTTTGTGTCCCATTCCAGTAATAAATTGTACATTTTGGATAATAATTTAAATTTATTTTCTATTATTTCAATTTGAAATTTTGATTTCTTTTCATTCATTCCAATTTTTTTATCTTTTGTCCAAATCGCATTAATTTGATGGTACTGTAACCAGCTTGTCAACTTTCCCTTCAGCTCCTCATATGGCTTTAATTTCCAGCTGTCTTCCGATCTTATCAGTAAATCTTCATATGTTAGTTTCTGTTCCTCCATATTTATTTTTTTAATAGTTAGGATATTTACTGGGGACAGCCACCAGGGCGTTCTCCATTCTAACAGTTTTTTATTTTTTTCCCAAACTTCATATAATGGACCCCTGATAATGTGATTTGAGAACCCTTTATGAGCCTTCTCTTTATTTGCCCAGAGGTAGGCATGCCATCCGAACCTGTTGTCTGCACCTTCAAGATCCAATAAATCAGTATTTTCCAAGGTTATCCAGTCTTTGACCCAGCATAGGCAGGAGGCCTCGTAGTATAATTTCAAGTTAGGGACTGCAAGTCCCCCTCTCTCCTTTCGGTCCGTAAGTAATTTAAATCTTATCCTTGGCCTCCTTCCCTGCCAAATGAATCGTGAAAGGGTTTTCTGCCAATCTTTAAATAATTTTGACCCCCTAATTACTGGAATATTTTGAAACAAGAACAGCATTCTTGGAAGAACATTCATTTTTATTGTCTCCATCCTACCCATCCACGAGAGGTTAGCTCTGTTCCAAACATCCAAATCTTTTTTAATTTCCTTCCATGTGGTCGTGTAGTTATCTTCAATTAAATTTATGTTTTTTGATGTAAGCCATATTCCTAAATATTTTATTTTTTTTACCACCTTTATCCCATGTTTTCTCTCCAGTTCTTCTCTTTCCTCAGCACCCAGGTTTTTTGTTAACATTTTGGTTTTTAGTTTATTCAGTTTAAAACCGGATAGTTTACCATATTCTTCTAAGATCTCCAACGCCTTGCCCAGACTACCTTGCGGTTCTTCCAAAGACAACATTAGGTCGTCCGCATAAGCTCTTAGTTTAAATTCCTTCAATCCTATTTTAATTCCTTGTATCTCTCGTTTTGATCTTATTCTGTTCGCCAGTACTTCTAATACTATAATAAATAATAGCGGGGAGAGGGGGCACCCCTGTCTTGTACCCTTCTCGATTTTAAATGTGTTTGTAAGATTATTATTTATTACCAATTTGGCAAATTGGGTTGAGTATATTGCCTGTATTCCTTTCAAGAATTCACCTTCTATTCCTGCCACCTCCAGAGATTTTATTAGGAACAACCAAGAGACATTGTCGAACGCCTTTTCGGCATCTATGAAAATCAGTGCCGCAGGTATATTATTATTAATCTCCAAATATTCAATTATGTTTATAATGTGTCTCAAATTATCTTTCATGAACCTATTTGGGAGGAAACCCGCCTGGTCCTTATGGATTAAATTTATTAAACATTTTTTCAATCTGTTTGCCATGATATCTGCGTATATTTTATAATCGTTATTCAATAACGATATTGGCCTATAGTTCTTAATGTTCAATTTATCTGTATCCGGTTTTGGGATCAACGTTATGAAAGCCTCCCTCCAGGACTCAGGTATCTTTCCTCCTCTTAGTATATTATTCATAGTCTCGCAGAGCGTTGTTGCCAGTTCATCTCCCAAAACTTTATAATATTTTGCCGATAAACCATCCGGACCCGGTGCTTTCCCTAATTTCATTTTTTTAATCGCGTTCTGGATCTCCTCTATACTTATAGGTCTGTTTAGTTGAGATTTTTCTTCTTCCGCTATGACCTTTCCTTTACAATTCTCCAGATACCTTTCTATTTGGATTAGATCTTCTTCTCCTTTTTTATATAATTCCTCGTAGAATTTAAGAAAATTTTTTTGTATCCTTTTTGGTTCTTCTATCACTTCTTCTTCTACTTTTATTTTATTTATCACCTTTTGCTTTTGCCTTTTCCTCAATTGCCAAGCCAATAGTTTTCCAGTTTTATTTGCTGATTCGAAATATCTTTGCTTCGTTTGCTTGACTTTCCATTCAATTTCTTGGTTCGTTAACATCGAGTATTGTGTTTGTAATATTTTTATAATTTGTATACTTTGGTCATCTTTTGGACTCTTAATTAGTTTTTTTTCAGCCTCCCTTATCTGTCTAAGGATTTCTTCCTTCTTTTGCTGTCTCATTTTCTTCTTATAACTATTTTGTTGGATAAAGAAACCTCTTAGGACCGCCTTACTGGCATCCCATACCACTTCTAAGTTTGTTCCTGTATTTAGGTTCAGGTCAAAATATTCTTTTAATGTGGCTTTAGCTTTTTCTACAACTTCATCATTATCTAACAAGTATTCATTTAGCCTCCATCTAAAACCCCCTTGTGAAGTGCCCTTTAATTCCAATGTTATTGAATTATGGTCAGAGAGGGTTCTCGGCTGGATTTCACATTTTGTAGCTCTTAAGGTTAACTCCCTTGAGGTCCAAATTTGGTCAATTCTGGCCCAGCTTTTATGTACCTCTGAGAAGAAAGTAAATTGCTTTTCTGTTGGGTGCTTGTGTCTCCATATGTCTATTAGATCCATATTCTCTTCCAGGTCTTGGAATGATTTTGGTAATTTCCCTTGGTTTCGTTTTCCCCTTTCTGTTTGTCTATCAATCTCTGGTGTTGGCACCGCATTGAAATCTCCCAATAATATCGTCCTATTATTTTCTAAATTCATCAGAACTTGTTCTAATTTCTTAAAGAACTCTGGCCTATTGGAGTTTGGGGCATATATATTTACCACATTAATCTTTTCTCCTTGAAAGTTGATTTGCACCCCTAATATCCTTCCTTCTTTATCTTTATATATCAATTTAGGTTCCCATTTTGCATTAACATATATTACAACTCCCCTTTTTTTTCTGTCATGGAGCTTATAAATTCCATTCCTAAATTCTTATTTAACAATACATGTTTGTGCTTTTTGGCTACATGTGTCTCTTGAATACAGATTACGTCCAATTTTTTCTTTTTCAAAACATTTACAATTTTATTCCTTTTAGTTTTGTCATTCAAACCATTTACATTCCATGTTAAAATTTTAAGATTCATTATAGTATTTATCTACAATTAAGTCAGTAAATTACCAAACTAAGTTTCTCCGATTTAAATTCGGGTGGTTTTACTTTCTGTTCCTTCTTCCTCCTCACCTACTTCTTCGTCTCCTATCTCTCCCCCCCTCTCCCCCCCACCCTCCCCCCCCACAACCTCCAATCCCGCATCATCACCCTCCTCCCCCCCTCCACCTCTCCCCCCATTCCTCTCCTCCGTTCTCCCAAGATCTTTCTCATATCTGCGTAGGAATTTACTGACTTCCTGACTTTCAGTAATCTTGAATCTTTTCTCTTTGTAAAAAAAGGAAATCCCTTCTGGGAATTCCCATCTGTGTTGTATACCGTTCCTTTTTAGGATGTTGACTAGCTGTTTGTACCCTTCTCTCTTTCGAAGAAGTCTGATCGGAATTTCTTTGAAAATTATAATTGGTCTTCCATCTATTATCAGTTTCTTATGGTAGCTTTCTCGCAGTATTATGTTTCTCAATTCTATCGATTTAAAGATTACTAGACAGTCTCCTGGTACCTTTTTCAGTTTGTTTTGTTTAGATCTTATTTTTATTCTAAAAGCATTTTCTATAGCTTGTGCTACTTCTTCCTCTTTTAAGGTTAGCCACTTTGCCAGTTCTTTAATCATTTTTCCTTTAATGTCTTCGTTGGTTTCCTCTCCTACTCCTCTAAATTTTAAATTTGCCTGCTTTTGTTTCATTTCCATCAATGCTAAGTTGTCCAGAACTTGGTCCTGACTCTTACTCAAATCTTTAAAGTTCTCCTTCATTTTCTCAGCTTCCTTTCTCTGATCTCTCATCTCTCTTTGCAATTTTTTGTTAGAGTCTTCTACGGACTTTGTTCGAGTCGTTAGCTCTTTTATCTTATTTGACAATTCTCCAACCACACCTTCTATTTTTTTATCAATCGACTCCTGCATCTCTCCTAGCTTTTTCTCCATGTGACTTTCATTCTGTTTAAATTCTTCTTTTATTTTCAACCATAGTACGTCTAAGTCTTTAATTTCTTCTTGTCGTGAGGTTTTTCTCTCTATCGGTGTACCTATTGACTTCTTCCCCTTCAGATGTTTTCTGAATGTCAGGTAGTTGTCCATCGCCTTGACATCCGATGGGAGGGCATTCCACAGGGCGGGTGCCACCACCGAGAAGGCCCTCTGCCTGGTTCCCTGCAACTTGGCCTCTCGCAGTGAGGGAACCGCCAGAAGGCCCTCGGAGCTGGACCTCAGTGTCCGGGCAGACCGATGGGGGAGGAGACGCTCCTTCAGATATACTGGACCGAGGCCATTTAGGGCTTTAAAGGTCAGCACCAACACTTTGAATTGTGCTCGGAAACGTACTGGGAGCCAATGTAGGTCTTTCAAGACCGGTGTTATATGGTCTCGGCGGCCGCTCCCAGTCACCAGTCTAGCTGCCGCATTCTGGATTAGTTGTAGTTTCCGGGTCACCTTCAAAGGTAGCCCCACGTAGAGCGCATTGCAGTAGTCCAAGCGGGAGATAACCAGAGCATGTACCACTCTGGCGAGACAGTCTGCAGGCAGATAGGGTCTCAGCCTACGTACCAGATGGAGCTGGTAAACAGCTGCCCTGGATACAGATTTGACCTGTGCCTCCATGGACAGCTGTGAGTCCAAAATGACTCCCAGGCTGCGCACCTGGTCCTTCAGGGGCACAGTTACCCCATTCAGGACCAGGGAATCCTCCACACCTGCCCGCCTCCTGTCCCCCAAAAACAGTACTTCTGTCTTGTCAGGATTCAACCTCAATCTGTTAGCCGCCATCCATCCTCCAACCGCTTCCAAACACTCACCCAAGACCTTTACCGCCTTCACTGGTTCTGATTTAAAAGAGAGGTAGAGCTGGGTATCATCTGCATACTGATGAACACCCAGCCCAAACCTCCTGATGATCCCTCCCAGCGGCTGCATGTAGATGTTGAAAAGCATGGGGGAGAGGACAGAACCCTGAGGCACCCCACAAGTGAGAGCCCAGGGGTCTGAACACTCATCCCCCCCCACCACTTTCTGAACACGGCCCAGGAGGAAGGAGCGGAACCACTGTATGACAGTGCCCCCAGCTCCCAACCCCTCAAGACGGTCCAGAAGGATGTCATGGTCGATGGTATCAAACGCCGCTGAGAGATCCAGCAGAACTAGGAAACAGCTCTCACCTTTGTCCCTAGCCCGCCGGAGATCATCAACCAGTGCAACCAAGGCAGTTTCAGTCCCATGATGAGGCCTGAATCCCGACTGGAAGGGATCCAAATGGTCCGCTTCTTCCAGGCGTGCCTGGAGTTGTTCAGCAACCACTCGCTCAATCACCTTGCCCAAGAATGGAAGGTTTGAGACTGGGCGATAATTGGCCATCGTGGCCGCATCTAAAGATGGTTTTTTAAGAAGTGGTTTAATAACCGCCTCTTTCAGCGGGTCTGGGAAGGCTCCCTCACGGAGGGAAGCATTCACCACCCCACGAAGCCCATCACCCAGTCCTTCCCGGCTAGCTTTTATAAGCCAGGATGGGCAAGGATCCAGGAGACAGGTGGTTGGCTTCACTCGTCCAAGCAGCCTGTCCACATCCTCGGAGGTAACAGATTGGAATTGATCCCACACAACGTGACCAGACAGGACTCTAGCACTCTCCCGCCCCGGCCCTGCTCCCACGGTGGAGTCTACTTCTTCCCGAATCTGAGCGATTTTATCTGCAAAAAAATTTGCAAAATCACTGCAGGAGAACATGTGGCCCGTACTGGGCCCCGATGTTACAGGTGGTTCCGCTAAATTGTGAACCACCTGAAAGAGTCTCCTGCTGCTGTTTTCTGCAGATGCAATAGAGGCGGTGAAGAAAGTCTTCTTCGCCGTCGCTATCGCCACTTGGTAGGCTCGACGTTGAGCTCTAACCTGTGTCCGGTCAGATTCAGAATGGGTTATCCGCCACTGGCGCTCTAGCCGTCTCAACGATTGTTTCATTGCCCTCAGATCCGTGGAAAACCACGGGGCTCTCCGGGCTCCATGCAATCGGAGAGGGCGCTTCGGAGCCAAACAGTCAATAGCCCTGGTTAACTCCACATTCCAGCGGGCCACCAGGGAATCGGCTGAAAGGCCATCAACATGGGATAAAGCATCCCCTACCACTCTCTGGAAACCATTTGGATCCATTAAGTGGCGGGGGCGGACCATCCGAATCGGTCCCACCTCCCTGCAGAGGGAATGGGTCGCAGAGAAGTCCAGTTGCACCAGGAAGTGGTCTGACCATGGCACTTCTTTCGTTTCACTTTTACTTAGTGTCAGATCACCAACATCTGTAGAGGTAAACACCAGGTCCAAGGCATGTCCGCGGCTATGGGTTGGGCCAGACTTATTCAGGGACAGCCCCATGGAGGCCATGCTTTCCACGAAGTCCCGAGCGGCCCCTTGTAAGGTCGTGTCGGCATGGATGTTAAAATCCCCTAGGACGACCAAGCTAGGTGTCTCCAGGAGAACATCCGCCACGACCTGAAGCAGCTTGGGCAGGGAATCCTTGGTGCAGCGGGGAGGTCGGTACACCAAAAGGAATCCTGTACTGCCCCTATTGCCCAACTTCCAGAACATGCACTCAGAAAACTGGGTCTTCCCAATAGGACGCCTGGTGCAAACTCGGTTTACATAAAATCATCATCAATTAATTGGAATACATTCTAAAATTAATTCATTCTAAAATCAGTTCAAATCAAGTTAATGGCAACCATTGGGCTAGAGTTCTGTGAGGATTACCAAAGGAGGGGGTCAGACTGTGCCTTGGCCAAAGACCTGGTGGAACAGCTCTATCTTGCAGGCCCTGCGGAAAGATGTCAAGTCCCGCAGGGCCCGGGTCTCTTGTGACAGAGCGTTCCACCAGATCAGCGCCACGGCCGGAAAAGCCCTGGCTCTGGTTGAGGCCAGCCTAACCTCCCTGTGGCCCGGGACCTCCTAGATGTTTTTATTTGAAGACCATAAGGTCCTCCGTGGGACATACTAGGAGAGGCGGTCCCGTAGGTACGAGGGTCCTAGGCTGTATAGGGCTTTAAAGGTTAAAACCAGCACCTTAAACCTGATCCTGTACTCCACCAGGAGCCAGTGCAGCTGGTATAGCACCGGGTGAATGTGATCTCACAGCGAGGACCCCATAAGGAGTCTCGCCGCGGCATTCTGCACCCGTTGGAGTTTCTGTGTCAGTCTCAAGGGCAGCCCCACGTAGAGCAGTTACAATAATCCAGTCTGGAGGTGACTGTTGCATGGATCCCAGTGGCAAGGTCAGGGCAAGAGAAGGAAGGAGCCAACTGCTTAGCTCGGTGGAGAAACAGGATGTCCCGCTTTTTTCTGGCCCTTCACTTGCCTGGCCTGACTCCTCCTCCTTTCCCTCCAGCTCTGAAGCTTCCCCTGCCTCTGATTCTCACCTCCTGGCTGGTCCAGATCCCCACAAACCACTGTCCCCCTCTCCCGAGTCAGACTCCAGCCTGCCTTCCCCGGATCTACACTCGCCAGTCCCTGACATCTACTGAGCTATGGCCCTTTCCAATGTGTAGAGCCTGCCTGGATGCTTGAGTTGCCAAAGCCCATCTAAAAGCAGAAGGAGCAGGAGCCTGACAGATCTCCCCAGGGAAATCATTTCTCAGCTTTGGTGCCACCACCAAAAAGGCCCGTCCCTTGTTCTTCTAGTGGCTTGACCAAGCAAGGCTTCTGGTGCAGACCAGAGGGCTTTTCTCCTGTTTTTTTTTTTGGGGGGGGGGGTTGGTTGGTTTGATTTTATTTCAATATTTTAGTTTGTGTATTTCATCCCAGCTCAAAGGGAGGCGTCAGGTGATGAAGGATTCATGGTTCAGCCATGTGTGTTACAGGTGAATTATGGACGATGCTTAATTGTTTAGGGTCATTAAAACAAAACCAGGTTGTGAAGAGCTTGGAAAGGACCTGTCTAAGATGAGCGTAAATTGAGGAGCAAAATGTTCCTATTTCATGCTGGCAGTGACTGAATAGGGCCGAGACCTTGGGGTCATCATGGGCAGCCCAGTGAAGAAGCCAGCCCAGTGCGCTGTGGCCGTGAAACGGGCAAATTCCGTGCGAAGGATCATTAGGAAAGGAACTGAAGATGGCTGCTGCCGTGATGCCATTACACCAATCCATTGTGCAAGCGCGTTTGGAATATTCTGTACAATCCAGGTCACCTCAGCTCGAAAAGGATAGTTATAGAGCAGCAGGAGGTTCAGGAAAGGGCAAGCGAAATGATCAAGGGGATTGAGAAACACCCCGTGAGGAAAAGGTTGCAGCATTTCAGGGGTTTTATTTTAGTTTAAAAGGGAATCAAGAGGGGGAAAGTGATAAAATGGTATTGAATGATGCCTGTTGAGGACAGAGAGATTTTTTTCTCCTTCTCTCATAATGCTAGAAGCCAGGCAATGATTCAGGACAGAAAAGGAGGCTCCTCATCAAACAGCACATAGTGAACCAATGAAGTTCACCAGCAGATTGAACAAGCCATTCAGAATATGAAATTGGGCAAATCTCCAGGACCAGATGGGCTGACCTCCAAGTATTATAAGACACTAAAAGACTATCTGATACAACCACTGATGGAGGTTAGCAATGAAATTATGGAGGGGAGGAGGGCGCCAGAATCGTGGAAAGAAGCCTTCATCACATTGATACCAAAATCGGAAGCTGAAAAGACACAACTTAAGAACTATCGTCCCATCTCTCTTTTAAATGTGGATTACAAAATATTTGCAGATATTCTGGCAAGCAGATTTTAAAAAGTTTTAAACGAAGTAATTCATAAGGACCAGGCGGGCTTTCTCCCAGGTAGACACTTGTTTGCTAACACAAGGAACATTATTGACATTTTGGAACTTTTGCAAACAGACATAAATACAAAAGCAGTGTTAATTTTTATAGACGCGGAGAAGGCCTTTGACAATATCTCCTGGAAATTTATGAAGGGAAATTTAAAAGAAATGGGAGTGGGACGGGGTTTTGAGAATGGGATTGATGCAATATATTCAGAACAAAAGGCTAAATTGATAGTTAACAATTTGGTCACAGAAGAGTTTAAAATTGAAAAGGGAACACGACAAGGCTGTCCTATTTCCCCTTTGCTATTTATTTCGGTTCTGGAAGTGCTCCTGAATATGATTAGAGGGGACCGGTTGGTGGAAGGAATTCAGGTCGGAGCGAAACAATATAAACTCAAAGCTTTTGCAGATGACCAAGTTTTGACCCTGCAGGAGCCAGAATCTAGTACGAAAAGAGTACTACAACTGATCCAAGACTTTGGTCGGGTGGCGGGATTTAAACTAAATAAACAGAAAACCAAGGTATTGGGAAAAAATTTGACAGATACAGAGTCAGAACGGTTTCAGAGAAAGACAGAATTAAATGTGGTTACAAAAGTAAAGTACCTAGGGGTAAATATAACAGCAAAGAATCTGAGTCTATTTAAGGATAATTATGAAAAATGTTGGTCAGAAATTAAGAGAGATTTAGATAGTTGGACAAAATTGAAACTTTCTTTGTTAGGCCGAATTGCTGCTATTAAGATGAATGTATTGCCAAAAATGTTGTTTTTGTTTCAAACACTACAGATTGTGGACAAGACGGAGTGCTTCCGGAAGTGGCAGAGAGATATTTCTAAGTTTGTCTGGCAGGGCAAAAAGCCCAGAATTAAGTTTAAGATATTAACCGACGCGAAAGAGAGAGGGGGCTTTGCCCTGCCGGACTTAAAGTTGTATTATGAGGCCGCAGCTTTCTGCTGGCTAAAAGATTGGCTACTTCTCGAAGACACTGATGTATTGGATTTGGAAGGTTTTAACAATGCTTTTGGTTGGCATGCATACTTATGGTATGATCAGGTTAAAATCAATAAGGCCTTTAAAAACCATATTGTCAGAAATGCAGTGTTCAATGTCTGGACAAAATATAAAGACTTATTGGAAAACAAAACTCCAAGGTGGCTATCACCTCTGGAAGCTAAGGCCCGAAAAAAACCCAATATGGAGGCCAAATGGCCAAAGTATTGGGAAATTTTAGAAAAAGATGGAGACAATTGGAAATTGCAGAGTTTGGAGAAAATGAAGGATAAAGTGCGAGACTGGTTACACTACGCTCAGATTAAAGAAGTTTTTAAAAATGACAGAAAGTTAGGGTTCCAGGTGGAGAAATCGAAATTGGAATCAGAACTGCTAGAACCTAAGACTAAGGTACTTTCAAGAATGTATAACTTGCTGTTAAAATGGAACACACAAGATGAAATGGTTAAATCGGCTATGATAAAGTGGGCACAGGACATTGGATATAATATCATGTTTGAGGACTGGGAAAGGTTGTGGACCACTGGGTTGAACTTCACTGCATGTAATGCTTTGAAGGAAAATGTAATGAAAATGATATATATATAGAGATATATAGATGCCAAAATATACCATTTGTCTGATAACAAATGCTGGAAATGTAAAGGGAATGAAGGAACATTCTTTCACCTCTGGTGGACGTGCCCTAGAGTGAAGGCCTTCTGGGAAATGATATATAATGAGTTGAAAAAGGTATTTAAGTATACTTTCCCCAAGAAACCAGAGGCCTTTCTCCTGGGTATTGTCGGCCAGAGGGTGATAAAGAAGGACAGAACTTTTTTTCCTGTATGCAACAACAGCAGCAAGGATACTCATCGCCAAGCACTGGAAAACCCGAGATCTACCCACACTGGAAGAATGGCAGATGCAACTGATAGACTATATGGAATTGGCTGAGATGACCGGCAGAATCCGAGACCTGGGAGAGGAGAGGGTTGAAGAAGACTGGAAGAAATTTAGGATTTATTTACAAAAACACTGTAATTTGGGTGAATGTTAAGAAGGATGCCAGATCATAAATAATTGAGCACCACTAAATTAGACGTAATCTGGATGATAAGTGAGATTGAGGAAAATATAAACCTTTTGGAGAATTATTAGATTAAATTAAATGAATGAGATTTAAGAATGTAAACAAGTTGATAAATTGCTGGAAAAAGTTTTACAATGATGCAAGTGGGAGCGGGAGACGTGAGGGAGTCCAAAGAAGCTTTGAAAATATGTTATGATACATGTTATATTGTTTATTATTTTGCATTTTTGTATTTAAAAAATCTCAATAAATATTTATAAAAAAAAAAAACCAATGAAGTTCACCAGCAAACACTATCAAACTTGTCTGGCTTTAAAAGAGGACTAGACAAAACCTTGTGAGCTGGAACTCATGGGCATCCGATGAAGCTGAATATTGGAAGATTCGGGACTGAAAAAGAAAGTACTTCCTCATGCAGCACATAGTTAAACTATGGAACTCATTGCCACAGGAAGCAGTGATGGCCACCAGCCTGGTAAAGGTGAAGGGATCCCCCTGGGGTTGCGGTGCTCATCTTGCTTTATTGGCTGAGCGAGCCAGTGCACAGCTTCCGGGTCATGTGGCCAGCATGACTAAGCCGCTTCTGGCAAACCAGAGCAGCGCACGGAAATGCCATTTACCTTCCCACCGGAGCAGTACCTATTTATCTACTTGCCCTTTGACGTGCTGTCGAAGTGCTAGGTGGGCAGGAGCAGGGACCGAGCAACGGGAGCTCACTCCGTCACGGGGATTCGAACCGCCGACCTTCTGATCGGCAAGCCCTAGGCTTTGTGGTTTAACCCACAGAGCCACCCGCATCCCTATGTAGCGCATATTCAACACACAAAAAACAGCGACAATTTGCTGTTAACAAAGGACAGCTGGACATATAAAGGGCCCCATGGTTTGACTCAGTAGAAGGCAGTTTCCTACGCTCCTGTTTCCCTTTGGTGCTTTGTTGTTTGCGTTTAACTCTGCTGCCTGAACTTTGTAATAGCAATATTGTAGTTTTTAATATTCTGTTTTAATTACTTTCTCATTCTCATTGATTGCTTTGCTTGTTGCATGTTGCTTTGCAGAAAAACAAGATACAAATGAAATTGCCACCAGAGTGGAATGGGGAAATCAGATCGTGGGACAAGAGGGGAAGGGAAATCAGCCAGGCGCCTGGGACCTGGGCAAACGCTGGACTTTTAAGCAACAACAATTCCGTGAACTCAAAACCCTGGAAAATTCTAAACTGGAGAATGTCCTCTGAGGTTGCCGCTGATTGCCGCCTCCTATTTATTAATCTTGGAGCAGAGGAGAAAAGAAGAGATAAATAATCTCGAGACGGAACAATTGCTGATTATTTGCGACATCAGCCATGGCACAGCTTCCGAGAGCCCCCGGGGCCCGCTCAGACCTCCCTCTTTATTAATCAGAGATAAGTCCAAATTGCGGGGCAATCTGCGGCTGTGTCACAATCGATTGTTAATTGTTCCGTTTGAAGATTATTTATCTCCCTCCCTCCAGATCCTCCTCTCTGCCTCCCCCGCCCCCATCCACCCCTCTCCAGCTCTTGTCCATAAAATTGGAAATAAGTCCAATTCATCTTGAAGTGGCTAATGTCCCCTGGAGGAGGCAATATCACTCACAGTTAGGAGCTGCCATGGTGATCATTGGGGAGGGGGCACAGGCCCCATGGAGAGGATGTTGGCCCTTCGCATTTTCTGGGGATGCACCAGGAGGACATTTTGGAGAGAAGGAGATTGGCGTCTGTTATGTACTGAGTTCAATAGGATCCAAAATGCAGCAGTCTGATTGGCTCTAGAACAATAGGATTCTGATTGGTTCACAGGAGCCACCCAATCCAACTCCAGGTGGAAGTCAATCTGCAACATGATTGGCCTACAGGAGAATCCCAGAATTAACCAATCACGTGGGGCCCATTGTGTAAATAATGTATATAAGGCAGACATTTCGGGGAAACTTCCACTCCTCACAGCTATGAGCTGAATAAAGAGCATGAAATCCACACTCGACTCTAAGTATACAGTGGTACCTCGGGTTACATACGCTTCAGGTTACATACGTTTCAGGTTACAGACTCCGCTAACCCAGAAATAGTACCTCGGGTTAATAACTTTGCTTCAGGATGAGAACAGAAATCGTGCAGCGGCGGCGGGAGGCCCCATTAGCTAAAGTGGTACCTCAGGTTAAGAACAGTTTCAGGTCAAGAACAGACCTCCGGAACGAATTAAGTACTTAACCTGAGGTACCACTGTATTTCAGTGCTTTTTTCAAGCCTTTCTCACAGAAGACAGGGGTGCAGAATGAAAGTCATTGGTCCCATTCTAGAAGCATCGGACCGCTGCCTGCCATTGAGAGCCAAACCCTTGTTCCACATTGCCCAGAAGAGTCTGCACTGAGCGGCAGCCTCACTCACACAGGGTCTTACCTGCAGAGACCAGGGATTGTAAAGGAGGATGCGGCTATTGTGGAGAACCTGAGTAAGATCCTTGCACCGGCTTCTTTACAATGTTTCTGTAAAGAGACCATATCACTAGTGAAGATATAGGGTAGATGTCAGGGCCGGAATCAACCGTTGCAGGAAGCAAATATGGAGAACAAAAGCAGTGACTAGAGAAGAAATTCCAGAGAAAGAAGGCACGTTTTATCACATGTGGTGGAATTGTAAAGTAACCAAAAGCTATTGGGAAATGATTTATAATGAAATGAAAAAAATGTTTAAGACAACCTTTGTTAAAAGACCAGAAGCATTTTTCCTAGGTATTAGAGGTCAAGACTTGCCAAAAGAGTGGAAGAAACTATTTATGTATGCTACAACAGCGGCTAGGATATTACTAGCCCCAAAATGGAAAGACGACAAGATATCCACGGAAGAAGAATGGCAAGAAAAATTGATAGAATACGCTGAAATGGCAAAGCTCACTGAAAGACTCAGAGACAAGGACAACAGAGACTTTAAAAAGGACTGGGAACCGTTTATGGCATAGCTGTCAATCGTCCCTTATTTGGCGGGAAAGTCCCATGTCCCTTATTGATGATGTCCCTTAAATTTCCTGGATTTCAAAGGAAGCAGCTCCTCTCCCTCCCTCCCTCCCTGCTGGCCAGGGAGGAGGGAGGCTCCAACTGTGTTGCATGGCTGCATTGCTCACCCAATAAGGAGTCTAAGAATGACTGGGGGGTGGAGCTTGCATGCCTTGTGCCGATCAAATCGGCCGCGTTGCCTGGGGACTCGCCTTTGCTCAGCGCTTCCCAGCGGAGAGGTGACGGTGGTTTTCCTAGCTGCATCCCCTTTGCTGGGTTGCTGCGCTGTGGGAACCACTGCTTGAGGCTTTGTTTGGCTGCTGTCTGGGCTTTCTGCCTTTGGCTCGTAGGTGCTCAGAAGTTGAACATACCTGTGCTTGGAAAATCCCTTATTTTGGCTGTTGATCCCTTATTTTTGAGGCTGCTGGTCCCTTAGAGCCAGTGTGGTGTAGTGGTTAAGAGCGGTGGCCTCGTAATCTGGTGAACCGGGTTCGCGTCTCCGCTCCTCCACCTGCAGCTGCTGGGTGACCTTGGGCCAGTCACACTTCTCTGAAGTCTCTCAGCCCCACTCACCTCACAGAGTGTTTGTTGTGGGGGAGGAAGGGAAAGGAGATTGTTAACCGCTTTGAGACTCCTTTGGGTAGTGATAAAGTGGAATATCAAATCCAAATTCTTCTTCTTCTTCTTCTTCTTCTTCTTCTTCTTCTTCTTCTTCTTCTTCTTCTTTTCAAATCTGTAAGTTGACAGCTATGGTTTATGGTGTATTTACAGAAACATTGTAAAGAAGTAGACTCGCTAGCAGGGGTTGAGTAAACACTTACAATTAAGAAAACAAGCATCAAAGTTAAGATGCAATAATTGGGTAAAGAACAAAATCTAAGATGTAATTTGAAAAATATGGTATAAAAATGATAAGAATGCAACAATATTTAACTAAAAGATTACAAAATTAAGGTAGAATAAAATAGGCAGGAGAAGCAAATATTTAAAGAACCAGAAGAGGAAGTTGGGGGAAGTCATGGGAGGGGGTGGGGAAGATTCTTTTTGTGATAATGATGATTGAATATAAAATTGTAAAACTTAATAAAAATTATTATTATTATTTTTAAAAAAGACAATACATTCTAGACCTAATGGTGTTCTCTGATGCAGAAGTTCCTTTGGCCAGGAGTTGGGATAAGGAGGAGGTTTTAAACAGCAGTTTGCGGGTTGGAGAGAGAGAAAGGGCGGCATTTCAGGCAAGTCTATAATGAAGACTTTTATTTGAAAAAATAGGAGGGGCCTCTTTCAAGTTAAGAGAGAAACAAGATTCACCCATCATTACAGTGGTACCTCTAGTTGTGGACTTAATCTGTTTCGGGGTGCAGTTCGCACCCCAAAAAGTCTGCAACTAGAGCGCCTCTTCTGCGCATGTGTGCGGCGCAATTGAGCACTTCTGCACATGCGTGGGCAGCAAACCCGGAAGTAAACACTTCCAGGTTGGCTGCATTCGTAAGCTGAAAGTGTAACAAGAGCAGAGTGCAACACGAGGTATGACTGTATATATCACAGTGAAGTTGTTCTTCTTATTATTATTATTATTATTATTATTATTATTATTTTATTTTTACCCTGCCCATCTGACTGGGTTGCCCCAGCCACTCTGGGTGGCTTCCAATATATATTGAAACTTAATAAAACAATACACATTGAAATGCTCCCCTCTACAGGGCTGCCTTCAGATGTCATCTAAAAGTTCTGTAGTTCTTTATCTACTTGACAACTGGCTACATATGTCAATGATTTTGGTCAGCAGCTCGCCCCTGTAGGTTGTCCCTTCCACTTTGTCCAGGTGGATCATCAGCTTCTTCACAATCTCCATCAAGTTCTTCTTGGACACCGTAGAGAAGATCCGAGGCCCGGAGGCAGATGGACTCATCTTTATGATCCAAGCATTGCAGGATGAGATCCTTGTGGGACTGGACTGATTTGGGGTGGGATTTCGGGATCTTGGACATCGCCAGCAGCCCCAGATATTTCAAGTTCTGGTCCGAATCTTCTATCAGTATCCTCAGCTTCTGAACGCAGAGCCGGATGCTGGCACTGTGGTTAAAGGCAAAGGGACCCCTGACCATTAGGTCCAGTCGTGGTGGACTCTGGGGTTGCGGTGCTCGTCTCGCTCTACTGGCCGAGGGAGCCGGCGTACAGCTTCCAGGTCATGTGGCCAGCATGACTAAGCCGCTTCTGGCGAACCAGAGCAGTGCACAGAAATGCCGTTTACCTTCCTGCCGGAGCAGTACCTGTTTATCTACTTGCACTTTGATGTGCTTTCAAACTGCTAGGTTGGCAGGAGCAGGGACCGAGCGATGGGAGCTCACCCCGCCATGGGGATTCGAACCACCGACCTTCTGATCGGCAAGTCCTAGGCTCTGTGGTTTAACCCACAGCGCCACCCGCGTCCCGGCACTGTGGTTGGGCATCCCCAATAAAGGTTTTACAATACGATACAATACTTGACAACTGATGGAAGAGTGTTCCACAGGGCAGGCGCCACAACCAAGAAGGCCCTCTGTCTGGTTCATTGTAGCTTCACTTCTCAGAGCTGCACCCTGTTGGGGAAGGCTTCTCCAACCACCACAACATGCAACTCAGTCCTCCAGATCACAGTTACCATGGCCATTATCCAGACGTCTGGGCTTCCTTGCCTTTTAATTCCTCGTGTATCGCAATCCACCACCAGTCCTCATTTGTAGCTCCACTCCAGGCTATTCCTCCACTTTATCAGAGCTCCTGCTAATCTGAGCCTTTTGGATGTTCCTCCCTGGCCAGGTCACAGAGCCTGGTTTCTCCCTGGGGTGAATGGCTCCAGTGCATAATTTAATTTCAAAAAGAACGGGGGAAATGCAGAGAATACTTCTCAAAACAGTGCCCTAAAATACATACCTGGACTTGCTTTGATTAATGTCTGCAGGAGACTGTGGATATTTAAGTTATAATTAGAAAAATCTTAATAATTATTCATAAAGGAAACAGTTTATAAGTAAATAAGGAGGCCAGATACAGGATAAAGGAAGTCTTTTATTTGGTTGTTTCTACTGTTGTATGTTATGCTTATTGTATGTTATGTTCAAGTTTAATGAGGGCGGATTTCTGTATGGGGGGGTTATGTTATGTAGCAAATAAAATTTCCAATAAAAATTTATTAAAAAACAAAAACAGTGCATAATTTAATTTATCCATTAGCATCGTCACATGACTCATCCCAGAAGTTCAGGGGGCTCATAATAAAGGCTGCGTCCAAAAAAAACAACAACTTGTGTTTATTGTCAAAAAGCGTCAAAACATACCTTCCATTTTTGGCACTCGTCACAAATTTCCTCACTTTATTTCAGTGCCACCATTGTGCGGATCTTCACCTTTACTTTAATTGACCACGTTGATGGCTTGTCGCAGGCTGCCACATCAAACAGTGGCAAGGGAAGACGAGTCCAAGAATAGCTGCCAGTGACATTCCATGGCTGACCACCTGATTTGGTCGATCCCATCAGGGTGCCAAATCTGATGTGCTGATGTCCCGGGTGACTGCAAGCGAAGTCATGTGGCTTGCAACTGCAAAGTGAATTAAATGGCAGGGTGGGCAAATGACAGCAAGGGCAGTGAAAGGAAGAGAAGGAGAAACTTGCTACACTGAAGAAGCAGCCAGGAGAACTTAAGGCTATCAAACAGCATCGAAACATTGCAAAGATACAGCTGAACGAGGGTCTCTCTCTATCCCTTTCTGCTGCCATTTGCTCAGAGACTACATCAGATGTGCACTTCAGAGTGAATGTCACAATTAGGAAAGATTCAACACAGCTGGAATGGTAATGTATTTAAAATAGAATTGTCCCTTGATTTCAACAGGATTGGGTTAGGGGACTAACGGTGTCTCTATTGGGGCCAGGATGTCTGTTTTTTTAAACAAATATTTTTATTAAGTTTTACCTAACAAATTTAAATTCAAATACACCGTTCACCTCCTCATTTAGGATTCTCTGAATCCCTTGACTTCCCTCTACTCTTCCATGGTTACCATTGTGAAGCTTTCCCCCCATCTGCTTATCTTATTTTCTCTAATTTGTTAAAAGTGTAATAATCCATTTCCCCATAGTTTTTTGTACATTACAAGCATTACTCGAATCCTGTTGTTTACAGTGTTCTCTTAAGTACATTGTAGATTTTTCCCATTCCTTCTTAAAATTCTTCTTTTCCTGGTTTCTGATTTTTCCAGTCAGTTTCGCCATTTTGGCACAGGCCATCGCCTTCATCAGCCATTCCTCTCTGGCTGGAACTTTATCTTCTTTCCATCTCTGGGCCAGTAGTATCCTTGCTGCTGTCATTGCATACATGAGTAGTTGGGATGCGGGTGGCACTGTGGTCTAAACCACTGAGCCTCTTGGGCTTGCCAATCAGAAGGTCAGCGGTTCGAATTCCCATGACGGCATGAGCTCCTGTTGCTCTGTCCCAGCTCCTGCCAACCTAGCAGTTCAAAAGCACACCAGTGCAAGTAGATAAATAGGTACCCCAGTGGCAGGAAAGTAAATGGCATTTCCGTGTGCTCTGGTTTCCGTCATGGAGCCCCGTTGAGCCAGAAGCGGTTTAGTCCTGCTGGCCACATGACCCAGAAAGCTGTCTGTGGACAAATGCCGGCTCTCTTGGCCTGAAAGCGAGATGAGCGCCGCAACCCCATAGTCGCTGTGATGGCCTGGGATTCGGACTCGGATGCTGAACCTGAGGGATCCCAGCCTGCACAGGATTCCCCACCTCCAGAACCAGCTGAGCCAGGGCTGGGGCTTGAGCCCGAAGGGTCCTCACCTGTGCTGGGTCCTCAGGTGCAGGCACCAGCTGAGTCTGCTCTGGCTCCTGAGGTGATGGAGGACCCATTGCCTGCAGGTGCTCCACTCTCAGCTCCGTCAGGGGAAGCTGAGGTTGCCTCTGGGTCCGGTAACCTTCCAGCCTCTCCTGAGCAGCAGAGGAGTGCTCGCCTCCAGGCCAGGAGAGGCGAGTCACCTGAGGATCAGGGCCGCCCTATGCCTTGGGGCAGATAAAAGTGGACCAGCTGCAGTCCCAACATTGTTGGTTACTAGTTCCTGCCTGAGCTCCTGACCTGCCCTGGCTCCCTGCTTGCAAGCCTGTTCCTGACTTCACCCGACTCCCTGCCCTGCACCCAGATTCAGCTACTACAGACTGCCTCCATGTTGCACCTTTGACCACGGACTGGACTTGGACCTCGCCTCTTGGGTAACTCACAGGACCAGCACATTTGCCTTTATCTGGACTCAACTGACCAGGGGTCCTTTACCATTTTTTTTACATGAATAGTCAGTTCTGCTCCCTGGGGCCAGGATGTCTAAGGAAGATGACTTGCCTCCCTTTCTGCCTCCCCAGCACATCTTCTAAAATGCACACGCTGTGATCATGCACACCTACCTCATGCGGCGCACATGAAGCAAGCTCAGCGACCCCCCCCCCTGCAGGGGGTAATGCTATGAACAGGATTGTCCATCACCTCAAGAAAGGAACACAATTGGGCAAGAGGCCCCTTCTGGCATCGCCCCAGGCAAAAGAGTGAGCAAGACTTCTTGCACACCATCTGCATAAGGTCGTACACAAGGAAGCATCCTCTGGTCTTGTTTGTGGAAGAAATGCCTCCATCTCTTCCTGCTAGAGCCTGACTTGCTGTTTGAGGTTCCCTTGGATTGGCTCATCGCTGTCTTTCCATCTCCCTCGGCTTCTGTCGCTTATTACTGTCCTGAATGAAGGGAAGGCCTTCTGGGCTGCAGTCAGTGGCTGCGGCTTTTGAAACACTGGCAATCTTTGAAGTCCACATCAGCTACGCTGAGCCATGGTGGAGACTATTTTTGGAATCAATAGGCAGTGCCCTGCCAATTTTTGCAGAAACACAGGAGAGGTTTTAAAAGCAGCGATGCTGTTTTAAAAAGGAAGGAGTGAGAAAGAGATAGTCAAGTCACCAGCAGTGATGTTCAATGGGACTTCTCCTCCTCCTCTTCCTTTTCAGTGGCTCAGCCTGGTTAGTTAACAATGCTCAGCTCCACCAACTCCTATGCATTGTTTTTCTCTCTCCATACCTCTCTGAAATACAATCACATAACTTTGTCTGCTCTCTTTGGACATTCACTTACATTTCCAAGTCGTGTTGCTTTTCCTGAAAAGCCAAGTCATGCAAGACCTAAGTTTGCTTGCTTGAAGCCCTTTGCAGCACAGCTCAACTCAAGAGCAAACTGGCCATACAACAGCAGTGGCGAACCTATGGCAGGCGTGCCAAAGAGGGCAATCGGAGCCCTCTCTGTGGGCACACACACAGTTGCCCCAGCAGCTCCTGGCCACTTCTGCGTGGAGGGGGAGGAAGAGGAAGAGTAGAGGAAGACTCCCTCAAGGCAGAAACTGCCTCTATGTCAAGCCTGCAGCTCTGCCTCCCTGCGATCAGCTATACCAAGGGTGTGAGGGTGAGGAGAGAAGGAGGAGAAGAAGAGGGCTTGCAGTGCCCTCTGTCCTAATAATAATAATAATAAATAAATAAATAAATAAATAAATAAATAAATAAATAATTTATTATTTATACCCTGCCCATCTGGCTGGGCTTCCCCAGCCACTCTGGGCGGCTTCCAACAAAACACTAAAATACAATAACCTATTAAGCATTAAAAGCTTCCCTAAACAGCACTGCCTTCAGATGTCTTCTAAAAGTCTGGTAGTTGTTCTCTTTGACATCTGGAGGGAGGGCGGGTGCCACTACCGAGAAGGCCCTCTGCCTGGTTCCGTGTAACCTCACTTCTCGCAGTGAGGGAACCACCAGAAGACCCTCGGCGCTGGACCTCAGTGTCTCGGCTGAATGATGGAGGTGGAGACGCTCCTTCAGATATACTGGGCTGAGGCCGTTTAGGGCTTTAAATGTCAGCACCAACACTTGAATTATGCTTGGAAATGTACTGGGAGCCAATGTAGGTCTTTCAAGACCAGTGTTATATGGTCTCGGCGGCCACTCCATGTCACCAGTCTAGCTGCCGCATTCTGGACTAGTTGTAGTTTCTGGGTCACCTTCAAAGGTAGCCCCACATAGAGCACATTGCAGTAGTCCAAGCGAGAGATAACTAGAGCATGCACCACTCTGGCGAGACAGTTTGCGGGCAGGTAGGGTCTCAGCCTGCGTACCAGATGGAGCTGGTAGACAGCTACCCTGGACACAGAATTGACCTGCGCCTCCATGGACAGCTGTGAGTCCAAAATAACTCCCAGGCTGCACACCTGGTCATTCAGGGGCACAGTGACCCCATTCAGGACCAGGGAGTCCTCCACACTGCCTGCCTCCTGTCCCCCAAAAACAGTACTTCTGTCTTGTCAGGATTCAGCCTCAATCTGTTAGCCACCATCCAAGTCTGGCTGTGTCCAACCTGCCTTCCTGCTCTGCTCTTGGGCGCGTTTAGGGCCGCGTGACACTGGTGTGCGAGCGAGGTGCGGAGCGGGTGTGACTTTTGATGCTCCCTGGCTTCTCTTCAGTCTGCTCCTATTTGGGAATAAGACACCTTGAGTTCAACAGGACTTAACTCCCAGGACAGTCAGTAAGCATATAAAGATAGCAGCCTAAGAAGAGACTGCTAGGTTTACATGTTCGCTGGGCTTTCCCGTGGAAGCCAACAAAGGAATTCATTGCATGGAGGCTGCGATTGAATGGCAGCTGAAGAAGCGGTGAAATAATAATAATAATTTTTAACCAGCCACTCTGGGCAACTTCCAACAGGACATTAAAAACAGGGGGGGAAACTTCAAACATTAAAAACTTCCCTCAGCAGGGCTGCCTTCAGATGTCTTCTAAAAGTCTAAACTAAAACCTCAGTATTCAGGTTAAATTGCTGTGTTGCCGTGTCACATTAATTGTTCAAAAGCATGCCAAATACAAACTTTTACCTTTCAATGAAAAGTTGTTTGCATCATTGAAAGCACTGTTATTGTGTTTTTCGTTTAAGATGAAAGGTGCTAATGTATGAGTTGTTTTTCCTAAACTAAAACCTCAGTATTCAGGTTAAAGTGCCATGTTGGCACTTTGCGATAAATAAGTGAGTTTTGGGTTGCTGTTTGGGTTGCACTCAGTCTCTAAAAGCTGTCAAAGAATCATAGACTTGCAGCATTGGAAGGGACCCAAGGGTCATCTAGTCTGACCCCCCGCAATGCAGGAATCTCAGCTCAAGCATCCAGGGCAGATGGCCATCCAACCTCAGGCTCCACTTTTGCCAGATCCAGCATCTTGCTTTCATTTTGCAGACTCAGGTCTTAGATGTTCATAAAGTCTTTTGGAAACTTGCAGCTGTTAGATCAAAGAAGCCTACAAGAAGACCTCAAGTATTTTGCACATTAATTAAGATAAATGTGACACGTGAGCTGCCAGATAGCTCAGATCTAAAATTCTGACAGCAGACTTAACAGGAGATGCCTAGCTTGGTGTTTACAAGCATAACAGAATAATGAAGATTTAATTCCACTGTTACGCCTCAAAGCCTCACAATGAACAACAACATCTTAATAGTTTTGCTTCTAGAAAGTGTTCAAGGAATCGGGTTGAGTGAATGAAGATCATAAAACATTTACCTGGATTTAATTACTGTACATCAGACAGTGAAGATTATAGGACTAGAAACTTCAAAGTCAGATTAGGAGTTAAGCACCTTGATCCAAAATCTGCTTGCTTGGAAGTAGGCCCCACTGAATGGAGAGCAAACATGAATTCCTGGTCCCTGGTTCTCTTCTGAATTCTCCCAAGTGAATATTGATGGCAAATATTTTTTCAGCGCTCAGAGTTATATTTGGCATTCTGTACCTACACTTCCCATCTGAAGATCTCGTAGCACCTGACAGCTGCTGTCATACAGCACCTGTCCATTATTCAATTTTTGGGGAAAGGTTGTGACCTTCTGACAAGATTTGACAGCTGATGTGCAGGATCGGCCAACTAACGGATGACTTTGTAAATTTTGTAAATTTCAGATGATCTCAATTCCTCTGTTTCACTGAGCAAAATGGGCAAATTCCAGTCTTCCCTCTTAAAATGCGATTCCCGGATTCAAGTTGTGAATCTCAAGGTCAGATTTTGATGTGAACTTCTGAAACAGCAAATTGTGGGTGGAAAATTAATTTTGGCATTTTTGCTCAGTTTTGTTTCAGTTCTGACATGCTGTGAGGGGAGGTGGGCAAATCAGGCACGAGCCCGGAACCTGGGAAATATAAGATGGAAAAAAGTTGGGTAGTCACCTGGGCACTCTGAAAGCCATGAAAGTCTCTGAAACAAAAGATTCTCAGACTGAGAAACAAGGTCAGCCACAACAGCTTCACGAGACCCAGTGAAACATGACCTGCCCCTCTGGTCATCTCGCTCCTGCTGAGCCACTACCAATCACTGACCAAGCACAGCAGCAGTCGAGGCAGCAGCGCCCCCTAGTGATCAGCTCCTCTGGTGGAACAAAGAGAAGAGATTCTGAACCCTGTTGAGAAGAGTCTGGAGAACAACACTCCCCACAGTGAGCATCAACTTCCTAGTACAATAGTTAGAAAACTTTTGGGTTTTCAGAACTTGGTGTGTATGATATGGCTACCTGCTTTCCATAGATATATCTCACCCCTTACCCCACCCCAAATGCTACTCACGTTCAGAAGTTGAATTACCGTATTTTTGCTCCATAAGATGCACCTGACAGTAAGAGCTGTTCGACAGTGGAATTTGCTGCCAAGGAGTGTGGTGGAGTCTCCTTCTTTGGAGGTCTTTAAGCAGAGGCTTGACGACCATATGTCAGGAGTGCTCTGATGGTGTTTCCTGCTTGGCAGGGGGTTGGACTCGATGGCCCTTGTGGTCTCTTCCAACTCTATGATTCTATGATTCTATAAGACGCACCTAGTTTTTAGAGGAGGAAAACAAGGAAAAAATATTCTGAACGAAACAGTGGATGTATGATTTTGCACCATTGCAGCCCCATGAAACAGTGAATGTGTGTGTTTTTTGGGTGCAAGCTGTAGCCATGGACATGCTATGTGATTTGATGGTGAATTTGGGGTGACCCAATGCAAAAATCCTGAGGATCCATGTGCTTTTACCTCCCCCCTCCCAGGCAGCCTCCTTTATCGCTAGCCTCCCTTATCTCCCTCCCAATCGCTTGCCGATCAGCTGCTCAGTGGCTTTGTTTCAACACCCACGTCCCTCTTTCTAAAAAAAAAAAAGCACGACTGCTTTTCACCCCTGGGCGATTCGGCTCCAGGGACCACACATTAGCTCCATAAGACGCACAGACATTTCCCCTTACTTTTTAGGAGGGAAAAAGTGCATCTTATGGAGCGAAAAATATGGTAATTGTGAATCCTGCATTTCAGGAGGTTGGACTAGATGACCCTTGTGTTCCCTTCCAGCCCCACAATTCTTTATTCTTTGTTTCTGTGGTTTTAGGAGTTGAGATGTCATATTTAAGGTAAAGGTAAAAGTACCCCTGCCCGTACGGGCCAGTCTTGACAGACTCTGGGGTTGTGCGCCCATCTCACTTAAGAGGCCAGGGGCCAGCGCTGTCCGGAGACACTTCCGGGTCACGTGGCCAGCGTGACATCGCTGCTCTGGCGAGCCAGAGCCGCACACGGAAACGCCGTTTACCTTCCCGCTGGTAAGCGGTCCCTATTTATCTACTTGCACCCGGAGGTGCTTTCGAACTGCTAGGTTGGCAGGCGCTGGGACCGAGCAGCGGGAGCGCACCCCGCCGCAGGGATTCGAACCGCCGACCTTTCAATCGGCAAGTCCTAGGCGCTGAGGCTTTAACCCACAGCGCCACCTGTCATATTTAGCTTGGGACAAAAGGGAGGGGGAAAACTTGGCCGAACTCGACATTTGCTTTTTCTTAATCTCCCAATGCTCAACAAATAAATTTTGACAGTTTTGTCTTATCCCAACTTTCTTCAATCTTGAAACTCAAAAGTCGCCATGCCACCCCCTTGGAACTGACCAAGTCTGTCCTGCTTCACTCCAGCATAATTATTTTAGCAGGTAACTTCTCAGCCCGTACCCCAGGGCCAGCACAGAGCTGGATATTGATGCTCTGAATATGTTACGGCTGATGAACCGCAAGCATTAAACATTGAAATGTTGCAAACTTTATATTCATTGAGCTCACCCTTTTTTGGGGGCTTCCAGAGGCCAGTGGTTTAAATCCTTTCTAGGTTGTGGCGCCGCTAATTACATTGCTTAAGTATTTTGTGAAAATCAGTTTTAAAGTTCTTGCTCGTTATGTTTTATTTCACTTTAGAGTGCTGCAAATGGC